>NC_047051.1:9043127-9356311 GCF_011762595.2 Tursiops truncatus
TTTTAACCATTTAAAAAACAAAAGTGAAATATTTAACATTGATATACTTCTTGGTTCATTTATATGGTTTGTTGAATTAATGAGTTTAGGAACTCCTTAGTTAACTACCCTCTCCCACAAATGGGGAGGGGATTTACTCCTCAGTTGCATGTAAACTACTGTATTTTGCCTGAAGGACTGACCTTCTTTCCTTCTTCCTTCTCTTTCTCCCTTTCTCTCTTACCTACTCCTAATGTTTTTGAAATATTGAACCTTCTACTTAGGTTTTGTTTTTGTTGTGGTTTACTTTCAAAGATCTTATGCAATCTTTTCAAACATTTTAGTTGTCAAAGTTTCATTTTAATCAAATAAAATTTTATCTTTCAGAGTATCTTAAAGTGAGGTCACATGACCCTGAGGAAGCTATTAGACATGATGTTATTGTGTCTATAGTTACAGCTGCTAAAAAGGATATTCTTCTGGTCAATGATCACTTACTTAATTTTGTGAGAGAGAGAACATTAGACAAACGGGTAAGTAGGGTTAATAATTATTAGTAGGTTTGCATTTTGAATACTTGAAGTTTAATAGTATTTCATTTGAAAATATTGAGATTTAAATGTAATTAGCCCTTTTTGGGGGGGAGGCATTTTAATATCTAAAATAATGTTTATGAGAAGATTTTACTTTTTGTTACATTAAATTTTATTAGTTTTTCTTTATTAGGATTATTTGTTCTCATCCTCAAAATGGGTCAGCTCTAAATGGTAGAGTAATCAGATGTTTAACCTGTACACTAATTTTAGTAAGTGACTTTTGAAAAGGCCTCTGAACACAACTTCTCTTTTCTCTTTTTCCTTTCATATGGGTATCAGTTCATAGTCCTCTAGCTGATTGTATTATAATTTCTATGGAATGGAAAATACAAGATGTTTTCTTTTTTCTTTTAATTAATTAATTAATGAATGGCTGTGTTGGGTCTTTGTTGCTACATGCAGGCTTTCTCTAGTTGTGGCGAGTGGGGGCTACTCTTTGTTGTGGTGTGCAGGCTTCTCATTGCAGCGGCTTCTCTTGTTGCGGAGCATGGGCTCTAGGAGCGTGGGCTTCTCTTTTTGTGGAGCATGGGCTCTAGGAGCGTGGGCTTCAGTAGTTGTGGCGCACGGGCTCAGTTGCTCAGTTGCGTGTGGGATCTTCCCGGACCAGGGATCAAACCTGTGTCCCCTGCATTGGTAGGCGGATTCTTAACCACTGCGCCAGCAGGGAAGTCCCAAAAATGTTTTCAACATGGCAAAGCTAACCCCAGCAGAGCAGCATGCTTCGAGCCTATCTCCCATGACCCCAAATCTTCCTTCTAGAGCACTGAACAGCTCCACTCTTTAGTTAGTGGCTTCTGAAGAGGGCACTGTGTCTTACATTTGTATTCCATGTTGCCTAGAATGTATTAGGCACTCAGTAAGTGTTTCAGTGAATATTTATTCTCCCCTCCTCCCCTTTGCCTTTCCTTGATGGCATGGATTTTACAGACTTAGACTTAAGAGTAATTTTGGTGAAGGATGAAAATCTTTGGTGTATTTAGGGGTTAATAAGCAAAGAAAGTGGGAGGCCTCTTGGTAGATATGAATAGCTGTAACTAGGTAAAAACTTCACAACATTTTGAAAGTCACTTGTATGGTCGATTGTGCTATCTCCATCATTTAATTCTCTCTTTGATCATGTGGGTTGTGGATGGAGAATACATGGACAGGAATTGCATGGTTTTCCCTCCAAATCTATAGGTATTCAGAGCAACTTATTTTAGTTGATAAATTTAGACTTGTTGTTACTGAATATTTCAGTACGGTATTAAACAATGAAAAGGCCAAAAGCTGTAAAGAAGGAAAAGGAGATTTGCATCATGGTAGGATAACAGCCTTCTAAGTGTTCAAGTAAACTTTTTCATAGTTAAACTTAGAATTTAAGCTAAGTATTTGTATATTATTGGGATCATAATTCATGTATGTTTTTGATCATCATGGTGTGTTCATCATAGGACTGCTTGGTTCATTCATATAAATATTAATTGAGTACCAAAAAATAATTAAATATATTTATGTTACTGGCAGTATTAGAATATGCTCTATCTATATCTTTAAATTTTCCCTAAAGTAGCACTTTCGGGAATTAGAGATAAGATAGGGAATTGGAGATAAAGTTTTTACAAACATATTGAATTTTTATTTTATGAGTAAAGCTTTTGAAGTCTTTTATTTCAATATGTATGCAGTGGATGGATGAAATAAGGACTATTATTTACTGTAATTAGTTGAAAGAGAAACCAAGAGAAAAATGTTGCTGTGAATGACAGACTGCAAAGGAAAAATTAATAATCTTCGCAGATTCATGAAGTTCTTAATATTACTTACACTCTACTGATTATAGTGCTGTGTTTATGTAAAATTTAAGATTAAACTCATACCAAGATAATTAATGTTAGGTATACTATAACAGATATGTATTTATTTTAGAAAAAAGTTGAATACCTTTATACCTGAACGTCTTTGCCAGATATACAAAATGAACCACTGATGTGTCTTTGCATTCAGCATCTGATAAAGCCATTGTCATGTATACCTTTAATACACGTATGCTTAATATAGACCATAATTTGGAAAAAACTCTATAAGGAATAGCTCACAGTTTATCCACTTAACTGTCTTTGCCTTTTACAATTTGGTAGCATGCTTTCCCTCACTCATTCTAAGTGACATTAAGTAGATTGTGATTGAGTTTTGTTTTTTAGGGATTGGTAATGGGTATAAGATATCAAAGCATTAAAATTCTTTATACACGTTAATAGATGTCTGTGCTTGACATAGTAGATATATTAAAATGATAGTTGTGTTTTTTCATACAGTCATTACAGATTGACATCCAGGAACTGAGGTATGATGAAAATAAATTGTATAAAGTAAATAAAAAAACTGGGAAACTAGACTTTACTGAATTAATATAATGGAGGCACTTTTAAATTACGAGAAAAATTTTTGTTTTTTTTAAGTGGAGAGTGCGCAAAGAAGCCATGATGGGACTTGCCCAGATCTATAAGAAATATGCTTTACAATCAGCAGCTGGGAAAGATGCTGCAAAACAGATTTCATGGATCAAAGACAAATTGCTACATATATATTATCAAAATAGTATTGATGATAGGTAAGTTAAAGACACCACATGTAAAATGTTTAGTGCTTTTGGTATTATATAACTGTTGTTGAGCTGTTGTTTTAGGCTAACTATTTTCTTTATAACTTTAAACTCCCTCCTCAGTTTTTACTGCAAATTAAAGGTAGTGAGTGACTAGTTGCTTTCCCACCAAAGCCATAAATGAAGTAGTAATGTACATATAACTTTAGGGATGGATATGTCTTTTATGGTCATTTTCGTATACTGTGTTTTAACAGAGTAATATTTGAAAGTAGGAGTGTATGTAATTATTTAAATTTTGTTTCATAGATAATTGTGTTATAAGGATTCACATTCATTTTTTCAAATAAAATTAAAATAAGTATACAACCTTTGGATTTAGACATTTTAAATACAAACAATTCCTACTCAAGGCTAAAAAAACTAGTTTATAAATTTATATAAAAACACATTATCTGAATATAATCTTTGTATTTTTCTATTCCAGTGTGTAAGGTTAGATCTTATATGGAACCTAGCGATTTAGTAGTTAGTAGAACTGTAAATTCTGCTTGCAGTCTGCATTGATTTGATGAATTTTTAGTGGGGTCCAAATGATCTTGCTTATTAACAGGTGAGAATGAGAAAATTAAGAACCAGTGGGACATCTTACAATTTTAAGAGGTATGGGAAGCAGAAACTGAGTATCTTAGGTTGATATTATCTAAGAGACTTTATAGTTATTATTTTTAGAAAATTGACGTTTTTAAGCTTTTTGAGCGTGTGGCATCAGTGCACAGAGATTTGCATTATGGTTTCATTGCCCACCCCCCACCATTTAATTTTTCTTTTCTCCTTTTTTTCTTTTTTTTACTTTTATCTAGGTCTCTTTTCATGATGATCACTACAAAAAGTCAAGAATCTTAAACATTTCTTTATGGTTAACTTATAGATGTTTAGAATTTGTCACTTGGAAGGTTCTGGTGTAGTTTTTTAACCCTTTATTATTTAGCCAATGAAATTGAGTCCCTGGTATATAACTTGCCCAAGGTCATGCAGAAGTAGTTAATCTTAGTTAGGTATAGGACTGTTTCCAGTACATCCAGCTAAAATTTTTTCTTTGGCTCTTCTTCTTATAGAAAGAAATCTTTGATTTGGAAATCTCATCTCTACTCAGAAAGAAGAAGCTCTTTTATATGTGTTCTTTATGTGTTTTGGAAATTTACATACATATTTAATACGTACATTTAAAGAAATTAATACAGTACTTTATGTTTTTTCGTAGATTGCTTGTTGAACGGATCTTTGCTCAATACATGGTCCCCCACAATTTGGAAACTACAGAACGGATGAAATGCTTATATTATTTGTATGCCACACTGGATTTAAATGCTGTGAAGTATGTTTCAAATGTTAAACTCTGTTCTTTCCGTCTTTTGCAGTATGTTGGATTTTATGGAAAAGAAAACAACTGTATTTTTAAATGTCAACAATTTATGTAATGCAAACATTGTTTAAATGGTCAGACACAATAAAATACTTGGATAGGATATTTTTTCAGAAAGTACTGCTATTAACATGAGATTAACAAGGATTTTTGTAACTAATTAAAAAACAGAGCTGATTGACATGGAATCTTTTAGGATTTAGTTTTTCTCTCTCCAGATTTTCATATTGTTGTCTCAAGAAATGCTGATGTACCTTTTGTTTTTGTTTGTATTCCTTAAGGCATTAGAAAGGCCCATATTGTGAAATTAGTACTTTCTTATTTTCACCTGATACTGATTTGAATTATAGAGTAGGGCAGTAGGATACATATTTTTGTGCTGCATAGCCTCAACATGGTGTTATAGTTTGATATAAAGGTAAGCACAAATACATTTTTATGACCATGTTTCATTCAAAAAGTGCTTTTGTATGGCTTTGTAGGGAATTGGCATTTTGGACATGGGAGAGGCATTGCTAATTGAATCGTACTGAGGCTTAGGAAATTGAGGCCTAGAGATGGATATGCTCTAGGTTTCAGAAAGTTTAGATCATCAGTATTCCAGTGAATGTGTAACTTAATCCCCAGCTAATGGGGATTAAATATTCAGAAATTAGAAGTATACGGAGCTGTATATAATTTTCATTCCTACCACAGCTTAATGGGACTTTTAACTGCACTTCCCACATGGAAATTATTATGTATGCTATTTATATCTTTCATAGGAATGTTGAGAAAAAGGGTTGTAGGGGGAGAAATGTACATTTCTTGATACCCACTGTACTTCAGGCACAGGAATATGTGTTAACTGTGGCTGCTTTTCTGCTACAATTGGCAGAGTTGAGTAGTTTCAACAGGGACCTTATGACCCACAAAGCTTATAATATTTACTTTCTGGCCTTTTATAGGAAAAGCTTGGAAACTCCCAGTATAAATGATTTTTTTTTCTGTTTTACACATGATGAGCTGAATCCCACAGAGATCAATGAACTTGCACAAAATTACACAAGTAATAAGAGACAAAGCCAGAATTTTTTTTTTTTTTTGCGGTACGTGGGCCTCTCACTGCTGTGGCCTCTCCCGTTGCGGAGCACAGGCTCCGGACGCGCAGGCTCAGCGGCCATGGCTCATGGGCCCAGCCGCTCCGCAGCATGTGGGATCTTCCCGGACTGAGGGCGCGAACCCGTGTCCCCTGCATCGGCAGGCGGACTCTCAAGCACTGCGCCACCAGGGAAGCCCCAAAGCCAGAATTTGAACTCAGTTCTTCCTGGTTCCAAAGCTCATTCTTTTTCCACTGCGTATAGTAAAATATGTTACCTCTATAATTAATTGTAAAACATAAAATTTTCATATGCTAGCATCTGTGGAATTGTAATGCATCCTTTTCTTCATGGTGCAGTTGATGGCCTCTTAGAATGGATGAGATAGGATATGTATATATCCCATTTGAAACAACCTATTTAAATCACATCCAATCTGGACTCCTTGACTCAGTTCAACTGTCATTCAGGAGTAAAAGTGAATTAAAGACACTTGCAAGCAAAAAATGAGAGTTCACCACTCATAAATCCTACTTGAAAAAATTACTAAAGAATAAAAAAGGAAATTGAATCCAGAAGGAAGGAATAGGATAAAATTTTCTTTACAAGGGGTTGGGGTCTGGATTAAAAAGTAGGTTATCATCTAGGCTGATATTGTGCCAGTGTACACCACTGCAATGATATGTGAACTCTCTTGAGAGTCCCTGGGATACCCTGCCCCATGCCAGGGTAGACCCTGTCAGATAACAACATGTTAAGATGGCAGGTAAAGTGTTCTAATGTTCTTTTGTCATATAAGAGTGAGGACAGACATGTTGATTAATTAGACCATGAATCAAGTGTGCATATTAAAACTTTGAGTCACCCCTAAAAAAATAGAATTCGAATGTATAACTTCTAAACCCATAGGAGCAAAAAATTAATGAAAACCTTAATACCAGAAGTGGAAAAGAAAATAAAAAATAATTGAAAATAGAATACACAAAACATAAATAGCAGTTTCAAAACTAAATATTTTTATCAGATATCATTCATCACTTAAATGACAAGTCCATTTGATTGAATTAAAAAGAAAAAATGGTGACATAGGAGATATACTGGAAGATAATGTCATGGAAAAGCTGAAAGTAATTTCCAATCTGTGGATCAATTGATTCTACAGAAATGGTTGGTGAGTGAATGAGTATTTATCTCTTTTAAGTTAAAATACTTAGAGAGAGAGAGAGATAATGTTTTTAAAATTACTTTTTATTTTAATCAACTTCTTGGAATTAAGTGACCAACTATACACCTAATGCTTCTTAACATTTTATTACTTACACTTTAACTTTACATTTATCTGTGATTATTTTCTCCAAAAGTCTTTACACTTATTATCATGAAGTATTTAATGCACACAAATCATGAGTTTTGAAGCATAGTAATAAAATAAAACTATGTATGAATCTACCACCCAACTTGTGAACACTTCTCTCTTTCATCCTCCTATCTTCCTCCCAGAGGAAACCACTAGCTTTAATTTTGTGTTTCTCATTTCCTTTTAAAAAAGTTTTATCATATGTATGTATGTATCCCTTAATAATATATTTTTAATTTTTGCTTGTTTTTGAACTTTATGAAAACGGAATAATTGTGGGTATACTCTTCTGTGACTTGTTTTTTCACGCCACTCTATTACGTTCCTAAGCTTCATCTACTCTATATGTATAGCTTGTGGGTCATTCATTTTCACTGTGGTACTGAATTACTTTGTCATTAAACCACAGTTTTATTCCATCATCTTGGCATTGCAAATCTGAGTCAGTGCAAAGAATGGACATTTGTGTCTTTCCATTTTTTTAATAATACAAATAGTACTACTGTGAACATTTTTCAATTTAGTATACACATGCAAGCGTTTCTCTAACGTATGGTTATGAATGGTTCTCAAATTTGGCTGCACATTGGAATCACGTGGAGAGGTTTAAAAAATACTGACACATGAATCTCATCCTCAGAGATCCTCATTTAATTTTGTCTGGAGTGTAGTGTGGGCATTGGGGTTTTTAGGAAAGCGTTTCTGGAGATTGTAATGGGTAACCAGGGTTTAGGATCACTGGTATACAGCTATGACTGGAATTGCTGAGGATGCACATTTTCAGCATTATAAACTAGTCAAATTATTTCCCAATATGATTATACTAATTTATACTCTTACTCCAAAACATTATCAGGCATCTTATTTTTTGCCAATCTTTTGGGGGTCACATTTTTTCTCATTTTTTTCATTGGCCTGAATACTAATAATATTGATGTTTTACTTAATGTTTCTAATTTCACCACAGTCCTCTGTATATAATACTCTGTATTATAACACCTGTCCTACTTCATTCATTTACATTACCATTCTAGCCCAGAAAGTCATTTGAATTTTTGTGACCTCTAATTAGTTTGAAAAGTATTTTAAAATAGCTGCTTAGGGGGCTTCCCTGGTGGCGCAGTGGTTGAGCGTCCGCCTGCCGATGCAGGGGACACGGGTTCGTGCCCCAGTCCAGGAAGATCCCACATGCCGCAGAGCGGCTAGGCTCGTGAGCCATGGCCGCTGAGTCTGCGCGTCCAGAGCCTGTGCTCCGCAATGGGAGAGGCCACAACGGTGAGAGGCCCGCGTACAGCAAGAAAAATAAAAAATAAAAAAAAATAAAGTAGCTGCTTGGCAGGTGGGTTCCTGCTAAGAACTTGTTTGGTAAGGATTTTTCTTATTTACTGAAAGAGCCATATATTTTATTCTATATCTGTGTTCTTTTGGGGAAGACAAAATACTTCCTATATTTTAGACTTTTTGATGTGTACCCACTTTTGGGTAAGTCCCTAGGTTAACTGTAAGTATACTGATTACTGGAAAGGAGAATAGAGGCAAGCTTGGGTACTGTCTGATCATGGTGTGTATTTCTACCTCCCCCAAGTTCCCCAGAACAACTGTCAGTGACAAGAGTAAGTGGTAGTATCAGGTGTCCTGGTTGTGATCTTCTCTTTCATTGATCAGGCTCTCATCTAGATAGTTTTGAACTGTGGAGTCTGATGGGTAATTTGCCAGTTGGGAGTAGAAGGTTGGAGGAGAGTTTCTCTTCAACATTTGGACAGGTTTCTGACTGCAGCCCAATGGTAGTCGTTTGTTTCTTTGAACTGACGCAAACCTGTGGTATGTTGGTGCAAACAAGAAGCCATAGTGAGGGAACTAGTTGTCTACTTAAAATGTCACTTAACAAATGGAAGAGTATCCAGGCTCTATCCAGATTTTTCACGTTTATTTAGTGACAGAGCTGGAATTCAGGCTAATGTTAAATAAATGGATATTTGTCTTCCTATTGTAGTAATACTGCTTCTACTAGTACAACTTTTTTTCCTTAAGTACTGTTTAGAAAGGCAAAGCACAAGGACAAATTGTCTTTGCTGCTTAATATAATTTAATTGAAATGCTCAAGAGGATGCTCCCCCTGAATGTTATAACACAAATTCTTAGTCAGTGATGGTCACTTTTTGATTTAAGCTATAGCCATGATAGTTTATAATAAGCTTTAGAATTGCTTAAGATTTCATCTTTAAGTTAATAAATAAGATAATTTCTGCTTTATTTTTCTGCTTTAAGTGAAAGCAAGTTTCAAAATCCAGGGCTTTCAGAAGTTTTAAGTAGTGATAAAATGTATAGGTAAGGAGAGAATTCATTGACTTTGGAGTTCACAAGTAATTTCACAGATGACTACTCTGTTTCTTTGAAAATTATTTACAGTCCTCTGGATAATGGTCATTTTTGTTTTAATGTTTACATTCGTAAAGTGTGCCAGTTAAACTTTGTGGAACTTTAGTAACTGGAAGACAGTAAAGTTTAGCTATTTCAAGATGAAAATGCCCCAGTACTGTTGTTTTGCCAGTACCATGTTGAAGGGACTACTATGAAGGAATTGTCCAAATTTAAGCTAATTTGTCTCCTTTAAAAAATACAAAGATATTTTTAAAACATACTGCTGAGGAGGGTGAAAATATTAAACAATTGCCTTGTCTATCAAAAGAAAAAGTGTGTTTTTATATGGTTTTATATGCTTCTATATTAAATTACTCTTATGGCAGTGCTTCATATGTGTGATAATGGAGGTTAATAGAAGTATAGATAATTGAAAACAATGAGAAGTATTATTTGGTTTTGGAAAATTTCCTTTTTAAAATTTTAAATGTGAGTGGTTCTGATATTCTATAACTTAATATTTAAATAACATTAACTGCTGTCTGTGATTTATGTATATTTTTTTGAGTACCTATATAATTTTTTTTAGATTTAAATTTCTGCCTGAGAACAATAGAAGTGTTATGGTGATCAAAATTTTTGCCATATAAAATGAATGTTCACTTATATACATATAATGTAATTTATAAATATTACTTATAAATAAAAGTATATAATATAATGTAAAATTATAATATTTTTGTTTCAGGAAAAAGTATCTCCATTCTCTCAGGGCTCAGTCTTTTCCGTTTGTGTCTTTTATTCCTTTTCATCCGGCCTGCTATTGAATACAAGACCTTACTCCATTAAATATTGCTTTATTTCTTAAGTTTGTAATCTCTGCAGTTCATTGCTATGCCCTTGCCTACAAACATGTTCCAGTTAATGATAGATTTTCACTATTTTTATACAAAAGAAAAACAACCACCACTAATCCCTTTCTTTTGATATAGCCATCTCTTCAAATGTTATTATCTCTTATATTTGACTTCTCTCTTTCTCTTCATGTATCATCGGTTGCTTAGTCCTGTAAATTTTACCCTTCTCTGTCATCTCCATTTGTAATTTGAACTCCTAGAAAAAATTAACATGGTTGGGATATTCTGGAAGGATGTTTATCCCGTTTTGTTATTTAAATTTATGTATGTGTTTTTCAGAGCACTGAATGAAATGTGGAAATGTCAAAATCTGCTCCGACATCAAGTAAAGGATTTGCTTGACTTAATTAAGCAACCCAAAGTAAGTTATCAACATTTTTGCTAGTGTTGAACAGCTATTTCTGTGTGGAACACTTCTGACTCTAGAACCTATGATCTCTAACTTAGAACACTGAAATTTTTAAGAAACTTATTGCTTAGAAAAATTTAAATTTACTATATCTGCAAAAGGTGATACCCAACAGGAAGGAGAATGTGCTTCTGTGTACACAGAATGAAGCCTTTTTTGGTAGCTTTAAAATTAAAAAAATAAAACCAAAACAATAACTCAGCATTATTGAAAGCATAGAAAACAGTAAAATTACACTTAATGTTGCTACACTGAAATGCTCCCATCATCTTTATATAGTCTTGTGGTTATAGAAAGTTTTAATATCATGTAATTATAGTTTAGTATCATGATATTTTTACTTATAATTAATATGGTAATTTTAATGTATTACCTGGTCTTCATAATTATAATTTAATGGTGGTTATTCATCCAGTTGATGTTGTTTGAGAATGTTGTATGTAGGCCTATAAAAAGTATAATTCATCTAAAAATCAGTGTGCCTGGTCATTTTAAATTGCATCCAGGGAAAACAGTGTAGTGTTATTTTTTGTTTCTTTTTCAAGCACAGTGGACCACCCCCCCCCCCCCCCCCCCCCGACATACACCTCATGTTCATAGGACAGAGGTCAACAGAATGGAGTTGTTTCATCTAAGGGGAGAAAATTTCCAGTTTTCCTAGGTGTAAATCTTGCCATTTGCCCTAAAAATCAGTAAGCTAACAGTAGTTGTTTGAGTGGTTTTTTGTGACCTCACTTTTTTCTTAACCTCTAAATCACTAGTAATAAGGCATTTCATACCACTTGCTTGCCTGATTGAAGCTTACAACTGAGTAGTATTTTTGTTTTATAGGCTAACAATGACCTCTTTGTTTATGGTTTATTGAACATAATTTAACCTTCTGTGATTCCTGAGTATATTGAACCTGCTAGAAGAAGTTTTTCCTTATAGTCAATGACTTAAAACTAGTTTTAGAGATTCTGCTATTTCAGTACGTTCTGTGCGAAGGAGGAAAATTGGAAAATCCCAGTTAAGTTAGTGTGTTTCAACCAAATAAACGTGTGTTAGTCAGTGTTATAATGCAGTGTTGATGTGTTTCAGATAATAAGCTCTGGTTAAAGTGCCCTTTTTTGCCTCCTAGAGACTTGTTAATTTACTTCCTTTAGGTAAAGTTGCAAGAATGTTCTTATTTGCATGTGTATAAAATTATTCCTGATTTTAGGCATTATTGAAGTCATTAGCAGCCGAATAGCATAAGTGTGTAGATCATATGTTGAACAGTGTGATGTATGAGACGGTAACCAAAAATAACTTTGTTTTTGACTCTCACTGTCCCTTTAAATTTTATTTAGTGGGGGCTTCTGTCCTTTGCCTGTTCATAAAAACTTGGGAGGGTCTCATGACATTCCTGTTCAGTCTACATGAAATAAAATACAATCTCAATTCAGTTACAATGTTTTATTCCCTTCCACTTTGTGGTATTTTCCCTTAAATTATCTTAAAATAATTAACAAGTTATCCAAATCAAAGAGGGAATTCTCATTCATGTGTGGTGGGGGATGAAGAAGAAACAGAATGGAGGAGGATAGTACTCTAAAGTGGAATTCTAGTGAAAGGAGAATTCATAGTCTCTTATTACTTAATATTCACTTTATACTGAGAATTGTAGTAGATATTATAAAGTTAGAAAAAAAATACAAAGCTGTGTTTAACTTTTATAATTCTGCCTGTTTTACCAGGAAGACTCTTAGATATAATAATCAGTACATGTTTCATTGGCTTCCTCATTATTCCTTCTGATTAAGATAGTTTTTATTCTTTCTTAGTAATGTAGCTCTTCTACTTCATGTAACTAAATTGATTTGCTCAGTGTCACTCAAAGTGACTCTGTAGTTTGCAGTATTGTACTTTTTTTTTTTTTTTGCGGTACGTGGGCCTCTCACTGTTGGTGGCCTCTCCTGTTGCGGAGCACAGGCTCCGGATGCGCAGGCTCAGGGGCCATGGCCCACGGGGCCAGCCACTCCGCGGCATGTGGGATCTTCCCGGACCAGGGCACGAACCCGCATCCCCTGCATCGGCAGGTGGACTCCCAACCACTGCGCCGCCACCAGGGAAGCCCTGCAGTATTGTACTTTGTTGGTGATGTTTCTTTTTCATGTGGATCAACTTCTAGTAAGGCCAACACCACCTCTTTCCCCCCAAATTGAAAAACAATAGAAATCTTATGTTTCTATTCAGATCTATTAAGTTCCAAATATTTGGGAATTAGCTCTTGTATGCTATTCTATTATTCTTTGTCTCTCCTTCCTTTTAGAAAGCTCCTTCTCAATAGGGACAGTTTATTTGTTTATTTTTTGATTTGTTGCTTTCACCCCAATGTTTCTCTAGCTCAGTATTTTATGCAGAGTTGCTCAGGGACTTTTTTTTTTAGTAACACCTGATGGAATGAATAACTAGTATTCTTAGAAACATCTTTTATACATGTGACTTTACAGAGTGTATTACGTGCAGCACAATGTGATGAACACATTCATTCACTGAAATACTACCCTGATGCAACAAATAACTAGCACTCTTGGAAAATTTTTGTACCTGTCAGTGGCATCTTCATTGTCTTCATCCAGTGTCTTCCCAGTGGCTTCATGACTATGCCTTATAATCCTCAGGGTTAACGATTTTAGGAATACCTCAGTTCAATCAGAATTATATACTTAATTGTCAACTTTTTGTTTGAGATAGGCTAAAAATGTGAAAACCAACATTTCCAGATTAGTTTCCTTTTTTAAACTTAGTTGTCCTGTTCTTTGAGTACTTAAGAAAAACAAAATATCTCTGTGTCCCAAAAGGTTGATGTAGCAGTCATCTGTTTTTGTTTTGGAGGCTGACAAAACAGGACAAGGGAAGAGGCAACGACAGTGGAGTATGACTTCACTTCTACCTTTCATTCGGTTCATCTGGAGTTTAAACATGGCCAAAGAAGGAGCATATAGTGGTGGTCAGGGCGTGGGCCGAGAGCATGAATGGGTTAACTTAACTTTACTTACTTAACTTTCTGAAGAATACAGTGAAGATTATTGTTAGGAGATTTTTTTTTTTTTGCTATTTACTAATTGTTTAAAATTAAAAGACTTTTTTAAAAGAGTAGTTTTGGGTTTACAGAAAAATGAGCAGAAAGTACAGAGTTTACATATACCCCTACCCTCTCCCCATTTCCCTTATTATTTACATCTTGTTTTAGTGTGGTATACTTGGTACAGGAGGTTCTAATTTTGCATTTTTTTGTGTGATTTACAGACAGATGCCAGTGTCAAGGCCATATTTTCAAAAGTGATGGTTATTACAAGTAAGTTATTTCAAATATATGTAAACTTTAAGGTTTATTTGAAACATTTCTTTCGGATAATATAAAGTGTTTCTTGGAGTTCCATTTTAGGCTATGATAATATAGGAAAATATTAAAGTTTTTTGATTGATTTTTTTTCCCCCCCAACACTCCCAGCTTTCCTTTTTTTTCCTGATTTTCATTTATTTTGCATACTACACAGGATTATTTTGTGTGTTGATACGAGCAAAAGCTGGGTTTTATTACATAAATTTATTTTTGAGAATACATTCAAATTACTGCGTAACCTTGCTGTTAAAAACTGCATGTGTGCTTTGGTATTGCTTGGTCTAATGTGAATCTATCTGAAGCTAATTTCATCCTGAGTCAAAATTTACAATGAAAGATATACCTAATAACTACAAGAGAGCTTCTTTGAAAAAAAAGTTAATTTGCTTTTTTACTTTCAGTGATTTTAAATAAAATGTTATTTAATTGCCTTTAACAGTAAATACTAAAGGATTGTGTAGCACATCTCCTTTGTTCAGGGCAGGGGTAGGAAAAAGTAGCGGTTTTTGTAGGTCATTTGCTTTTCCTCTCACCTCAGGGATCACTGTGTATAGCATATGGATGGAGGGAAAATCAGGAACACCTGGAGGAATGCTTCTACTGAGCTTCCATGTGGTAGTAATGAAGAGTTCTTAGACGGATTTTTGAGATATTAACAAATATTCCGAGATGTGTGTGGAAGTAATGCTAAGACACCAAAGAGATCAGTAACCTAATTCACTGGGTATTAGACTAAGTGATAGAAGTTTTAGCATGAGTAGAAATTTCCCAAAAAGACCAAAATGTCTTTTAGTCCTGAGCAGTTAAACATAAATTAGTTTTCAGTCTCTTTGGATAACTTAAAGCAAGTGATTTTGTGCTATTGCTTTTTAACAACTATTTCTCTGGTTGTTTGGCTGCAGACACTGTCCCCTAAAGGAGATCGTCTCCTATATTCTTTCTTTTTTTAACCCCCTATCCATTTTCTTACAACAAGTACAGTATTTCCCAAATTCTGTTGTGAAGAATGCCAGTATCCTGCAGGTGTTAATAGTATCATCAGAAAAAAGAGTTCCATGGTCTAGTACGTTTGTAGAATCCTGAATTAAAGGGGTTTTCTGTTGTTGTTTTTCCCTCGCTCCCTGTCTCCATCTCTGTCCTTCCCTCCTCTCTCTCTCCCTCCCCCTCCCTCTATCCCCATTTCACTTTCTTTTTGTTTTGTTTCTTAAATGGTATGCTTTATTGTAGCCTTTAATATGATGCCTATATGTTATGGAGGGGCTGTAAAGTGACATTTTCCAAAACTGTTGACAAACAGTACAGTAGAATTTTTGTATTCTAGAAATATGGAAATGTCATACAGTCAAGTAGTTAGGAGGAAAATTTGTTCTTACTATATTCAGTCATCTAGCCAAGAGTTAAAATGGAATTTCAGAGTTGTATATGAACTTGAAGACTGCATTTACTGTATTCGTATTTTAAGATTCAACACACTTCTACTACTTTTATTAGAGTCCATGGTTCTATATTATAATTTCTGTTATTAGAAGGATCCTGCCTAGTCTTGTTCTCCCTCACAGTTGTGAGTAGCCAGAAAAAGATTCTAGGATGAATATTTTATTAGCTTTCATAAGTCTTTTGATACATGATGTATTAGAAGAGTAGTATAAAACTCATCTATGATTCTACAAGAACTCATCCTTTCTCATGTGATAATGGCCTACCCAGCAGTAACACCTGGAACGTGTTGCTCAGCATGTGTTGGTGCCAAGTAGCATGCGTGCGTGTGTGCATTATCTCTGGATGGTTTAACAGTAAACAGTGCAGTACAGGAAAATGGTTTCTTCTAGGTAAAACTGATTGATCTTCATCTCTTACTCTGAATTGCAAAAGAACAATGTATACAACAAGCTCAAGGGATAGTAATAAAATTGGTATTACTCAGGTAGACATGTAATGCCTTTAAGTATTATAAGGAGTTATTTAGAAATAGCCAGTTTGGTCTTTCTCTGCATAGATGGTCCTTCACAATGATCTTATTTTATGTTTCTAGGAAACAGATTTTTATTTGTGAAAATTTATTATTGAAGGTGCTCTACAATTTTTATCGCATTAAATTAAATGAATTTGTAAGTTAGGATTATTCATCAAAGTAATAAAAGGAATGAAAAATGTTGATCTCATTTATTATTTTGATAAATTTCTAAAATTGTATTTTAATTGAATTTTAATTTAATTTAAGGAAATTTGCCAGATCCTGGTAAGGCTCAGGATTTCATGAAGAAATTCACACAGGTGTTAGAAGATGATGAGAAAATAAGAAAACAGTTAGAAGTACTTGTTAGTCCAACATGCTCCTGCAAACAGGCTGAAGGTTGTGTGGTAAGGAGAGAAATTTAAAAAGAGCTCATGTTTGGAGAAACCTCCAAATCTTTTTTGTCCCCTTTTGTAATTTGTTAAGTAAAATTTAGAAAATATCACAAAAATAACAATACAATTAAACTGTAATTCCTCTATAGAGACAGTGGTTAATATTATGGTGTATGTTTATATTATACATGTATCTTCGTACATTTTACTTTCTCGTTAATTAGTCTTTTGCAGTATTATATTTAGTAGCAACATAGCACACCATTGAATACGTGTACCATAATTTATTGAACGGCCCACTTGTGTTACACATTTAAATTTTTTCCCAGTTTTTGATTAATGTAAAGAATACTTAATCTTTATAGCTAAGTAATTTTACACAGTCTTGATTTCATTTCTTTAGGATAAATTCATTATTGGCCAGTTATCACTGTTGGGAACAAGCAAAACTCAAACAAAAACATCATTATTTTGATAGGATTTGTAAAATTGGTTGCTAGTCATCTGACCATTTTTTCTCCTTCAGTATATTAGCTATTCTTACTTCTTTTGTAAATTGTGTGTTTTTTAGTCTTTGCCTATTTTTCTGGAATATTTATCTTTATCTCATTTGTTAGTATGTCATGGCACTGTATGTTAATTAAGCTGCAGATATAGTTTTCTATCTGTTGTAGTTTTCCCTTTTCATTTTGTTTATGATGTCCTTTACATACTATAGTTTTGTTATCTCGCTAAGTCTATCAGCAGTCTCCTCAAGGTTTTTGTCTTTGGAGTCCTGCTTATGGAATCCCATTCTGTTGCAGGTCAATGAAAATGTTTACTGATGTCAGTATTTTTTTAAAATATTTATTTATTTATTTATTTACGTTGTGCTCAGTCTTAGTTGCAGCACGCGGGCTCCTTAGTTGCGGCTTGAAGGCTCCTTAGATGTGGCAGGCGAACTTTTAGTTGCGGCATGCATGTAGGATCTAGTTCCCCGACCAGGGATTGAACCCGGGCCCCCTGCATTGGGAGCACAAAGTCTTAACCAGTGCGCCACCAGGGAAGTCCCTGATGTCAGTATTTCTTAATCTGTTGCCCATGCATCATCCTAAATTCTTTTTTAAAAAAGATGATTTTTGGCTCTACGCCAGGTTGACTAAATGAGAATCTTCACAATGAGACCCAGGAATCTGTAGTTTTAATGGACTCCCCTAATAATTTTGCTTGTTGAAGTTTGTATATCCACTGACCCTTGGTTTTATTCTTTCGTATTTGTTTTCATCGTTTTGGAATATTTTTGGTGTAAGGTGTGAGATAGGGATATAACTCTGCTTTTATTCTAAATGTCTGTTCAGGTATTTCAGTATAACAATATATTGAATAATCTACCTTTTTCCTACCTACTTGAAATATTACCTTTCTCCTATGCTAAATTCTTAGTCTATTCCTATTGATTTGTTTATTCCAGCACCAATACTATGTGGTTTTAATTATTATAGGTTCTTAACATTTTAATGTAATGAATTATTTAAAAATACTTTTTTAATATTTTAAAAATCTACATTACAGCGAGAAATAACTAAGAAGTTGGGCAACCCCAAACAGCCTACAAATCCTTTTCTGGAAATGATCAAGTTTCTCTTGGAGAGGATAGCACCTGTGCACATAGATACTGAATCTATCAGGTATTTGTATATTAAAATATTGAATTTTCATTACTATTAATTCATTCATGCTTTAGTAGTCAGTCATTATTGGGTACCTGCGCTCATTATTGAGTAAGGCATTCATAATATAGGTTTATGTATATACATAATGGCTATACCCTAATCTGTAGATATCTGTAAATAGATCTATTCATATATATGTGTATGTTTGTATATATACATACACTCCTCTGTATATATATATGTATGTATTTAGTTTTTCTTGTTATATATTTTAATTTAGGTACTCTTTCAACTTGGATGAGAATTTGTCAATCCAAGCCTAGTTTTTGTCTGTTACTAGTATACTAGTTAGTTAGCTTGCATAGGTTAACTAATAGAAACAAATTGCAGTTCTGTTCTCAGGAAAAGAAAACTAAGTGAATATGTTGTAAAACAACATATGATGCATTTTCACAGATATCTGAGAACTGAAGATGTTATTTTTAAAACAACCTTCATTTAAAGTTTCAGGTTTGAAACTTTATCACCTGACTGTGATATCTTGGAAAATACTTTCTATTTATATCTGTACTTGGTTTTGTAAAATGTGGGAAGAGCTCTTTTCTTTTCTATTTATTTATTTCTTTTTAGTTTTTATTTTAATTAATTAATTTATTTATTTTTGTCTGCACCATGTGGCATGCGGGATCTTAGTTCCCTGTCCAGGGATCGAACCTGTGCCCCTTGCATTGGAAGTACAGAGTCTTAACCACTGCACCGCCAGTGAAGTCCCCGTTTCTTTTTTTTTTTAATAGCTTTTTCTTAAATCTTTCAACTGGTTGAAAAAAGAAAGTACTTATAAAATATATATATATAGCACACTGATTTATTTGTGATCAGTAGTACCTTTCAGAGCTTTATTGGATTCTAAAATAAATAATAATAATGGTACACTCTGTACTCAGTAAAGCCCCTTTGGGGTTTTTTCTTTTTTTTTTTTTTTTTTTGAGGGCATAGGGTGTAGCTTTTCACTTGTGACCCTCCATAGAGTAGGGAGACAGACCCTACTTTGGATGCCCATTTGTCACTTTGGACTTCTCTTGCATCATTTTTCATTTGAAGAAAGGGTTCTTCAGTTTGAAAAACAAAAGGAAACAGAACAAAAAACCAGAACCTCTATATTAGTACAAGGAAGAATCTGAATCAGACTGAAATTCATTAATTGAATAAATAATCCCATGCCTGCTACAATATATTTGAAGTGATGCTAGTTAGATATTGGCAAAGCATATTTTCTGCTTTTCATCAACCTTCTGTTGAGTAAGGGAATAGAGAGTTTTAATCAGGAAATTATATTATAGTTCTATAAAATTGGTGCAGATAGTGTTCAGAGGACTGAAAGAAGATTTGTCAAAGGGGGTAGTATTTGACCTAAGAGGAAGAATGGGGTAAGATTGTATTTCTACAGAAATGGGAGGAGTATTCTAGGTATTGAGATTAATATAAGCCAAGCTAACTGGGATAGGAAAGAACAAGGATATTTAGAAAATGATTGCCATCTATTTAAAGTACAATATGGAGAAGTGTAACAGTGTTATGAGGTGATTCTAAAAAAGCATTTGGGGGGCTTCCCTGGTGGCGCAGTGGTTGAGAGTCCGCCTGCCGATCAGGGGACATGGGTTCGTGCCCCGGTCGGGGAAGATCCCACATGCCGCGGAGCGGCTGGGCCCGTGAGCCATGGCCGCTGAGCCTGCGCGTCCGGAGCCTGTGCTCCGCAACGGGAGAGGCCACAACAGTGAGAGGCCCGTGTACCACAAAAAAAAAAAAAAGCATTTGGGATCAGATTGTGGAAAGGCTATAAGATCTAACTTTAGAGCTTTTACTTTGTTCTTTGCTCTGTTGAGAACCAGGAATGATTGATGATGGATAGGAGGAGGGAAGTCAAAAAGATAGACTGCTAAGGTGTTGTTATAATTGTCTGTGGATGGTGGTAGTGGGATGGAAGGGAAAGAACATATTTGAGGAAGGTTTTAAAAGAACAACGTAAAAAATGGGTCATCTTACTGGAAATGGGGAATAAAAGGGAGGAGTCACAAGTATACGGGGTCAAGTCCAGATGATGAATAGTATTACCATGAAAAGAATGAAAGGAGCTGGTAAGAAAGGATGCGCTGCTTATTTGGACGCAATTTTTTTTTAATCAAGGCAAATTAAATTTAAAGTGAAACTGTGAGAATAGATAGTTCCCTGAGCAAGATTATGTAGAAAAAAGTTAAAAAGGTCAAAAGATCATGGACAGAACCTTGAAATTTTTTTTAACAGTAGAAAAATTACAGAAAGGTAAGAAAACCAGGTTATTGCAGTATTTTGAAACTTAAGATAGAAAAAGTTTCCAGCAGTAATATGTGTGATGAACAGAAAGACTGAGGACCAAAACAGGTCTTTGACTTTAGCAGTTAGTAGGTCATGGTGTTACAGAAGAAGTGTTCAAACATAAATAATAGTAACAGGTAGTAGCCATTAGTGCTTATAATGTGCCTGGGCTGATTCTCTGTGTTTTACATGTTTTAACTTACTTCTTAACTTTATAAGGCAAGAAATATTTTTATTCCCATTTTACAGGTAAGGAACAGTGAGCTACACAGGTGTTTGAGTAACTTTCCCACTGCTGGGAAATAGCTAGCGGCATTTAAACTGAGGAAGTCTGGCTCCAGCGCCCTCTTGCTTTAGCCACCACACTGCAGAAAGATTCCACTCTTGTTCCCCACCAGTAGTCAATGAGTGTCCAATTCACCTAACTCTTCCTGATAGTGACTTAACCTTTTCAGTCTTTACCTTTTTATAGGTGAATGATGGTACTATTTTTTTAAAAAAACAAAAAATTGGGAATAAAATTGAACATTTTTTCCCTATGTGTTTCTTGGCTAATTGTGTTTCTTCTTATTCTTCTGTGAGTGGCTTAGAGGACTTGTCTTATTGATTATATGAATGCTTTATAAAGTAAGGCTAGTAACACAGTTTGATTACCTTTTAAATTTGTGCTTGACATTAATAAATATTAAATTATATAATCTATTATTTGTTTCCTTTATGATTTCTTTCTGCCTTTGGTATCATATCAGATGGTTATGTTTTTTACATTTAGTCTTTAATTGGTCTGGAACTCATTTCGTTGTAAGGTGGAGATAGAGATCCATCCTTTTTTAAAATCCTGATAGCTAGTTGTATCAGCTCCATTTATTGAAAAATTGATTCCTTCCCATTTGATTCGAGATGTTCCCTCATTATAGCATAAATTCTTACATTTGGGGTCTTACTGGATTTTTGCCTTGGTTTCTTTGTCTTTTGAGGCTTTTATGATACATTTTTATCTCACTGAGAAAACTCTTTCATCCCTCCTCCCCTAAAATGTACTAGATGTTCCCAAACATTAATTAATTTTTCCAGATGAGCTATAGAATGTGTCTGTTGAATCTTGTCCTACACCAAGTTGTGTTCCTCTGAGATGTAGTGAAAAACACCATTTGTGTAATTCTGTGTTTCCATGCTTGTCTTGATTTTTTCAAATCTTTATGCTCCCTTAATATAATTTCAGAAGTTATGTACAGATTCTGTGCATTTAAAACTTTTTAAAATAAGTTTATTCATTCATTTATTTATTTATTGGCTGTGTTGGGTCTTCGTTGCTGCACGTGGGCTTTCTCTAGTTGTGGTGAGCGGGGACTACTCTTTGTTGCCGTGCGGGGGCTTCTCATTGCGGTGGCTTCTTTTGTTGTGGAGCACCGGCTCTAGGCGCGCAGGGTTCAGTAGTTGTGGCACGAGGGCTCAGTAGTTGTGGCTCGCAGGCTCTAGAGCACAGGCTCAGTAGTTGTGGCGCACGGGCTTAGTTACTCTGCGGCACGTGGGATCTTCCTGGACCAGGGCTTGAACCCGTGTCCCCTGCATTGGCAGGCGGATTCTTAACCACTGTGCCATCAGAGAAGCCCCTAAAACTTTTTATTCCTAGTTATTTTGGCTTGTCATTATAAATAGATTTCTTCTACCCCTCACCCGCCTGTATTTTTTAGGTGGCTTTGGCTAATACAGAACAGCACAGTCGATTTTTAGTGTTTTATTGGTGTCACCTCACTGAACTATCAGTATTTTGTAATAGTTTTTCAGTTGATTCTCTTCGGTTTTCCAGGTTGATGCTTTTTCCTCATAGATTTTTTAATATCACTGGCTCTTGTTCTTTGGTTACTAGCTCAATTGTACCTCTTCAGGAATGCCTTTCCTGACTGCCCTGGTTAACCAAGGGTCTTGTCTTCTTGTCTTGGCCTTCTTTCTAGTCCTATTGTTCCCTGATTTTAATGTATTTGTTTGCTTATTTTTGGCCTTTGGCCTTCCCTCGCTAGACTTGAGAGCTTCATGCTCTTACTCATGGAAGAAAATAATGAATTTAATTTTGGATATATGGTATTTTTCATTCCTATGGTACATCTAGGTAAAAATGAAACCTTGGGACTGATGAAAATATGGGAAGAGGATTCAGGCTGAAGATTTTTATTTGGGGTGGTTGGAGCTGTGAGAATCAGTTAATCAGGGAAAATGGGCAGAAAAGGACAAAACATCCTCAAAGATACTAATTGTTAAGGGAATGATAAATTTAAGAGGACGCTGCAAGGAAGACAGGTATATTTGACTTGTAGCTTGACCTTAGATTTGAGTACATAATGTTTTTGTAGAAATGTAGATCTACTAAACATTTTAAGGAACATTGAATAATTGAATTTTCTTATATTTTGATATGTATTATGTCTCTAACCTGGTGTCTATTACTTGTTTTTTTGTAAAAAGAACAAATACCTACCAGAGTGAATGATTATTTTCGATAATAGACAGTGCATTACAAATAATTATTTTAAAATTACATAAGCTTGTTTTTAGAAGAAAATTTCAAAACATTGTGTTTCCTTTTTGATATATTCTGAATGTTCTAGTGAGGATTTATTGTGTGTCTGTTATGTGGCATTTTTACACCTTTCAGGAGGAGGCCTTTCTGGCTTTTATAACAGTCCCAGACACAGTAATATTTGCTAGATGGTTTGAAAGTGCTTAATGTTGCCATTTATCCTTTATTTCAATGTACGTTTTTCTACTTACTGGAGTAATAACGAACTTTAGATAGTTAGAAAACATCTATTATCATTCACATGTTTAGGCATAAACTTTACACGGAAAATACAAGAATAAAAATATAGCATTAATAAACAGCAAATCAGGTAACATTTTGACCTCATTTGAATGGACAAAGGAAAATATCATTTCAAAAAGAAGCTATATTTACTATAACTTTCTGTTTTGCCATAATGGTTGGGCAACAGCTGTATCAAATTTTATGTGGTTTAGTTGTGGTCTATATAGAAAAGATTCAGGATTATTTTTCTTAGACATTGCTAATAGAAGAGTTAAAAAAATGAAAAAAAAATTTTTTTTTTCATGCTTTAGTGCTCTTATAAAGCAAGTGAACAAGTCAATAGATGGAACTGCAGATGATGAAGATGAGGGTGTTCCAACTGATCAAGCCATCAGGGCAGGTCTTGAACTGCTTAAGGTAAATATGCTTAAGGTGAAATTAAGTGCCTAATTAGACAATTGTTAAACATATATAGTTTGGATTTTTTGGACTTGAGATTTGCTTCTTTAGGTTTATAGAACCTGAAGTAAAATTTTCTTAATCATTTTTAGGTAATTTTGAAATTGCATGTTTATTCTAACATGTAAGCTAAATATTCTCAGGTTTAAATTGTATAATATAACCTAGTATTAATTATATTAAGGATTATAATTTGAAGCTTTCATTAGTAAACAAAGAACTTGCTTACCCCTACCACAGGAAGAACCAAAATTTTAAAGTCTGTTTTATGTGTTACTTTGTTAGCTAAAATATACTACTACCTTTTACTGATTACAAAGATATCAGTTAATTGTTGATAACATTGAAAATATAAACTAATAAAGAAGAAAACATTGAGAAGCCTATCATTCATAAATATATTTTGTTTCCTTTTAATCTTTAGAAAAATGTACACTTTTATATAGTTGAGATCAGACTGAAAATACAATTTCATATCTTGACTGTTTTCCCATAATAAATTATAAGCATTTTTCTCAGTGTTTTTTGACAGTATTTTTAAGTGTCAAAAAACAGATCTTATTTTAGATGTATGCTTTAAGTTAATTGCCTCTGTTTCCTCATCTATAATGGAGTTAGTAACAGTACTTCTCTCACAGGGACTAAATTAAATCATGTACGTAATGTCTTAGCAGAGTGTCTGGCTCATACTAAAAATAATAATAAACATTATTTTTTGATTAGTTCATTTTGGAGATATCATAGTGTTCCCAACTACTTTCATATTGTTGGATATTTAGATTTTTCTAATTTTATTACTGCTAAGGTAAATAAGATCTCCTGCTAATGTCTTTCTTTCTTTTTTTTTTTTTTTTTTTTTTTTTAAATACTAGAAGGACATTACTGGGTCAAAGAGAATGACCACTTTCAAAATTCTTGGATATATGTGTATTCAAATTCCTTTACAGAGAAATCGTACTCATACAGTATATATAATTCAGTCAACAGTGTATGAAGGTGCCTATCTCCTATCTTCACAAATTTGGAATAGTATAAAATTTTAAGAGTTTTACTAATCTGATAAGCGAAAAATAATGCTTTAATTTATATAATTATTGCTAGTGAGATCCACCTTTCATATGTTGATCATTAGTGTCTTCTCTATAGTGAATTCATTGCTTTTATCCTGTGTTCATTTTCTACTGACATCTCAATCTTTTGTTTTTTTAACTGACTTAAGTGTGCTTTTAACTTCCTTGGCTTTTTTTATAGGACATATTTGATATATAAAAAAATAAAATGTATTCTGTTTAAGTTATAAAGTATAGTAATAAAATGAATATTAATAGAAAGTAAAAGGAATGCGAACTCAAATTAAATAGAATATTAATACTGTTGAAGTTCACTGAGTGGCTTTTTACCCCACATCTCCCAGGTCTGATTGTCCTGAATCTGGAGTTTATTATTCTCTTAACTTTTCTGTATAGATTTTCCATTTATGTCTATATCTCTAAATAACATCACTTACTTTGCTTGTTTCTCAGTCTTATAAATATGGCATTATGCTCATACGTTTTTCTACTACTTGCTTGTTTTTACATTCTACATTTGAGTCTAATTGTTTATTTTAAGCTTAAAAGTCCTGTCATGTTCAGAGGGGTTTTTATTGTCTGTGATTTTTAAATTTGAAACAATGCAGCTAAAATTTATTTTGAAATTGTGTAGTGTAGGGGAGGGTCTAATTTGATTTCCTCCAAATAACTATCCACCTTTACCAGGACTATTTATTAAAAATAAAAATTCCATCCATTCTCATTTATTTTCTGTTACCATCTTTATAATCTATTACACCCTATCTTAAGTGCATATATATGGTAAGCTCTATTTATTGCTTTATTTTTTTTTGTTGTCGCTTCTAATGTTAGTACCATGTTGATTTGATTATTGTAACCTTACAATATCGTTTATTGTCTGGTGTTTTACCCCCTTCCCTAGATTACTTTTTTCTGAAAATGTTATTAGCTGGTCTCTTCTAATGATCTTTGTTAAGAATCATAGAGATATCTTCTTAAATTCTCTCTTCTCATTTTCCTTTTCTCCTACCTTCATTCTCCACCACCCCCCTCTCCAAACATTAACCAAATCCAGATTATTCTGAGTAGAATTATGGTACATGTAATTTAATTTTGAAGGTAATTGTTTCTTTAGACTGTACAGTCTTCCTACACAAGAACATTTCTGTTATATATTTGTTTTAAATTTTATTTATAGTGCTCTTACTGATTTTTTAGCATAATTATTTTTGTATTTACTTGGATTTGTAGTATTTCTAATATGTAACATTTCAGATTTATAAAGGTGAAAAGGATTACAGATCATTTTTTATGATCATTTTTTAGGTACTCTCATTTACACATCCCATCTCGTTTCATTCTGCTGAAACATTTGAATCTCTCCTGGCTTGTCTGAAAATGGATGATGAAAAAGTAGCAGAAGCTGCACTCCAAATTTTCAAAAACACAGGAAGCAAAATTGAAGAGGATTTCCCACACATCAGATCGTGAGTTGAGATTTTTCTGATAAATATTCTGGAAGACAGAAAAATACTTACTGTTTCTTGATTTATGTAATAGTTGGAATCTTTTAAGTTTTGAGGAAATAATGTCTGGGTTATCTTAAGTCTAAAATATTCAGTTTAGATTCTCGTTTCCTGGGAGAAAGCATTGATTGGTTTTAGAAGATTCATGAAAATGTAGGGTGAGCATGGCGTTTCTTTCTGAAGCATCAGTTTTGATTAAAGATTTTTTTTTTGAATTGTATATATACTTTTTAAAAAATTTATTTATTTTTGGCTGCGTTGGGTATTCATTGCTGCACGCGGGCTTTCCCTAGTTGTGGTGAGTGGGGGCTACTCTTCGTTGTGGCGCACGGGCTTCTCATTGCAGTGGCTTCTCTTGTTGTGGAGCACGGGCCTCTAGGCACGCAGGCTTCAGTAGTTGTGGCATGTGGGCTCAGTAGTTGTGGCACGTGGGCTTAGTTGCCCCGTGGCACGTGGGATCTTCCCGGACCAGGGCTCGAACCCTTGTCCCCTGTATTGGCAGGCGGATTCTTAACTACTGCACCACCAGGGAAGCCCTTAAAGATTTTTTTTTTTTTTTTTTTTTTTGCGGAACGCGGGCCTCTCACTGTTGTGGCCTCTCCCGCTGTGGAGTACAGGCTCCGGACACACAGGCTCAGTGGCCATGGTTCATGGGCCTAGCCGCTCCGCGGCATGTGGGATCTTCCCGGACCGGGGCATGAACCTGTGTCGCCTGCATTGGCAGGCGGACTCTCAACCACTGCGCCACCAGGGAAGCCCGTGCTTAAAGATTTTAATGAAAACAATTTTACAGTAAAACAGTTCCTTGGCATATTATGGCACAGGATAAGTAATTCATGAAAATTTAAGATCCTATGGGAAATTCCAAAGGCATTTCAACAGGATTGTCCATAGCACTCTTTACTTTCTCCTGTGATATGAGTATTGACTCGAAAATTTTCAGAAGTATTGCTTTATTTGGCACAGGGAAACAGAGAAGCATGGTATAAGCATCCTAACAGCAGTGTGTTATGTGTGTGTGTTTGTGTGTTCTAGTATTTCCAAGAATTGGAAATTGTGCTCTTATCCTGGTGATCTCTAATAGTGGTTGATTATTGTTCAAGGTTCTCAAATAGCTCAAGTTCTCTAATAGCTCAAAAAGAATAAGTCTTCATTCTTTATGAATCCCTGCTTACTTCTCTGTATGCATCTCTCCTCCCTGTTCCTGGAGAGCATAGCTGATAGTTGGTCTTGATATTGCCATAGTCACTGGTGGTTGGTTTTACTTCCAGCTCGTTACTTTTGGTCTAGTTAGTTGTGGTTGGGGTACTGTGCTTCTTCATGTTGAAGAATTGCCTGTGGCTCTTTTCTTTAGAAAGAGACTTGGACAAAGCTAGCTTTTAGAGGCTCAGGTATACTTTCTGTTATTACTTTCTACTTGCATGAACTTAATTCTAGAAACTATTGATATATAGGACAAAAGCATTATTTAAGTGATAATTGAAACATAAAATAATTTTGTAACAGTATACTTTTTAGCAAGGATAAGAAACTTTATTGTTTAGAACTGGCTTCTTAATTTTTAAGGGAGCCGAGAACATAAATTTCCCTTTGGAATGGAGCTGCGACTCTCCTATCCAGATCAGAGATCAGAATTTGGAGATATATGTATACACACACACTATATGTATAAACTGTATATAACTCTACCATATACTTGATGCCCACTTACTGTATTATCTCATTTAAACCTTGTAACAATTCAGTGTGATTTGTAGGAATTATCCTAATCTTCCAAATGGGGAATCTAATGTTTACTTGAGGTAAATGGTTCTAGGTCACATAGCTAGCAAATAGCAGAGTGAAGATTTGAATATAGGCCTGTTTGTTTGCAGTACTTATGGTACCATATCCATTATGGCACAGTTCCTTTCTTAATTGGAGCTTTAAACAAGTTTTAGTTTGATTTATTCAATGGAGGTTTTAGTTTTCATTCTAAACTGTCTTTCCTAGTACGCTTTATATTTTAAAGAAACATTGTTTGATATATTTGTAGGAGAACTACGAGAGCAAGGTTGAAAGGTGGACATTTTAGAACACACGAGGGCATTTTAAAACATACTCTGCTTTAATATGGAACTGAAGTACTTAGAGTTATTTGATATATATGCTGAGTATATTTCGGATATCTCTCATGAGGAGAATTAATTCAGCTGATATTGAATACCTACTGTGTGTACACACTGTTCTCGATGAAGTAATTCATAGTATATGTCTTCCAGGAGATAAAATATGTTTGCAGATTTTATATTTTAAATTATTAAATTGGGTGAGTTGATGTTGAGGAAAAACGATAGAGTTAAATGAATGTTTATTAAATTATCTTCCCTTGAATTCCCTAAAATAATTTAAAAGAAAAATGTATCTAAGTAGAAGCTACCACAAGCTGGACAGAATTGGTGCTAGATAAGCCATTTAGACTGAATTGAGTGTGAAAACATTGACAGTTGATAAATGTATCCCTGAATCAGATGTTTAAGGGAATGTATAATAAGTGTTCTTTCATCTGCTCATTTAGAGGGAGGAGTTTGAGATATGGGCAGCTTTGAGAGAAATAGGGAAAATCTAATTTCAGCTGGAATAGAGCTAAAGGAGAGGCTTTGCGGTCATACCATTTTTCTCTGGGCTTAACAGGAGGAGCAAAGCTTACAGGTGAGGTAAGGCTTAGAGTAGAATTGTGAAGCAAACGTCTCACCAACTTTACAGGAACAGAAAAAATTATGTGCTGACCCACTAAACTAAAATTATGGTGAATTATGGGTTCCATTATGACTCAGTAAGTCTCTCAGGAATCTGGCTCATCCCAAAGTAGGCAGATGTGCCAAAACTGAGAGTCCCCTACAGCATAAGGTGTGGTCATAGTCCAAGTGGAGCTGGTTCTCAATTGGGGGAGCTTAAGCAGACTTAGAAATTACACAGAAAAAAAGGACTTGATACCTTTAGTCCCAACTTCTTCCTCCATGCTGTTTATCCAGCTAATTAAGCAAGTGTAGTTTGAGTTGAGAGTTCTGATGTTAATCTTTTAAAACAAGTGCCCAATGTTCAGTCCTCAGGGAGACACTATCTACATTTTTGTTTAAATGGTGGAGCCAGAGAGAATTTCTCTTATTCTAAGATGAATTAACAGAATACAAATAAATTAACAAACATGAATCCTATGGGGATAATTTAGCATTCAAAAGATAGCTGATCAGCACTTTGGAAGAATTGTATTTTTCTAGGAAAAAAGAAAATTTTAGACAGTTGTTCTAAACTGCCAAGAAAATTAAACAGTCAATGACATCTGGAAAAAAAGAACAAAAATAAGATAACATAAAAAGAGAAATGGCAGAACTAAGGGTAAAGAAGAGCAGCAACATATTTGTATTATAGAAAGTAATTTATTATAAACAGCAAGGAGCAGAGTAAACAATATTGAAAATGTAACCAGGAAGGGTTCTGTTGAACTTGAGGAAACTGCATAGAATGTAGATACAGTGGGCAAAGAAATGAAGGCAGTTAGAGAGAATTGCAGATAGTGAAAAGCCATGATTAGTTTCTGTGGAGAAGACAACAGAATAATGGGAAATGGAAAACATTTTAAAAAAATAATAGTAAACTTGTTTAGAATGAATGAAAACATGAATCTGGAGATTAAAAGTGCTCATGTTTTAGGAAATTATTGTGATGGAATTTACTGACTTTTCAGAGATTACAGAAGTGATTTCATAAACATCAAGGGAAAAAAAAAAAGGTAGATCATGTACAGTGGAAAGGTAATGAGGCTGACTTATTTCTTTTCAACCACAAAAGTTTTCCAAAGTTAATGATTCAACAACTAGAGAGTTCTGATGGACAAAAAGAATGTATCTAAAGCATTTCCTAACTAGCCAAGTTGTGCTTAAGTAAGGGGAAATGAAGGATATTATTTAGGATTCAAGGACTTAAGGAATGCATTAGCCCCTTAATACGGGCCTCTCACTGTTGTGGCCTCTCCCATTGCAGAGCACAGGCTCCGGACGCGCAGGCTCAGCGGCCATGGCTCACGGGCCCAGCCGCTCCGTGGCATGTGGGATCTTCCCGGACCAGGGTACGAACCCGTGTCCCCTGCATTGGCAGGCGGACTCTCAACCACTGCGCCACCAGGGAAGCCCTAGCCCCTTTTTATCGTGAGGTCACTCTGTCTACCAAGTTGTGTGATTTTTTTTCCCTTTGCATTCAGTTTAGTTTATGCCCCTAAATCAAACTCTTGTTTTCTTCTTGTCTGCATCTCTCTGATTTGTCTTTTCTCATCATTTTACTTTCATTATTTAAGTTTTAGATGTGGCTATATCTATGTCTTAGATATTTGAAAACCTGAATTTTTTTTTAAGGGTGATGTAAATAAATAAAATTGGGTCAAGTAGAGGGAAGAAGAAAACCTAATAGACTATAACTATAAAAGAATTAGAGAAAATTACCCTCTAATAATAATAATAAGGGCAAATAAAAGGTGTGTGTTAAAGGAGGTATTTCAAATCTATATCTATATCTATCTATCTATATATATATATAAAAACCACATAGGAATTCTAATTTATTTAAGTTGTTTAGAGCATGGGGGAAAAAGAAAGCATTTAGATTACTTCTTATAAAGCCAAGGTAACTACAGGAATGCTAAAACCTGATAAAAGATATCCCTCCAAAAGAAAACTAAGACAAATCTTACTAATGTTGATGCAAAAATTGTACATAAAATATTATCAAAAAGAGAGTTTACTACAGTAAAACAAGAATATACTATGGCCAAATGTGATTAATTCCAGGAATACAAAAAGGGTTACTACTAAAAAGCCTAATATTCATGTTATAATTCATTGTATAAATGAGTAAAAGGGAAAGGGCACACAATAGATCATTTTGACAGCTGCTGAAAGGGCTTCTGATAAAAAAAAAATCAGCTATTTATAATTAAACCCAATAAAATACGATTTAATGCCTTCATACTTCTCAAACCAGTATATACCATCATATGGTAAAACACTAGAAGCATTCCCAGTAAAATCAGGAGCAAGATGAGAAAATACACTAGCTCTGCTATGATTTAACATTGTTTTGGAAGCATTAACCAATATAATTACATAAGAAAATAAGAGGTGGAGGCGTTGGAAAGGAGGAAGCAAAGTTATCATATTCTAAGAAAAATTCAAGAGAATGAACTGCAGAACTAGTAAAATACTAAAAAATAAGATGGGCAAAATAAGTATGTAAAAATCCAAAGCTTTCTTTTTATACCATTAACAATAATTTAGAAAATATTATACGAGTAGAAATCAGAAGATTTAGAAGTAAAGTGTATAAGAAATTTGCAACCCTGTACAACCCTGTAATAGTGAGGGGTATAATATTTAACAAAGAAATTAGGAAAACTTAGATTATTGAGTAAATAATTGGCAAGCTGTTTTAAAAAGAAACATTAATGTAGACTGCTTACTTGCTTTTACATGTATTCCAGATGAGTCAAAGATTATTCATATATCTAAGATTTCAAATATATATAAAATTAATTAATAAACGTATTAGTAACCAGTACATTTTTTGTAACTTCTTACTTTGTGGTGAAAGGGACACTGATGCCAAGTCACAATTGAAATATTGATGGGTTGGATTTTTAAAAATTCATTTATTGAAAAAATATTTGTAGAGCCTTCATTGTGTATAAGGTACTTGAGGATGTTAAAATGAAAAGGACAGGTTAAGTCTCTGCCCTTATATTTTAGTGAGGGAGAATACTATTTAGACAAAAGCAAAAATCATGAAATAAATTGGAAACAGAACTGGTATGCTGGGAAGCTATTTTCAATATATATGACTTTAGAAAAGGTTAATATTTGTAATGTATTAAGATTCTTAACAAAGGAATAACAGACATATCTCACAGTAGAATACTAACATAGGGAATAAATAAGAAATTTACAAACAGGAAGTCCTTCATCACATTAGGAAAGGACATTTATGCCTGCTAAGAGTGCTGGAGGAAAATACAATACCCACGTGCTGTATAACCAGTTTTAGCTAGCGTGCCAGTGCTGCTCTCAGTTGGAATATAAATGGATGCAGCTTTTCTGAGTTGGTAATGTGGTAATACTTACCAACTTAAAATGTGTGTGGTGTTTAATACTGTAGTTTCACTTTGAGGTATTTATCCCAGAGATAATTAGAAAATACGTCTACATAGTGGTTATATGGTTCAGGGTCCAGTCAGAAGCAGAAACCATTCCAGGTATTTTAAACGTAAATAAATTAATTAATACAGATGTTTGAAGCTTGAAAGAGCAAAAAGTTGCTTTGGCAGCTCAGAGATTATGATTTGCCGGAAGCAGTTACCACCCTTAGGGCTGGTGGAACAACTGGGAATAAGCGGTGTTAAGGACTGCCCAATGGGTGGAAGAGCCTGTCCACATTGTGCCAACTAACTGTCAGAGTAGGGGTGGCCTGGCTCTTGCTGCAGGGCAGCACAGCTACTGCAGAGAAGGCCTTAAAGAAGCTGTGGTGTCTCTTGTTGGAAGAACCTACCAGCTCTTGTGGGAGTCTGGGAAATGTAATTTGCAGATTTACAGCTCCAGGATCTCAGAGCAGATTATAGGATATAAAGCTCAGAGACACTAGATAAAGAGCTAGCACAGGGATGTTCATTGTTTGTTGTCAAGATTTAAAAAAAAAAAAAAAAAAACCATCTAAATGTTCAGTGGTAGGAGACTGGTTAGATTAATTGTGGTATAGCCAGACACTGAAGACCTGTGTGACCTTTTAAAAAAAAAAGTTTCCAAATATATGTTTTGTATTCTCATTTATTTAATATGTGTATGTATGTACAGAGAAATTTTAGAAGTAGTTCTAAAATAATGTTAACACTAATTATTTCAGGGTAGTAGGATTTGGAGTTTTTTTCTTTAGTGTTTTTAATGTGTTTTTCAGTTTTGTTCGCAAGTGGGGCGGCAGGGGGGTTTCCCCCTTGAATTTGAAGGGGAAAAATCAATTTAATGAGGGAATAAAGGATTTCCTTTAATAGAAACTTACTAATATAAAAAGCAGTCAGAAGGTAGTCGCTTCATTTACGTTCATTAACTTCTCAGTCTGCCTAGGGCTTTAGAATTCTTGAAATTGTTTTTTTTTCCCTTCCTTATTGTTTTGGTTTATTTCTGTTTTCTGTTGAAATGAGAATGCAGAACATTGGATGAACTTAAAATTTCTTATGCTATCTTTGAAAGTCCCACCATAGTTGCTTCTTACTTGTGTGTGACTTATGAGACGATAGGTCTTCTCTGGGGACTTCAGTTACTGAAGTAACCAGAAAATAATAATTTTTCATTTCACAAGGAAGCCACAAATCACAGACTAAAAAGAGGGCATTTTGGTGAGGCTCGAATTGTTTTTTTTACATAGTTTATTATTGAAGTTTTCTAACATATAAAGAAGAGGTAGAATATAATAGTGAACTCCCATGTATCCACCAACCCGTTTATATATAAATAACTAAAAGCCACTTCGTTTAATTTATAATTCTGCCCACTCCCCACATTCCCCTTATATCTGAAAACAAATCCCAGACTCTATATTTTCATCTATACATCTCAGTATCTCCAAAAGATAAGAACTCTAAAAAAATGATCACAATGCTTTTATCGTAAACACAATTAATAATAATTTCCTAATAATAATATCCAATTAAAACATAGTAATTTTTTTTTAACAGTTTGGTTTTTTTTTGAATCGGGATCCGAGTGAGGTTTCTACATTGTTACTGCTTGATAGGTCTCTGAAGTCCCTTTTCTCCTGTAGGTTCCCCCTCCAGTTAGCTCGTCTCTTTGTGTTTGATGAAGAAACCAGGTTGTTTATCTTGAATAGTTTCACATAAACTGACTTTTGATTTTTGCTAATTGTGTGCCTTTGGCATGCTTTAACGTTTTCCTGTGTTTTCTGTAAAGTGATAGTTGAATCCAGAGGCCTGATTGGATTCTACTTCAGCTATTTTGTCGTCACAGGACCACTTTGTAGGTGGTGGTATGCTCTTCTGTCAGGAGGAATGTAATACCTGGCTGTTTCTCTTTTATGATGTTAGCAGCTGGTCATATTTAGTAATCAGTAATGATACTGTGTCATTCCTTTATCACTTGTTAGCTGAATACTTTTATAAAGAGGAACTTCTCATCTATTCTTTGGCAGGATAAGTGCTTGATACTTTTTTTTTTTTCCTTTTTTTTAGCGTCAGAAGTTATTTATTCAGGCTTTTTTTCTGTACCTAATATTATTCGTTTTGCTCTAAGTCAATTAACTTGCAGAAACATAAACATTACTTTAAAGCACATAAAGAAAAATTAAAATGCTTTTTTTCATTTAATTTATCAGTTTATTTTAAACATCATGAATAATCTTTTTTTTATTGGAGTATAGTTGCTTTACAATGTTGTGTTAGTTTCAGATGTACAGCAAAGTGATTCAGTTATACATATATTCTTTTTTTTTAGAGTCTTTTCTCATATAGGTTATCACAGAATATTGAGTAGAATTCCCTGTGCTCTACAGTAGGTCCTTGTTGGTTATCTGTCTTATACATATGTAGTAGTGTGTATATGTTCATCCTAAGCGCCTCATTTATCCCTCCCCGCCACACTTCCCCTTTGGTAACCATAAGTTTGTTTTCCATATCTGTAAGTAGTGGGTGATTCTTTTATGTATTGAACAGAGTTCAAAATAAAGAGTGAGGCGTTTACTAGTATCCTCTGTTGTCGTCTTTTAAAAATATCATTATAAACTGATGGATTTACTCATATTTGTGTTTCAGTCAATTACAGTGATCACTCGATGCTCACATTGTCCCATCTATAGGCTATTCAGATTGACTTCTGAATCCTTTTGAATAACTCCACTAATCTTTGCAGTCTTTGCAACCTGGTATGACAAAATGTTCCAGACCCATCTTGTACATGTCCTGCCCCAGACCTGGATTCAGCCATTTCTCTGAGGAGCCCTGGTTCCTTTTAATGGGAATAGTATTAAGAAATCAGAATGTCAGTCTTGTGTGTACTAATTGCTAATGTGTGGGTCACTTTTCTAGGACAATTCTGTGCATACAGCTTAAAAAAAAAAAAAAAGGTTTTTTGGAAGATAAAATGCATTGTATGTTTATATTGATTATTCCAGTTCAAATTGGGTTTTTATTGAGCCTCTTCAATTTTACATTTTTATCTTTTCCCCTATGCCGAGCTAATACAGGATGATAAAACTATGATATTACATAATAACTCATTTGAATTATCCCATAATAAATACAGAACAGTCTCAGAATAGTAGTAGCACCACCAGTGTGATTCCTAAAAACAGCTGTTTGTTTGCCTTATGTAGTTCTCTTATGTATTTAGGGTGCATCACACTAGGGATTTACAGTCAAATTCTTGTGTTTTAAAGTTACTTGGAATGATTCTTTGTGTGGTTATGCCACCAAATGGATGCACACTTTCGTTCATTTGTTTCTTTTTATTTTTTGAGGTTACTTTAAAAAATTTTTATTTCTTAATTATATGAAATATTCACAGGTTTTAAAGACAAGCTGAAAAAGCAAGATATAGTCTAAGAAGTCTAGCTTGTACTCGTCAACACTCTACTCTATTCCTTCTTACCTATAGATAAACTTAAAAGAAGTCTTTTCATGCATGTCGGTCTAGATATGTTTCAGTGCGTATGTGTATATGTATGTGTGTTCACATGACCTCTTTGATAGAAGAATGATAAAAAGTACACTATACATGCCTTTCTCCACCTTGCTTTTTTTCTCTTTACATATACTAGCAGTTATTCCACATTGAAATATTTATTTTGTGGATATATCATAGAATAAATGCATACATAATTTTACTAGATATTGTTACAGTTCCCTCTGTAGTAGTTATACCATTTCGCATTCTCTCCAGCAGTGTATGAATGTACTTGGTTCCCCATAGCCTTGTCTACAGACTATGTTGTTAATGAAATGTTTCTCCTTGTCCCTGGTTAGCTTCCTTGTTCTGCAGTCTTTGAGAGCAGCATCTACTTTCATTTGTATTCGTGTTTGCAAGGCATATCTCTTTCTTTCAGTCTTTTATTCTGTCATTCTTTTTTTTTTATTAACATTAAAATTTTATTTATTTATTTATTTTTGGCTGTGTTGGGTCTTCGTTGCTGCGCGCAGGCTTTCTCTAGTTGTGGCGAGCGGGGGCTACTCTGTTGCAGTGCGTGGGCTTCTCACTGCGGTGGCTTCTCTTGTTGTGGAGCACGGGCTCTAGGCACGCAGGCTTCAGTAGTTGTGGCGTGCGGGCTCAGTAGTTGTGGCTTGCGGGCTCTGGAGCGCAGGCTCAGTATTTGTGACACACGGGCTTAGTTGCTCTGCAGCACGTGGGATCTTCCTGGACCAGGGCTTGAACCCGTGTCCCCTGCATTGGCAGGCGGATTCTTAACCACTGTGGCACCAGGGAAGTCCCAGTTCTCTCATTCTTTCATTCTTCCGTTCCTCCCTCGTTCCCTCCCCCCCTTCCTTCCTTCCCTGTAAATGTTCCTGGGGCTTAATATTTAAAATAAATACCTTGTAAATATCCTATAGTTTGAGTTGGGTCTTTGTTTTGTTTTTGTTGGTTTGTTTTGATTTTGGTTGTTTTAATCCAATTTGACACACTCTTTCAATTGGAATGTTTATACCATTTACCATTTAATGTAACTGTTGATACAGTTGGGTTTAAAGCTGCCATCTTAATATATGTTCCCATTTCTTTCTATTTCTGCCCTCTTTGAGGTTGACTGTTTTTAATGATTTTATTTTATTGGCTTATCTGTGTTCAAATAAAATTATACCCCTTAATGTATATTGTAAAAATCTTGCAGCAGTATACTTCCATGCCTTCCCCCTCCAGGCTTTTGTGCTTTTGTTGTCATACATTTTGTTTCTATGTATGTTATAAATGCTACAATATGTTACTGATATTTTTGCCCTAAACACTTTGATATATCTCAGATTAACAATAGCATATTTCTTTGATTTGTACACATATATTTACCTTTTTTACCATTCTTCATGTTTTGGATATCTATCCATAGTTTCAGCTGGTATCATTTTTGTTCCTGAATAACTTTAATGTTTCTTAGAGTATAATTCTGCTTATAATTAATTATCTTAGCTTTTCTTTGTCTGAAAAAGTCTTTATTTTATCTTCATTCTTAAAGTATTTTTGCTTGGAATAAGAATTCTAGGTTGAGAGTTCTTTTGGTTTTCAGTACCTGAAAGATGTCACTCTCTTATTTTCTGGACTGCATAGTTTCTGATGAAAAGTGATCTTTCATTCTTTGTTCCTCTGTACATAATATGTCTTCTCTGACTGGTTTTGAGATTTTTTTTTTTTTATCGCTGTTTTCACCAAATTGATACTGATGTGCCTTGGAATGGTGTACTTAATGTTTCTTCTGCTTGAGGTTTATTGAGATTCTTGGGACTGTGGGTTTATTTTCATCATATTTGGAGTTGTTTTGGTAATTCTTTCTCTTTTTTTTTTTTTTTTCCCAATGTTCTCCCCTTCTCACCCCCTTGGTTTCTGGGACTCCAATTGCATGTATTTTTGACTACTTAATATTGTCTTAGAGGTCACTGATGTGCCATTCTTATTTTTTTTCCTGTCCCCCCCCCTTTGTTTTATTTTGCATAGTTTCTATTGCTATGTCTTCAAGTTCACTGATCATTTCTTCTATAATATATATAATCTGCTTTTATTCTATGTATATATTTTTAATTTGAGGTATTATATTTTTCAGAATTAGTAGTTCCATTTGGGTCTTTTTAATATATATATATTTCACTTCTGTCCTCATCACGTTCATGTTTTCTTCTTACCTTCATGAGCATATGGAGCATATTTATAACAACTGTTTTTATGTCTTTGCTAATTCTGTCACCTGTGCCATTTCGGGGACTGCGTCTATTGATTAATTTTGTCCTGATTATATATTTGAAGGTCTTTCTGCTGTGGCTGGTGGAAACATGAATTGCTACCAGCCCTGTGTGTGGTAGGGAGTTTTTTGGCCTACTTCTTTCTAACATTCTTTTCCTGGTCTTAGGTAGTTTTTGCTCTTGCGTGACGCTGATCATTATTCAGCCAAAGACTCAGGGATACCCCTCTTCAGGTCTACAGAACTCAAGCTCTCTTTCTCTCTTTGTAGCTCCCTCCTCTGTGGTGCTTTGCTGTAGAAAGTATAGCTCCCTTGGCCTCCCTGAATTCTCATTCCTGTCTCCCTCAACTGCATGCAACCACCAGGCTCTATTTGGGTCTCTACTTCTCCTTGTACTGCAGTCTGGAAACTACCTCCTTGCAGTAATTGGGGGCAGATGTAGGGCTCTTCTAGTTTGTTTCCCATCTTTTACGGATTTTCGCACTGCGCTTCCTATTGTCCAGTGTCTGAAACCATTAACATATTATCTTGTTTTCTACTTGTTTAAGGTAAAAGAGTAAACCCAGTCTCAGATACACTGTCCTAATCTGAAGCAGAAGTCCTCTGAGTATAGTTTTAATTTGTATTTATATATGTTTTTAAAGGAGTGAAGGTAAACATCTGTTCACACATAACTGGGTAATTTGTTTATCTTCTTTTGAAGAGCTTTCTACTCTGTTAAATCCAACCCATTTTTCTGTGATATTGTTGGTCTTTTCATTCTCTATTTGTAGGTGTTTACATTTTAGGGATATTAACCCTTTCTCTGTAACATGAAATGCAAAGTTTCCCTTCAGTTTGTCATTTATTTATTTTTATTATATTTTGCTGTTGGTATCTTTTCTGAGACTCTGATATTATTATAATGAATTATTTTATCTCTAATTTTTTTTTTCTACTGGAGCACTGGGTTGTTATTGGGGAAGGGGGAGGATTCAGAAGTTGCTTTCACTGTGAGATGTATTCATAATAGTTGAGCTAAGAGATTCTGCTTTATTCAGGATTTTAAGTTTTTATATAGTGGAATGATATGATACATAAATGTTCTTCCAGGTAGCTATATGACCCATTCCCTACCTCTTTCAGAACTCTGCTCCAATGTTACTTTATAAGCACATCTATAAGCACCCTATTTAAAATTGTAACACTGTCACACACTTAGCCCCATTCCCTATTCCTGTCTTCTTTTTCTTCTTCTGCTTCTTATTTTCCCTTTACAGGAGTTACCACAATTTGACATAACATATGTTTTGCTACTTTATGTATAATCATGTGTCTTATCCCTAATATGCTGGTAGCATGAAGGCAAGGATTTGGGACTTTTAATAGTGCCTGGCACTATAGTAAGTGCTCAATTTGTATTGGTTAAATGATCAAATTTCTGTTCATGTAGGTTGTTTTGGCACAAAGTAAAAAGTGAATTGGAAGAGGAAGAGCCTGGAGAAAGAAGGTGTAAGGTGGCAGAAGCTTAGCTGAAGTGGTACCAGTGAGAATGAAATAGAAAAGGCTAAAGGAATGACATTAAAAAGAAGAAATGGGTCACCATCCTTGTTTGTTTTTATAATTATCAAGTAAAAAGGAAAAAATACTTTATTTGGATTATATTTTTAATATAGATATTTATAAAGCGAAATTATAGATTGAAAATGTCTGAGTAGATGTTATGACTTTTTTTGTTCTTACAAAACATTACTTAAAAAATACAAGCTATCTAGTGGAAGTCATGTTGTTTTTTCTGGTTAATTGTTTTTCTTTAATTTTTTTTTTTTTTTTTAGAGCTTTGCTTCCTGTTTTACATCACAAATCTAAGAAAGGACCCCCCCGTCAAGCCAAATATGCTATTCATTGTATCCATGCAATATTTTCTAGTAAAGAGACACAGTTTGCACAGATATTTGAGGTAAAGAGAAAAGTTTTTTGTTTGTTTCATGTTATAGTTAAAAAACAAATATGAATGATTTTATAGGATGTTCACATTTGGAGATGTATCATTTTATAGTTTATTTTCAGAATTTGAATTAGTATAATCAATATTGATGGGCGATTAAAATCAGAAAATATCTGATTATTCAGATGTTTAATGCTAACTCAGATTCCGAAATCAAACAGTTGTATAATATTTTTTTGACATTACTTTATACATTTAGTATTAAGAAACTGTTTTTCATTAGTAAGTAATTACATATAAAATCCTACTTACTGATAGTAGGTAGTAGATGATTATCAGTTTACAGATTTGAAAGTCAGATTTCTATATATGAGATACTACTGAAATGTGGGGTTCTATAAATCCATACTAATTTGTAATGTAAGGTAAATAAGTATAAGTTTGTACTTCAGTGACTGACATAATTTTATGTCAGATTAAAATGTGCCTTTTCCCTTGCAGAGCATTTGGTCCACACCAAAAGGTTCTTGATATTTTGGTGCTCTCCAGAATGTCTGTGGGCATATTTGGTCCATGCCAAATGGTTTTGGACAGGACCAGATATGAACAAATATCGAGGACCTTTGTGTGTAGACCAAGTGTCTTATGGATGTATTGGATAGGACCAAATGTCTACTGACCATCTTTTCAATATGTATTTTATATTATTTTTTCTGTACTTGGAATTACTATTACCCTTTCTAAGCATTGCAATTTCATTACAAGCTATTATAATCAGGGGCTGTCTTTAGCATTCTTCCTGCAAATAGAAGCTAAGCAGAAAATCTATAAAATCCTAACTTATAATTTTAGTTTAGGAGCTTTGAATGAAGTCAAAACAATTTGGAAATTATGCTGAAACTAACCCACCATAAATACTTAGACTTGTTATCTCTGTTTTAGAAATATTTATGCTAATTTTGTCATATTTTCATATATTATGTTAAAGACCTAAAGGAGGAAAAAAAGTTTTCTTTATTAAACAGCATCTTTGCTATAGATAGCAAATAGTAATATATTTCAAATTTGGGGGTGGAAATACTTTCTATAGTCTTTTTTTTAAATAAGAGGATGACTTCAATGAACTCATGTTGATTTCTAGAAAGCTTTTGTTTTTCTTGAATAATCTCCTTTTTGTTCCTTCCAATGATGTTGAGGAGGAGGATAATGCTGATAATAACTTGAATTTTTAGGGTACTTTTATTTTCATTTTTGATATCTTTTACTTATCTTTATGAGAACCTAACTGGTAATCCTTCTACTATGACATACAGGATTGGCTGGCTTTCTGAGAAAAGGTCTCATAGAGACATATGGCCTTTATGAGGTTACTGTTAATCGAGGGACTGGCCATTTATTTTGCTTTTTCAGAAATGATTTTATTATCTTACTGTGGAAAATTGTCACACATTATAATAAATGAATTGAAAAAAGTACACTATCAGGTATTTGTTTATAATGTAAACAACAAGTTATCACTTAGATGTGCAGTGGAGGTACTGAGGGAAGTCATCAAGAATAGCAAGAAGTAAACTCATTTAAGTATACTTTTGACTAAACTAAGCCTCTCATATTGCCCCATTGTGTTGGGAAGAACAGTTTTGTGTTGTTTTTCAAGCCTAGAATTCTTGGTGTTCAGTGTAGGAGGATAGAGCATCAATTCTTAATTAAAATGTGTCATTAAAATTTTTAATAGATAATATATTCACTTGCTTCAAAATCAAGAGATACAAAACAAATACCCAGTAATAAATACTAAAGAGTAAAGCGTTTTCTCTTTTGCTTCACCCCCATATCTCCAGCCACCCAGTTTCTTAGAGGCAGCCAATGTTACCAGTTTCTAATGTACTTTTCTGGAGAGATTTTATTCATATGCAAGTAATGTAAATACACAAAATACACACATATTTTGTCCCTTCCCCCTCTCCTTATGCCAATGATAGTATACTGTAGTCACTCTTCTGATTCTCCTATTTAAAAAATTTAACAATATATTTTAGGTATCAATTTATGTGAGTATATAAGGAGCCTCATTCTTTTGTCATGGCAAAATGAATATTAATGGCTGGGTTTCCTATTAGAATAATAAAAATAATTTTATTAGTTATGGTACTTAATATTTGATGCTATAAAAATCCACAAAAATCCATGTGACTGTACATAATAAAACTTATTTCTTGGTCCTGAAAAAAGTCTAATTGGGTGCTTTGATTGTATTCTAATCAGTGGCTTAGGCACACAGACCCTTTTTGACTAGTGGCTTCTCTTTGAGTCCCACTGGATCCTTGGTATTAAGACAGCCAGTGAGTAAAGAGAGAGAATGTGGAGAAGAAACATTGCTCATATCTGCCTCAGTACAGGCATGGCATACCTCACTTTCATTCCCATTCTGGTAACCAGAACTTATTCACATCCTCACCTAACTGCACATATAGGCATCCTTGAATGGAAGTGGATATTGGTGAGCCTTAGCAGTCTCTAACATACTTATATATGTGTTCATAAAATATATGATACATAATATGATTCTTCATGCTGAAATGTTCTTTACGTAACCTCTAAAATATAACTTGGGCAAAACTGAAAATATTTAAATATGATGCCTTCTACATAAATAACCTATAAAAGTTTAAATGTAAGCTTGAGCTACTACTTAAACCATGTATTGGAACTTTTGTAGTTTTTAATATTTGAAGGTGAAATATGTGAACAGCTTATTTGCATGTTTATGGAGTTGATCATTTTCCTTTCCTCATTTTCAGCCTCTGCATAAGAGCCTGGATCCAAGCAACCTGGAACATCTCATAACACCGCTGGTTACTATTGGTCATATTGCTCTCCTTGCACCGGATCAGTTTGCTGCTCCTTTGAAGTCTTTGGTAGCTACTTTCATTGTGAAAGATCTTCTCATGAATGATCGGGTAATTTTTATTTTTTAGTGGTGTGTTCTTCATAATGCTATCTTCTAAAATTTTATGCATCAAAGAGAGAAGTGAAATGATGTAAATAACACTTCAATTTGGCTGACTTATTTTAGGTTTTCCTATCTTTTTAACATGCTGTATCTCCATTGTAAGTGAAACAACATTGAAACATCTCTTTAGTTGAGCATAGGACTATGACCTGGAATACTTTCCTTCATAAATACAAAACATTACCTGATTCTGTCTATTTTAACTTTATGGGGGTTTAATTTTTATAATGACATCTTTTTTAAAAAATGTGAAGACTGACAGGTTAGTTTATAATATGGTTGTTATGATAGTAGTTGTTGCATTTCATGCATACAAGAGAGAATTAAAAGAGCCTTGGGAGAAAACATTGGGAAAGAAATAGTGATTTTCTCTGTCTCCAGTATGTGAGTATTTGGGGTAGGGCATGACATGTTGGGTCTTAGAGAATTGACCCCTTACAGTTACGTGGAGTTTTATGCACGTCTTTGTGTTTTTAGATATATACACATATGTGTGAAAAGAAAACCTTAAAACTAGGATTTTCAGAATGATAAATGAGCATTGGCTTCAGTTTGAAGTCACCAGCTGCATTAGCCCCCTAACAAGAGAGTAGGCCTGTCCTTTTGAAGCTTTGAAGCCAAGCATTCACTTCTCTCTGGCTATGAAAGCTCTAGACGGCATCTTCTTCCAATAGAAGATTGTTTTCTGCATTGAAAATCTGTTGTTTAGCATAGCTACCTTAATTAATGATCTTAGCTAGATGTTCTGGATAACTTGCTGCAGCTTCTGCATCAGTACTTGCTGCTTCACCTTGTACTTCTATGTCATAGAGATGGCTTCTTTCCTTAAATATTATGAACCAACCTCTGCTAGCCTCAGATTTTTCCTCTGCAGCCTCCTCACCTCGCCAGGTCTTCACAGAATTGAAGAGAGTTAGGGCCTTGCTCTGGATTAGGCTTTGCCTTAAGGGAATGTTGGGCTGGTTTGATTTCCTCTCCAGTCCACTAAAACTTTCTCCATATCAGCAATAAGGGTGTTTTGCTTTCTTATCATTACGTGTTCACTGGAGTAGCACTTTTAATTTCCTTCAGGAACTTTCCCTTTGCATTCACAACTTGGCTACCTGGCACAAGTGGTGTAACTTTCAGCTGATTGCAGCTTTTGACATGCCTTCGGCACTAAGCTTGATCATTTCTAGCTTTTGATTTAAAGTGAGAGATGTGCAATGCTTTCTTTCACTTGAACACTTTATAGAGGCCATTGTAGGGTTATTAATTGGCCTAATTTCAGCATTGTTGTGTCTCAGGGAATAGGGCGGCCTGAGGGAGAGGGAGAGAGATGGGGGAATGGCCAGTCTGTAGAGCAGTCAGAACACACACATTTACTAATTAAGTTCACTATGATATGTGGGAGTGGTTCATGGCACCTCAGAACAGTTAAAATAGTATCATTAAAGATCGCTGATCGGGCTTCCCTGGTGGCACATTGGTTGAGAGTCCGCCTGCCGATGCAGGGGACACGGGTTCGTGCCCCGGTCTGGGAGGATCCCACATGCAGCGGAGCGGCTGGGCCCGTGAGCCATGGCCGCTGAGCCTGCGCGTCCGGAGCCTGTGCTCCGCAACGGGAGAGGCCACAACAGTGAGAGGCCCGCGTACCGCAAAAAAAAAAAAAAAGATCGCTGATCACTTATCACCATAACAAATGTAATAATAATGAAATCATTTGGAATATTTCAAGAATTATGAAAATGTGGCACAGAGACATGAAGTGAGCAAATGCTGTTGGAAAAATAGCACTGATGGACTTGCTTGACACAAACCTTCAATTTGTAAAAAATGCAGTATCTGTGAAGCATAATGAAACAATTTTTGTCTGTATACAAAAAGTATGTCAGACAGCTGGGTCACAGTAAAAAAAAAATACTGTATATTTAGAGTGTAATTAGAACTACAGCAAGAGAGGAAAGAGAATATGAAACAGAAATAGTATTTGAAGTGATAATGCCAGAAAATTTTTCAAAATTTATGAAAGACGTCAAAGCTGTACATTCAAGATCAGGTAGAAGCCCCAAATAGGATAAATATAACACAAAGCACACCCAGATACATCATAGTAAAACTGGAACCAATCAAAATAGAAAAGATTAAAAGCATTTACAGCAAAAAGACAGAAAACCTTCAAAGGGATAAGACTGTCACTTGACTTCAAAAGAAAAGATAAGAAAATGGAAGATAATGGAATAATATCTTGAAATTATCGAGTGGAAGAAATGTATTAATCTAGAATTCTAAACCTGGAGAAAATATCCTTTAAAAAGGGAAGGCAAGGGCTTCCCTGGTGGTGCAGTGGTTGAGAGTCCGCCTGCTGATGCAGGGGACACGGGTTCGTGCCCTGATCGGGGAGGATCCCACATGCTGCAGAGCGGCTGGGCCTGTGAGCCATGGCCACTGAGCCTGCGCGTCCAGAGCCTGTGCTCCGCAACAGGAGAGGCCACAACAGTGAGAAGCCCGCGTACCGCAAAAAAAAAAAAAAAAAAAAAGGGAAGGCAAAATAAAGACATTTTCAGACAAACAAAAACTGGAAGAGTTCATTAGCAGTTATCCCAGCTAAAAGAATTTCTACTTTAATTCTTTGGGTAGAAAGCAAATTATCACAGAGGCAAAACAGAGTAAAAAACAAGAGAAAGAGGAAAATATGTTGGTAAGTCTAAATAAATATTAACTGCATAAAATTAGAACAGTAATGGTCCTGTGTGAACAAGAGCACAGTAAGCATCAGAGTATAAAGGGAGTTGATGTATTTTAAGTTTTCTTAGAATACTGAACCTACTACTGTTCTGAAAGTTTAAGACAGAATTATTGAAATTGGCCTTCAATAAGTTAAGGCCACTACTCTCTAGGACAACTACTAAAAGAATAGGAAAATATAAAACGAATAAGCCAGTAAAGAGGAGAATGGAATAAAAATATTTTACCAAAAATAAGGCAAGAAGAAGATGAAAATGAACACAGAACTGATAGAACAAACTGAAAAAGCATCAGGTGGCAAATTTTTATTTTATTTTATTTTTTGGCCAGTTTTTAAAAAAATTAATTATTTATTTTTGGCTGCCTTGGGTCTGTTGCTGTGTGCGGGCTTTCTCTAGTTGTGGCGAGCAGGGGCACTCTTCATTGCGGTGCGCGGGCTTCTCATTGTGGTGGCTTCTCTTGTTGCGGAGCACAGGCTCTAGGCATGCGGGCTTCCGTAGTTCCGGCACGCGGACTCAGTAGTTGTGGCTTGCGGGCTCTAGAGCACAGGCTTAGTAGTTGTGGCACATGGGCTTAGTTGCTCTGCGGCATGTGGGATCATCCTGGACCAGGGCTTGAACCCGTGTCCCCTGCATTGGCAGGTGTATTCTTAACCACTGGATCACCAGGGAAGTTCCTCAGGTGGCAATTAATCCTAATCACTATTTACATAACATGTAAGCAGAATATGCTAATTAAATACAAAGTTGACAGAAAGTTTGTCAGAACTGGGTTGTGTACAGTTCTATATATGACATTTAGAAGTCTTCAAGTCTTCTATTAGTTACTGTTACTCTGTCTTTTCCCCCTGAGATTGGGAATGGGATAAAAATATCCACTATCACCACTTGTGTTGTTTTGAAGGTTCTGGCCATTCTAGGAGGAAGAAAGAGAAATAAAATCCATTAAGAATGAAGGAAAAAAAAAAAGCTGTTATTACTATGAACGGAGAAAACCTAAAAGAATGCAAAAGTTAATAGAATTAAAAATTGTCTTTAACAAGGTCCCTGGATTCAAAGTCAGTATAAAAAAGAAGTAACTTTATATTTCTATGCCAATAATAAACAGTTAGAAAATAAATATTAAAAATTACATTTACAGTAACATCAAAAACCGTTAAATGCCTAGGAATATACTTAAGAAAGGTAAGCAATACCTCTACACAGATGTTTAAGAAACATTCCTCAGTGAAGTTAAAGGCCACCTAAGGTATATACTGTCTTCATGAAATGAAAAGGTCAGTATTATAATACCATGGAATGGGATGGTGATACTATAATGATGACAATTATCTGCAGATTTACAGTTCAATACAATATGTATCAGAATTCTAGCCAGATGTGTGTATATGTTGGCATAGAGTGGTATAGGGAGAAGCGACAAGCTGATTGTAAGATTTCAATAGAAATGCAAAAGGCATAGCCAAAATCATCTTGAAGAAGAGGAAGAAGATGATGATGATGAAGTAGTCGTAGTAGGAGGAGGAACAGCAGCAGCAGAAGTCATCATTAAAGACATTTGGAGGACTTAAGCTACTAGATATCACACCTTGTTATAATAATTAAGAAAGTATGAAACATAATCGATTATATACATATGATTTAGAACAAAAGTAACAGTAACATCCTGGAGAATTTCCTAATATTGGATTTGGCAGTGTATCCCTACATGAGAAATCAAAAGCACAAACACTAAAAAAGTAAAAACCAAAAACATAAATTGCACTTCATCAAAATGTAAAACTCTTGTGCATCAAAGGGCATTATCAAGAAAGTGAAACCATCAACAAAATGAAGAGGAAACCTACTGAGAGAAAATATTTGCAAATCATGTATCTGATAAGGGGTTAATATCCGTATTATATAAATGACACATATAACTCAATAGCAAAAAAACAATTTGATTAAAAAATAGGCAGAGAGGGCTTCCCTGGTGGCGCAGTGGTTGGGAGTCCGCCTGCTGATGCAGGGGACGCGGGTTTGTGCCCCAGTCCGGGAAGATCCCACGTGCCACGGAGCGGCTGGGCCCGTGGGCCGTGGCCGCTGGGCCTGCGCGTCCGGAGCCTGTGCTCCACAGTGGGAGAGGCCACGGCAGTGAGAGGCCCGCGTACCACAAAAAAAAACAAAAACAAAAACAAAAAAAATAGGCAGAGACATTTTTCCAAAGAAGATAAACAAATCATCAACAATTATATAAAAGGTGCGCAACATCAGTAATCATCAGGGAAATGCAAATCAAAACCACAATAAGATAGGACCTCACTCCTGTTAGATTGGCTAATATAAAAAAGACAAATAACAAGTGTTGGTGAGGATGTGGGAATATAAATTGTTGGTGGTGGGAATGTAAATTGATATAGCCACCATGAAAAACAGTATGGAGAATCTTCCAAAAATTAAAAATAGGAAAAAAAAGTGATAAATAGAAGTACCATGTGATCCAGTAATTTCACTTCTGAGTATTTATCTGAAGGAAATGTGAATACTAACTCAAAAAGATACCTGCACCCCCATGTTCATTGTATCATTATTTACAATAACCAAGACATAGAAGCAACCTAAATGTCCATCTGTTGGGTGAATGGATAAAGAAAAAGTGGTGTATATATACAATGTAATATTATTCAGCCATAAAAAAGAAGAAAAAATCTTGCCATTTGTGACAACACTGATGGACCTTGAGGGCATTATGCTAAGTGAAATAGAGAAACATAAATACTGTGTGATCTTTCTTACACACGGAATCAAATCTAAAAAACACTGAATAACAACAACAATAACAAAACCCTCCAAACTCATAGATACACAGAACAGATTGGTAGTTGTCAGGGGCAGGGGATGGCTGATGTGCAAAATGGGTAAAGGGAGTCTTCTAAAGGTACAGTTAGAAAATAAATAAGTCAAGGAATGTGATGTACAGCATGGTGACTATAGTTATTAATACTGTATGGTATATTTGAAAGTTTCTGCTGAGAGAGTGTATTTGAAAAGTTCTCATCACAGGAAAAAGAAATTGTAACTGTGTGGTGATGGGTGAAAACTAGACTTATTATGGTGATCATTTCATAGTGTATGGAAATATTGAATCATTGTACATCTGGAACTAATATGTTATATGCCAATTATGTGTCCTTTTTTTTGGGGGGGGGGTGTATGCGGGCCTCTCACTGTTGCGGCCTCTCCTGTTGCGGAGCACAGGCTCCGGATGCGCAGGCTCAGCGGCCATGGCTCACGGGCCCAGCCGTTCCGCGGCATGTGGGATCTTCCCAGACCGGGGCACGAACCCGTGTCCCCTGAATTGGCAGGCGGGCTCTCAAATACTGTGCCACCAGGGAAGCCCTATGTCTCCTTTTTTAAAAAAAGAATTATCAATTTGAAAAAAAAAGTGAAAAGTGAACGTACAGAATGGGAGAAAATATTTGCAAATCATATATCTGATAAGAGACTTTCATCTAGACTCTATAAAAGAACGATTACAACTCAACAAAAAGACAACCCAATTTTTTTAAATGGGCAAAAGACCCAAATAGTCATTACTATTAATAGTTGCTATTGTAATAGCTTTTTCTTTTTATATTTTTGTATTGTTTTGTATTTTGTAAGGTATGTTCATTGTTTTTTTAGACATGATGCTATTTGCACATTTGATAGACCATGTTATAGTGTAAACATAACTTTTCTATGCATTGGTAAACCAAAAAAATTGTGTAACTTATTTCATTGCAATATTTGCTTTCTTGTGGTTGTTTGGAACCATACCTGCGGTATCTCAGAGGTATACCTGTTTCAGCCTGCTCACGCTTCAGTTTTTTTTTCTTCTGACCCATCTTTGAATTTACTCATTCTCTCCAGATTTGTCTAATCTTATGTTAAACCTATAAATATGAATTCTTAATTGCAGTTTTAATATATTTTTATTCTGTAATTTCCTTTAGTTTTTAAATATAGGTTTTGTTCCCTGACGAAATTCTTTTTCTTATCATTTAATCCTTGAACAGCTTTAATTATGTTAAAGTTTATGTGTGTTAGCCTCAATATCTGGATCTCCAGGGGCTCTTTTTCTCTTGTCTGTTTTTCGCTTGATTTTTGGTCAAGTCTTATCTTGCACATGTTATTTTTGATTGAGCTGTAGACTTTGTGAACAAAAAATTGTAGAGATAATTTGAGGCTCTGGATGATTTTATAATTCTTCCAAACAGGATTTATTTTTGCTTCTGACAGGCAGTTGAGCTACTGTCAGATCACATTCATTCAGTCAAGACTGCAGTGATTGGAAGCTAGCCTTCAGTTTTTGACAGGCTCATTCTTTTTCTGGTCACTTTTATGTCTAGGATGTTTTTATTTGGGATCCCCCCACAAGTCTAGGGTGTTTAACAAGGACTCTACTCTTTATTGAACTCAGAATTCCACTTTTTTTTCCTTCTACCTCTGTGACAGTGATGAAAACATTGCTCAACCTTTTAACCTTTTTCACTTTCAAAATCAGGCATCATATATATAAGAAAAGCAGTTTTAGTGCCAGACTCAAATCTCTTGATTATTCTCCTCTTTTGAAACTTTGCCTGCAAAGATTCAACACCCATGAATTCTTAGCACCTGGTTTTATTATTCTCCAAACTTTTCTTCCTGTTTCTTTCCTGCCCCAGGTAACCACTTTGTTGAATTTTGGTTTATTATTCCCTAACTAAAACAAAACACCACTTTACCATATATTCATCTCTAAACATGTACTTGTTTAATTTTGCTTGTTCTTGAAGTTTATAAGAGTTATTTTATACCGTATATATTCTTGGGTGACTTGATATTATCATTATGGATATGTTTCTTAGAATAACCCTTGTTGTCAAATCTAGCTGTAGTTCATTCATTCATTACTCTGTATTATATCACTGTGTGAAATGTCTCTTATTCTCCTAATGGACATTTGGAGTATTTCCATTTCTTTCCTCTTTTGAACAGTGCTCCTGTGAATTTCTTATAGAGGCCTTCTGATGCATATGAGCACAGATTTCTCCAGGTTACATTCACAGGAGTGATATAGTGATGAACATCAGTTTGTACACATATTTAACTTTTCACTTTATTGCTGAAATATTTTTGAAGATGGTTGTTAAAACTTATTTTCCTCTCAGCAGTGTATAACACACATTATTGTCAGATTTCTTAATTTTTGCCCGTTTAATTAGATATAAAACAGTGTCTCAGTATAGTCTTAATTTGCATTTCCCTGGTTACTAAAAAAGTTTATATGTCTAGTCATCATTCATGTTGCCTCCTTTCTGAAATTCCTTTTCATGTCTTTTGCTTTTTTTTCTTGGGTTGTCTTTTTCTCATAGGTAATCTTTACACACACTAATATTTTTTCAGGTACATGTTGAAGTATGTTCATAAAATGCATAAAATCTCATTTATGGTGTGTCTTTTTACTCCCTTCATTGTGTCCTTTGAACAAAAATTATTAATTTTAATTTAACTACATTTATCATTCTTTTGTAGTTAATGCTTTTATATCTTGTTTAACAAATCATTTCCTATGCCATTGTCATAAAAATAGTCTCCCATATGTTCTAAAAGTTTTAAAGTTTTCTTTTCACACATAAAAATTTTAATACATCTGGAATTGATTTGTTTGCTTTTTCTTGTATGCTGTGACTTAAGGATTCCATTTCTTTCTACTCTCCATTAGGGTAACCAACTTTCCCAGCAGAATTTATGGAATGATCTCTCCTTCTTCCAGTCATCTGCAGTGCTAACATTCATATCATACACGGCCTCTATTCTTTCCCATTGCTTTGTTTGCTCATCTACAATTTTCTTTCATTAAAGTTTTATAATTTTCTCTGTAAAGAAAATTTAAATATTCCTCTTACACAACTTTGTTAGGTATTTCAGTTTTTAAAATTATTTTGTTTTGTGGTGGATTTGGGGAATTATTTTGTAGTTTTTAATCTCATATCATCTTGTCTTGCTAAACTCTTTTCTCTTTAGTTTTCATCATAGTTATCAGAAAGGCCAATTTTGATTTTTTTAATCCTTAAATATTTTATCTCTGTGTATTTCCTTATATTTCTATATGTATTTCCTGTACTTACCTTTTTTCATCTCAGCTTCATCTGTCAGTTTTTGAAAGAGGTATATTCAAGTCTACTGCTGTGATGATGAAGTTTTCGACGTTCTTTTTTTAAAAAATCATTTTTGTTTTGGTTTGTTTTGATATTAAACTGCTAGTTTTACAGATGTTCATGAATTTTATATCTTATGTAAGATTAAAGAGAAGTACATCAATATCCTTTTTATATTAGTATCCCATATAAATCCATATCCTGTTTAAATGCTTTTAGATCTTGACTAGTGTATTTGTCCATTAGTTTTAGATTTTTTTCTGTCTTTGGTTGTGTTGCATCTGTTGTGGTTTCATTTATTATTTTTGAACCTCTCTATTGGTCTTACTTATGATAACTTTTTTGTTTGAACCTGTCTGTTGGTCTTACTTATGATAACTTTTTTGTTTTCTATTTGTAATAATTTATGCTGATTGAATTTTCTTGTGAATTAAATATTTTAGTGGAGTGCATCTTCGAATAATTTGTTCAAAATGGCTTGTAATTTGGAAGCTTTCTCTCTGATTTCTGAAAATATTTTCCTCCTCATTCTTGAAGATTAGAATTCTATTTTTCAAGTCACTTGGCTAACAGAAAATTCAGAATGTTGTTTTTTGGTGTGTAAAGAAATCTGAAGTTGATATGGTTCTTGTTTCTTTTTTGGTAGGTTCCTCCATGCAAGCTTTGAGATTTTTTGGATATTCTTAGTTCAGAAATTTCATCAGTATGTTTCTAATGAGATCCTTATTTCATTATTTTCACTTCACACTTTGAAGGCATTTCTCAGCTGAAGAATTAATTCTTAAGCTGTTTGTAAATAGCTCTGTTTGGGGAGTTTGCCTTCTGGATGTTTGCTACCTATCCTGTTGCCTAAGGGTTACCTGAGGTGCTTTTTGATTTGTTTCCAACTGGAAATTACTCATGTCAGGTCGAGGTAAAAATGGGACCTCCAGTGTTCCAAGATTGGGTTCAGCTCTTTTGTCACCTTATTTAATTTCCTGGCTGCTACTGTAAATTCACATTTCTTAATACCTTCAGCTTATCATCTCAGGGTTATACTATGATTGTGCTAAAAAAAAAAAAGGCTTTTTGGAGGGTGTTTCCTTCTGTGCTTTTCTGGAGTTGTAAGCCCTCTTAGCTCTGTTAATATTTTTTTACTGTATATTTTGCTTTTCGAAATTTTTCTTTGGTTTTTTGGGGGGCCCCTTTTGTTTTCGGCCCAGCTAACTGGTGTGTGTTTACGTGCATGTGCGTGTGTGTGTGTGTTGCCATTTTGGTGGGATTTAAATAGGAAGACACTAATGTATGTTTTCTGTTACTTCTGCAAACCTTTATAATTGTTCCTTGCTCAAGATGTTTTGCAGATACCTTTTCCTTCATCATTTATGACCTATAGCTGACCCTTGAGCAACATGGAAGTTAAAGGTGCCAGCCCTTTGTGTCGTGGAAAATCCTAATGTAATCTGTAGTCAGCTCTCTGTATGTGGTTCCTCCCTATCCACGGGGCATTTCTGATTCAATCAGCTGTGGATTGTGTATTACTGTAGCAGGTGTACATTTAAAAATCTACATATAAAGTGGACCTGTGCAGCTGAAACTTGTCTTGTTCAAGGGTCATCTGTACACTTTTTGGCTCCATTGATTTTTATCTTAGTCCTTGCCAACTGCTTTAAATAATTGAAACAGTAGATTAAAGGGGATTGAGTAAGGAAGTATATATATAAGTGGTTAAAGTTGGGCCTATCACACACCTACAAAGAACCAGCTGGTGATGGATGTATAAGGTTCATTTGTGGTGCTAGTGAAGACAGGCCTTTCAACCTTTTTGAGTAAGTAACAGAAAACATAGTCATATATAATGACTGTTGTTGCAGAAGATAAAAATTTCATTCATTCACTAAATATTAATTACACATGAGAATGTGTATTTGTGTTTTAAAGTCCTTAATTTTTGTTTAGCTTCCAGGAAAAAAGACAACTAAGCTTTGGGTTCCAGATGAAGAAGTTTCACCTGAGACAATGGTCAAAGTGAGTGATATGCATAGATCTGTTGATTTTAATATATTTAATATACTGTATTATGATTATAGGTGTTAAAATGTCTGTTCCTGTTATAAAGATACAGCTGTTAAAATCATTCAGGTTTTTATATTTATTGTATGACATTATCCTCTGTGCTGTGAGAGTGTAGGGCAATAATGAGAAACTTGAGGCCTGTGGGCAGCTGCACATATGTAGTTTGGAAAACAAAGTTTGAAAACTTTCTCTATGTTGCTGCTTCTTAGATATCCACCTTTTAATGGGAGAAGGCAGTGCTGGTTTTCTTAGGTACATTCTCCTATTCAGCAAAGATGGTCGTCCAGGTTTTAAGACTGTTCGTCTTTTCCATGGGATTTGATATACTTTTTTATTTTTATTAAAGAAAATTCAACCTGTAATTTCTTGAATTAGGAGTTATGGGTAAAAGGATTGCTCATCACAGCTGTAAAGTATTGCTTTACTAAAACTGTCTGTACTCCGTAATGTAGACCTCATATCAAGCCACTGCCCAAGGTGTAAAGGCCAGGAACAAATATATTAAATATTGTTTTTCTAATTATAATTTCTTGCAGATCCTTTCATTGTATGTGTATTTGTTTATGTTTCATATTGTGAACTACTTCGTCACATTATTGCAGCTTCTGATTCTGATACTATTTCTCCAGACCTGTAGGGCAGTCTTTCCTTTAGCATCATTGAATGATGCTTGAAAATTTTGAGTTCCAGTATAAACCTGTTTTCTCAGCTTTGGTCTCAAGCAGCAGTTTTGTATAATTGGGCAGCACTGCACTAGAAGGCGGGCCGCCTGCGCTTAAGTTCATGGTTACAAAGTGGCCCAGGAAGAGGATCTTAAGACTGATAGCCACATGCCACTGTTCAAAACCCATTTAGCTCTGGAGCCTCAGATCTGTAAAAATTAAGATAATATGTGAAAAAGAGATAATATGCACCCCTTTGAAAGGACTGTTGCAAGCCTTAGAGGCAATAACAGGTTTTAAAGTACTAAGTACTTCATAATTGTCAAATGCAGTACAAATGTAAGGTGGTATCAACTCTTAGACACAAAAGATCGAATATAATTTTCAGTCGGGATCTTTCTGGACTAGGGAAGTTAGCACGATTTTACTATGGGTTCTAAAGGGTAAAGTGTTTGTTGGGGAAACATTTTTTAAAAAGCAAAAAGAACCAGTTTTTAGATAAATCGTTCATTTGTCAACTACCTGGGGGTGAGACATCTTTAATTTAAAACATTCAAAAAGTTATCTTCACACATGCAGAAAAAAATAATTTTTTTCTTTCCTTTTCTTAAAAAATATCTGTTAAAAACATTTCTTCATTCTTTTTCAGGGCTGATACAGAATTTCTTTAAATGGTAGCAATGTTTTATTTGTCAATTTGTATTTTAAATAGATTCAGGCTATTAAAATGATGGTTCGATGGCTACTTGGAATGAAAAATAATCACAGTAAATCAGGAACTTCTACTTTAAGATTGCTCACAACAATACTGCATAGTGATGGAGACTTGACAGAACAGGGGAAAATTAGGTATGTAATTACAACTTCAGAGTTCTTTGGATTACACACTATTTTAATGTGGTGTAATTGTTGAATGATGGTTTCTTTTTTAAAAGATAATTAATATTGCTTTGTAGGTATGCATATATTTTTATTGTAATACGCTTTTGTATAGTGGTTATTTCAAAATGACAGTCTCATGTCTAGTGCAAGGTACTGCTGTGCAATCTTAAGTATTTTAAACAATAGATGTTTACTGTTTTGAATATCTAATGTGAAAATGTTACTGTACCAATCAATAACTGATGTTTTACATTCTTGTTAATGTCTAAAGCTAAAAGAACAGAGTGGATAGAAGGCAACTTACTGAATCTGTTTCCAGAGGTATAAATATATGCAAATGTGAAAACTGCACTTGATGCAAATTTTAAAAAATACACATACCTTTTTGTTTGTTTTATTTTGTTTTCTTTGAAAGATGTATAGTATAGTGACTGAAAACATGAGCTCTGGAGCCCAGATTCAAATCCTGGCACCGCCTCTTAGCAGCGAGGTGCCTTTCAGCAAGTTACTTTAACCTCTCTGTACCTCAGTTTCCTCATCTATAAAACAGAGATAATGATTACGCCTATCTCGTCTAGCTGTTATGATAATAAATAAGTTAGTATATTTAATGTATTTAAAACACTGCCCAGCACATAGTAATTAGAAGTATTGATGGTGGTAGTGGTTATTATGTCAAGGTTAGCTAAAATTTAGAAGTTTGTCCTCTGTGAAAACACAAGTGTCATTTATTGTCTCTTATTGGTAATAAAACATGTGAGAATAACTTCCCCCACCTTAACATATGTATCTAGCTTCAAGTCTTTAGAACAAAATATAAATGGTGATTGCCAGCTGCTTAATACTTTTCCATCTTTGTTTCTTTTCTTCTTATATGTTTTGCTCTTGCTGTATTTTTTGCATAGAATATTAACAGTAGCACATTCTTCTCAAACAAATCAAATAATAAGAAAACTCTGTAAAGCATTCTACATGTATAACTCATTTATTTACCTTCCTTCAGTCTAATTAGTTGTCTTCACCTTCTACTCTTATAATTACATGCTAGCGTTCAAGATTTACATAATAATTAGAGGAAAATTTCCTTAGTATTAATACGTTTTGTCTTAAATTTATTAATTACATTGTTTATGTGCACTTTAGATCTCACCTGTTTTTGTTTCTTTTTTAATCTATTTTTGGTTACGTTGGGTCTTCGTTGCTGCACGCGGGCTTTCTCTAGTTGGGGTGAGCAGGGGCTACTCTTCACTGCGGTGTGCGAGCTTCTCATTGCGGTGGCTTCTCTTGCTGTGGAGCACAGGCTCTAGGTGCGTGGGCTTCAGTAGCTGTGGCACGTGGGCTCAGTAGTCATGGCTCGCGGGCTCTAGAGTGCAGGCTCAGTAGTTGTGGTGCACAGGCTTAGTTGCTGTGTGGCATGTGGGATCTTCCCGGACCAGGGCTTGAACCCGTGTCCCCTGCATTGGCAGGTGGATTCTTAACCACTGCGCCACCAGGAAAGTCCCTCACCTGTTTTTATCCATGTTATTCTTTAATAAAATCACGTGTGTATTTGAATTCTGCACATGTATTTGAATTACATTGGGTCTGCTTTTTTTTTTAATTTTACTGAAGTATAGTTGATTTACAGTGGTGTGTTAATTTCTGCTGTACAGCAGAGTGACTCAGGTAAACATTTATATATATATATATATATATATATATATATATATATATATATATAAAAAATCTTTTCATATTCTTTTCCATTGTATTTTGTCACAGGATATTGAATATAGTTCCCTATACTATACAGTAGGGCCTTGTTTATCCATGCTGTATATAAAAGTTTGCCTCTACTAATCCCAAACTCCCAATCCTTCCCTCCCCTACACCTCCTCCCCTTTGGCAACCACAAGTTTATTTTCTATATCTGTGAGTCTGTTTTTGTTTCATAGATAATGTTGATTCATGTCATATTTTAGATTCCACATGTAAGTGATATCATATGGTATTTGTCTTTCTCTTTCTGAGTTACTTTGCTTAGTATGATAATCTCTAGGTCCATTTGTGTTGCTGCAAATAGCATTATTTCATTCTTTTTTGATGGCCGAGTAATATTCCATTAATATTCCATTATATACACCACATCTTCTTTATCCATTCATCTATCAGTGGACATTTAGCTTGTTTCCATGTCTTGGCTATTGTAAATAGTGCTGCTGTGAAGATAGGGGTGCCTGTATCTTTTCGAATTATAGTTTTGTCTGGGTTTATGCCCAGGAGTGGGATTGCTGGATCATATGGCAACTCTGTTTTTAGTTTTTTGAGGAAATTCCATATTGTTTTCCATAATGGCTTTACCGATTTACATTCCCACCAATAGCATAAGAGGGTACCCTGTTCTCCACACCTCTCCAGCATTTGTTATTTGTAGACTTTTTAATGATGGCCATTCTGACCAGTGTGAGGTGGTACCTCATTGTAGTTTTGATTTGCATTTCTCTAATAATTAGCAATGTTGAGCATCTTTTCATGTGCCTATTGGCCATCTGTATGTCTTCTTTGGAGAAATGTGTATTTAGGTCCTCTGCACATTTTTTGATTGGGTTGTTTGTTTTTTTTTGTTGTAGAGTTGTATGAGCTGTTTGTATATTTTGGAGATTAAGCCCTTGTCAGTTGCGTCATTTGCAAATATTTTCTCCCAGTCTCTGGGTTGTCTTTTCATTTTGTTTGTGGTTTCCTTTGCTGTGCAAAAGCTTTTAAGTTTCATTAGGTCTTATTTGTTTATTTTTGCTTTTGTTTCTATTGCCTTGGGACCCTGACCTAAGAAAACATTGGTACGATTTATGTCAGAGAATGTTTCACCTTTGTTCTCTTCTAGGAGTTTTGTGGTATCTTGTCTTTAAGCCATTTTGAGTTTATTTTTGTGTATGGTGTGAGGGTGTGTTTTAACTTCATTGATTCACGTGCAGCTGTCCAGCTTTCCCAGCACCACTTGCTTTTTCCCTATTGTATATTCTTGCTTCCTTTCTTTTTTTTCTTTTTTTTTTTTTTTTTTGCAGTACGCGGGCCTCTCACTGTTGTGGCCTCTCCCGTTGCAGAGCACAGGCTCCAGACGCGCAGGCTCAGCGGCCACGGCTCACGGGCCTAGCCACTCCGTGGCATGTGAGATCTTCCTGGACCAGGGCACAAACCTGTGTCCCCTGCATTGGCAGGCGGACTCTCAACCACTGCACCACCAGGGAAGCCCTTGCCTCCTTTCTTGAAGATTAAGTGTGTGGGTTTATTTCTGGGCTCTTTGTTCTGTTCTGTTGATCCATATGTCCCTTTTTGTGCCAGCATCATGCTGTTTTGATTACTGTAGCCTTGTAGTATTATCTGAAGTCTGGGAGGGTTTCCTGCTTTGTTCTTTTTCCTCAGGATTGCATTGGTAATTCTGGGTCTTTTATGGTTCCATATACATTTTAGGATTATTTATTTTTGTTCTGTGAAAAATGTCATGGATAATTTGATAGGGATCGCATTAAATCTGTAGACTGCTCTGGGTAGTCTGGCCATTTTAACAATATTAATTCTTTTCAATCCAAGAGCTTGGGATGTTTTTCCATTTCTTTGAATCATCTTCAGTTTCCTTTGTTAATGTTTTGTAGTACTCACCATATAAGTCTTTCAGCTCCTTGGTCAGGTTTATTTCTAAGTATTTTATTTTGCGGGGTACAGTTTGAAAAGGGATTGTTTGTTCACGTTCCCTTTCTAATATTTCATTGTTAGTGTAAAGAAATGCAACTGATTTCTGTATGTTAATGTTGTATCCTGCTACTTTGCTGAATTCATTTATCAGTTATAGTACTTTTTGTGTGGAGTCCTTAGAGTTTTCTACATATAATAATATCATGTCTCCTTTGTTGAAGATTAATTGTCCATAGGTGTGTGTGTTTATTTCTGGGCTCTCTGATAATTAATATTATGTGTGTATAACAATAATTTTACCTCTTCCCCACCAATTTGAATAGCTTTTATTTCTTTTCCTTCTCTGATTGCTTTGGCTAGGACTTCCGATACTGTGTTGAAGAGAAGTGGTGAGAGTGGGCATCCTTGTCTTGTTGCAGATTTTAGCAGGAAGGCTTTCAGCTTTTCACTGTTGAGTATTATATTGTCTGTGTGTTTGTCATAAATAGCTTTTATTATGTTGAGCTATGCTCCCTCTATACTCACTTTCATAAGGGTTTTTATCATGAATGGATGTTAAATTTTATCAAATGCTTTTTCTGCATCTAGTGAGATGATCATGTGGTTTTTGTCCTTTCTTTTGTTGATGTGATGTATCACATTGATTGATTTGCATATGTTGAACCATCCTTGTGACCCTGGGATGAATCCAACTTGATCATGGTGTATGACCTTTTTTATTTGTTGTTGGATTCAAGTTGCTGATACTTTGTTGATAATTTTTGTGTCTATTCATCAAAAATATTGGCCTATAATTTGCTTTATGGTGGTGTGTTTGTCTGGTTTTGGTATCAGGGTGATGGTGGCTTCATAGAATGTCTTTGGGAGTGTTCCTTCCTCTTTAGTCTTTTGTAAGAGTTTGAGAAGGATCAGTATAAGTTCTTTTTTGTATGTTTCGTAGAATTCCCCAGTGAAACCATCTGGTCCTGGACTTTGGTTTGTAGGAGTTTGTTTTCTCAGATTCTGTATCATTCTAGTGGTTGGCCTGTTCAAGTTATCTGTTTCTTCTTGATTCAGTTTTGGTGGGCTGTATGTTTCTCGAAAGTTGTCCACTTCTTCTAGGTTTACAGTATTGTTCATAGTATTCTCTCTCTTTTTTTTTTTTTTGTATTTCTGTGGTATCAGGTGTGATTTCTCATCTTTAATTTCTTATTTTGTTTATTTATGTCTTCTCTCTTTTCTTCTTGGTGAGCCTGGCCAGAGGTTTGTCAATTTTGTTTACCCTTTCAAAGAACTAGCTCTTGGTTTTATTGATTTTTTTAATTGTTTTTTAATCTCGATTTTAGTTATTTCCTCTCTGAGCTTTATTATCTCCTTTAGTCTGCTGACTTTAGGTTTTGTTTGTTCTTCTTTTTCTAATTCTTTTAGGTGGTGGGTTAGGTTGTTTATTTGAGATTTTTCTTGTTTCTTAAAGAAGGCCTGTATTGCTATGAACTTCCCTCTAAGAACTGCTTTTGCTGTATCCCATAGATTTTGTATGGTTGTGTTTTCATTGTCATTTGCCTCAAAGCGTTTTTAAATTTCTTCTTTGATTTCATCGTTGCCCTGTTGGTTTTTTAGTAGCATATTGTTTAGTCTCCATGTAATTGTTTTTTTCTCATTCTTTTTCTGTGGTTGATTTCTAGTCTCATGCCGTTGTGGTCAGAAAAGATGCTTCAAATAATTTCTATACTCTTAAATTTGTTGAGGCTTGTTTTGTGCCCTAGTATGTGGTCTCTCCTAGGGAATGTTCCATGTGCCCTTAAAAAGAATGTGTATTCTTTTTTTGGATGTATTGTACTGAAGATATCAATTAAGTCTAACTGTTCTGTTGTATCATTTAGGATCTCTGTTGCCTTATTGATTTTCTGTCTTGAAGATCTGTCCATTGATGTGAATGGGGTGTTAAAGCCTCCTACTATTATTGTATTCCTGTCAGTTTCTCTTTTTATGTGTGTTAGTATTTGTTTTATGTATTTGGGTGCTCCTATATTGGGTGCATATAAGTGGGCAAGTGTAATATTCTCTCCTTGTACTGATCCTTTTATCATTATATAGTGTCCTTTTTTATCTTTCTTTATAGCCTTTGTTTTAAAGTCTGTTTTGTCTGATATGAGTATTTTGACCCCCGGTCTCTTGTCATTTCTGTTTGCATGAAATATCTTTTTCCATCCCCTCACTTCAATCTGTGTGTCTCCTTTGCCCTAAAGTAGGTCTCTTGTAGGCAGCATATTGTAGGCTCTTTTTTTTTTTTTTTAATCCAATTTGCCACTCTGTGTCTTTTGATTGGAGCATTTAGTCCATCGACATTTAAGGTAATTACTGATAGATATGTATTTATTGCCATTTTAAACCTTGTTTTCCCATTGATTTTATATTTCTTCTTTGTCCCTTTCTTTTCCTTTTTCCTTTTGATGATTTTCTTTTGTGTTATTCTTATGTTCTCTTTGTTTTTGTGAATCTCTTGTATGTTTTTGATTTGTGGTTGCCCTGTTTTTCAAATACGTTAACACTTTTCCTATATCTCCTTGCTTTAGACTGGTAGTCATACAGGCTCAAACAAATTAAAAAAAAAAATGTATGTTTTCTTACTTCACCACATTTTATGATTTTGATGTCCTCTTTTACATCTTCATGTTCACACTTTTGCTGTTCATTGTGGTAATCATCGCTTTCACAGAAATTTTTTGATGTTTTGTTAATCTGTGTACTTGCTTATTTAAGTGATTTACTTTCCAATTATGACTTTCTCTTTCGTATAGATCCTTACATCTTTTCTATTTAGAGAAGACCTTTCAGCATTTCCTTTAGGATAGGTTTAGTATTGCTGTATTCTTTTAGTTTTTGTTTGAGAAATTCTTTATCTTTCCTTCTATTCTAAGTGATAATCTTGCTGGGTAGAGTATGCTAGGTTGCAGATTTTTCCCTTTCAGGACTTTGAATATATCTTGCTATTCCCTTCCGGCCTGCAACTTTCTGTAGAGAAATCAACTGATAGCCTTATGGGGGTTTCCCTGTAATTAACACTTTGTTTTTCTCTTGCTGCCTGTAGAGTCCTCTCTTTATCTTTAACATGTGCCATTTTTATTATAATATGTCTTGGTGTAAGTCTGTTTGGGTTTATCTTGTTTGGGACCCTCTTTGCTTCCTGTATCTAGATATCTGTTTCCTTCTTTAGACTTGGGAAGTTTTCAGCCTTAATTTCTTCAAATACATTTTCAATCCCCTTTTCTCTTTCCTCTTGTTCTGGAATCCCTATTATGCGTAGGTTGACACGCTTTATATTGTTCTTTTTTTCATTTGGGTTTCTGTCTGCTGTTCTAACTGGGTGATTTCCATTATTCTATCTTCCACATCACTTATTCCTTCTTCTACAGCATTCATTTTGCTATTCATAGTCTTTAGTTCAGCTTTCGTCTCTTCAAATGAATTCTCCATTTTTTCTTGGCTCCTCCTTACAGTTTCTAGGTCCTTCTTACAGTAATCTGCATCTATGTCTATAGCCTTTCTTAATTCCTTCAGTATTTTCATTATCTCCTTTTTGAACTTGGTGTCTATTAGATTGAAGCAGTCTGTTTCATTGTTTGTTCTTTCAGGGGAATTCTCTTGATCTTTTAATTGGGAATGGTTCCTCTGCTTCTTCATTTTACTTATATTTCTCTTGCTCTATGAGTTTAGGAGAAACAGTTATATACTGTGGTCTTGGAGGGTATTTTTATGTGGGAATGTCCCTGTGTAGCCTGTGTGGGTTTAATATTTTTTGGTGTGAGGGCTGTTTTTAGTATGGATGCCTGCCACCTCTTTCCTCGGTGTATGCTGGCCATTATCCCCTTGATAGGAGGTGTGACTGATGTTGTGGTGACCAGGGCCTGCACAGGATATTGACCAGGGCCTTCTCTTTGCTCTGTGGTTGTCATTGCCTTGTTGGGGCAGGGTCTGCTCCCTAGTTGTTGGAGTAGAAGCCCCAGATAACGTTTCTGAGCTGTGGTGCAAGGTAGGTGGGATTGGAATGCTCCCACTGGGAGAGGAGCCACTGAGTGTTCTTCCACTGGAGCTGTTCAACTGAGTGTGCTCTTTTGTGTCATGTTTCACTTGTTGTGCAGACTCACAAAGTACACTGTTGTTGGTACTGCCCTTGGGCCCACCTCAACTGTGGGTATGCCAGCAGTTGTCCCTGGTGTCTCTCAGGAGTTGTTTCCACAAGGCCACCAGTGCAGATCCACTGAAGTCAGGTCTCAGGACTGCAGTAGTCGTGCACCTGGACCCACTGTGGGAGCTATGGAGGCAGCTCAGACCCTAGCCTGGCCCAGCCCCCATGTGTACATGCCCACAGAGCCTGCAGCTGCTAAGACCTGACATGTCCCCGCTGCAGGAGCACTCACTGGGTCTCTGTTTTTAAACTGGGTCTTCAAAAACGTAGTTGTAAAATATTGTAATTTTTTATTTTTTATTTGTACTAAAAAAACTCCAACAAGAAAAATCAGACTTTCCTTAGCAGTGGTTGGGTGATTTACCTTATATTAACTACTTGGAATATTGCTGTTGATGAACTGAAAAGCACCTCTGGGACCTGTAACTTCAGAACCTTATTAATGTTGGCATACATTCAATAAATATTTTTACAAAATCCTTAGAAAGATAAAGGAAGAGTCTTAAACCAACTAGATCATTAGATCTTGGAAGACTGAGCTTTGTCTCTTTTAATGAGCTTTGTCTCTTTTAAGTCCCTCTCAGTACCGTATATAAAATTGACACATATTTGTTGTATGAATATTAAATAATAATCTTTTACTATGGAACTACATAGGGGATCCTAATTAAGGAGTTACAGTTTCCCTCCTTACATTAGTCCAGTTACATTAGTAATTCATCTAACATGTCAGTGTATTAGGAAGGATTGTTTAAATATATTTACTAGTCAGGAATTTCCTAATTGTTTAAGTATGTCCCATTTAGCAAAAAATTTCTTAAATATAGGCTCTTGGGGGTATTTCAAAGATTGAATACTAGCTAAAAGTAGTAATGTTTTATCCACTACACCTGCTTTCATTCCACTTCTTTTGTACTTAGCACCATAGTTTCAGTTGACTGATTAGGAACTTAGGATATTTTATGCCTAATGTATAAGTAAACACATTAAAAAAAAATCTGTAGTGGAAGACTTAAGACCTAACAACTAAACATACAAATATATTTGTTCTAGGCTTGGCTGAAAGCTGTTTTGTGTGGGATAAGAGAATTCAATGACTAGCATAGACTTATGTTCAAGAGAAGAATTTTGTGGCATTACACACCATCTTAGAGAAGTGAAGGAAGCATAATATGGTGTTCAGTATCACTAAATTGTTTTCTACCCTTTTTTTTCCTTGGCCAGAGGAATTTTTATAAAATTAAATATTCAAAGTAGGAATGTTTTTGTGCAGACATTTAGAAATCTAATTCACATTCTTTCTTGCTTATTTTTCAGTAAACCAGATATGTCACGTCTGAGACTTGCTGCTGGGAGTGCTATTGTGAAGCTGGCACAGGAACCCTGTTATCATGAAATTATCACATTAGAACAATATCAGCTATGTGCTTTAGCTATCAATGTAAGGAAAATGGCTATATAGAACATGACTTTCTATGGTCTTTGACTTTTAGGAAGGAGAAAGTCCACCATGATAAAGAGATAAAAATCTTGAATGTTTGTGTCTCCTCTTGGAAAATTTATGTATGTGAAACATTTTAGAGTTCTAAAACTGTCATTTGAATTGTGGGTTGCTGACATAGTACAGTTGATTCTTGTTACTTGCAGTAGAACACAACTTTGTTTTTTGTCTGGTTCTGTTTAATGGCACCTTTTTTAGTGTATAGTTGTTTCATTAACATTGAACTCATGGCCAACAGCGCTGTAACTCATGCTTGAATGAAGCTTATGTGACACAGATTTTCTCCATAAGGCACATACAGCCTTCTTGCTCTTAGGAACACGAAACAGCACTTCAGCAGTATGCATGGGAGCTATTTTAAACAACAAAATCACCAGTAAAAAGTATAAAAATGCAAAAAATGTGGCACTAGAGAGACCACCAAACAGACATTTGTTTATGATAATGAGAGCTGAAGCAGGGAGGCAGAACATTGCTTTGTTTGACTTCTGCTGGGATGTGTGTCAGGCAACTCAAACTTTTCGTATCTCTGTACATTTACTGTTTTTTATTTTTTTAACATCTTTATTGGAGTATAATTGCTTTACAATGGTGTGTTAGTTTCTGCTTTATAACAAAGTGAATCAGCTGTACATATACATATATCCCTGTATCAATTCCCTCTTGCGTCTCCCTCCCTCCCACCGTCCCTATCCCACCCCACTAGGTGGTCACAAAGCACCGAGCTGATCTCCCTCTGCTATGTGAGCTGATCTCCCTGTGCTATGCGGCTGCTTCCCACTAGCTATTGGTTTTACATTTGGTAGTGTATATATGTACATGCCACTCTCTCACTTTGTCCCAGGTTACCCTTCCCCCTCCCTGTGTCCTCAAGTCCATTCTCTAGTATGTCTACGTCTTTATTCCTGTCCTGCCCCTAGGTTTTTTTTTTTTTTTTGTATGACGGACTCTAGGTCCATCCACCTTACTACAAATAACTCAATTTCGTTTCTTTTTATGGCTGAGTAATATACCATTGTATATATGTGCCACATCTTCTTTATCCATTCATCTGTCGATGGACAATTAGGTTGCTTCCATGTCCTGGCTATTGTAAATAGAGCTGCAGTGAACATTGTGGTACATGACTCTTTTGGTATTATGGTTTTCTCAGGGTATATGCCCAGTAGTGGGATTGCTGGGTCGTATGGTAATTCTATTTTTAGTTTTTTAAGGAACCTCCATACTGTTCTCCATAGTGGCTGTATCAATTTACACTCCCACCAACAGTGCGAGAGGGTTCCCTTTTCTCTGCACCCTCTCCCACATTTATTGTTTGTAGATTTTTTAATGATGGCCATTCTGACTGGTATGAGGTGATACCTCATTGTAGTTTTGATTTGCATTTCTGTAATGATTAGTGATGTTGAGCATCCTCTCATGTGTTTGTTGGCAATCTGTGTATCTTCTTTGGAGAAATGTCTGTTTAGGTCTTCTGCCCATTTTTGGATTGGGTTGTTGGTTTTTTTGATATTGAACTGCATGAGCTGCTTGTAAATTTTGGAGATTAATCCTTTGTCAGCTGCTTCATTTGCAAATATTTTCTCCCATTGAGTTGCAGTCCATTGAGTTGTTGGATTCTTGGTCTGGTATTTGTTAGTGTATTGGTGTTGTCGGTTGTGAAGTAGAAATTTTTTTTTTTTTTAAAAGGTATGTATGAGAATATGTTAAAAGAGATGGGCTTTGTTTGAAACTCCCTGTGTGTAATAAGTTTGTGCAGATCATTAGTTAAATGTCCACTACGTGCAAAAAGCATCCACACTTGGTAAGTTCTAGAGACTTTCTTTTCTAGCACACTATTTGTTTTATGTTACTATCTCAGTCACCAGATTCCCAAGGTCAAAGTACAGATTACCTAAGTTTAAAGATTGTTTTGAAATTCTGACTGTGGAACATGTGTTAATGGTTCAGAGTTAATTATTAGCACATTTTCACAACTTACAAACATGAGATTACCCTATCCTATGCAAAACTTTTTCCTAATTATGCTTTTCCTTTAAACCACATGCTTGTCTCTTCTTTTTAAACCTCCAAACCTCAAGAAAGAGTAATCTGTATCTTTGTCTCTCTGATCCTCTCACTCCTCACTACTCACATTTTGCCATTTGCCTTCACTGTTTTCCAAAAATGGTCTAATTAAGTCCCCCAATCCAATGATCTTAATTTTTTTTTTTTTTTTCTGTACACGGGCCTCTCACTGTTGTGGCCTCTCCTGTTGCGGAGCACAGGCTCCGGACGCGCAGGCTCAGCGGCCATGGCTCACGGGCCCAGCCGCTCCGCGGCATGTGGGATCTTCCCGGACCAGGGCACGAACCCGTGTCCCCTGCATCGGCAGGCGGACTCTCAACCACTGCACCACCAGGGAAGCCCCAATGATCTTAATTTTTATTATACATGTCCTTTTTGCATCATTTGACACAGCTCACTGCACCTTTATTCTTGAAACGCTCTTCTTTGTTTTTTGTCTCCTGATCTTTGTCATGCTTCTCGACTACATTTTCTGGCCCTTCTCAAGTTTCCAGTCCCAATTCCAGTGCTAAACAGAAATTTCAAACTTTCATGTTCTGTGAAGGTAAGACTGAATCTTTCCCAAATCTATTCTTTCCTGACCTGCAGAGAGCCTCAATAAGCATTAAATAAAGCTGGTTGGCATTTCTTAGACCTAAAATGATGATTTATATTTGACTATTTGCTTGTAGTTGCACCTTGTTGCAAAAGTACAGATAATTCTGTCCTTTGATATCTATTATATCTCTTTTTATTCATACCTTCTTAACCATTCTTACTGCTGTACCCATCATTAGCTCTCAACTATGCTATTCTCTGTAGTTCGTTAAATTTCTCTGTTACAGTTCTGATCATGTTATTCCCCTGGTCAAAAATATTTAGGCTCTTACACTTGTAAGAAAGAAAAAATCGCATATATTTTACATTGCCATTCAGGCCCTTCTAATATTTGGACCCAAATATACATTTAAAAATTCCGTTTAGCACACTGCCCTTTACCCATGCTTATTTCAACAAAGCCGAACATTTTTTTCTTTTATGTACCTGTGGTTTGCTGCCTCTAATTTTGTTTTCACCCTCTCATTTCTACACATCCAAATCCAACCCTTTCTGCAAATCAAGGCTCAGGCACAGCCTTCTCCACAAAACCTGCTCTTGTTCTTACAGCTACAGATTTTGTCTCTAGTCCTCCGGTACATACATGCATTGTGCTTAGTTATGTACCTATGGTTTATTTCTCTTTGCTTGAGTTGAGATCTTTAAAGGCAATATTGTGTCTCAGTGACCTTTGTCATGTACTTGAATAGAAAGTAAATATAGAGGAATAGAAATTCAATAATAATCTTAAAATTATTTAATAATTACTTAGGTATTTTAGAATTTGAATGCAATTCATTAAAATTTGCTGTATACTGCTATGTGCTATGCATTGTTCTAGGTACTGTAAATGCAAAGATGAGTCATGGCTACAGCCTTCAAGAAGATAACCTCTTAGGAGAACAGAAAATATAAATAAGTGTTGATAACACAGTGCGGTACACAGAGTAATTGAACTATTTGCAAGATACTAGAAGTAGCTCTGAGATAATTTATACTTAAAAAGTACACTTTGCTGTACAGCAGAAATTAACACAACATTGTAAATCAACTATATTTCAATTCAAAAAAGGACATTAAAATTTAATTTAAGATGCAGACTAAAATTAATTTCTTAGTAGTGAATAAAAGCTTTGATCAGAACTTTATCCTTGGGAAAAATATTTTGTAGTATTAGACACCATCTTCTTTATGTTGAACCAATTATTGGTTATAAGTATAACCATGAAAGTATCAAGTGTGCTTTTTTGAGAGTGTATTTTTCCTGATAAAAATTGTATCACTCTATCCTTTACTTCACATGCTTTTATAACCTAGTCAAAAGGGTAAATCTTTACTTCACATTTTTTAATAACCTAGTCAAAGGGATAAATCTGTCCTTCATATTTTTTTTATAACCTAACGAAAAGGGTAAATCTTTGCAAAAAACAAACATTGGAAGACTTCCTCAGTTCCCAGGAGCACATCTTTTAATCTTTATTCACATGATTCTCTTTTGATGTACATACTGTATCATCACTGTGGTCAGTTTTCTAATCTTTTGTTGTTAAATGTGTCAGTTGCCTGGCATATGATTTGACAGTTCTTTTCTAACATCACTTTAATGACTTTGAAACTCTCCTACCTTTGCTATGATTCACAATTGACTTTGTAATGAATTTGCATTGTACTGTTGGATCCTCGATGCTTAATGAGAGAATGACATGTTCTATCCCCCTAGTGTATCTAACTAGGGGATAGGGATAGGGGGAGGGATGTTTGAGTACTATTCAGTGTTTCTGTTGTTTGCTTTATTGAAGTATATTTGATTTATAATATTGTGTTAGTTTCAGGTGTAACCAGCTTAGTGATTCAGGTTGACTTTTGCAGATTATATTCCACTGTATAGATTATTACAAGATATTAGGTATAATTCCCTGTGCTATACAGTAAATCCTTATTGCTTTTCTATTTTATGTATAGTACTTTGTATCTATTAATCCCATACTCCTAATTTGTTCCTCTCCCTCTTGTTTAATATTTTAATGAATGGTCTGTTCATTTGTGAATATATTTGTGATATATTGACTTTTACTTACATAGTTTGTAATTGGGTATTTTTGTAATAAATAATTGAATACTGAAAATTCCTCTCCCTATAGGAGTAATACTGAGGAAGGAATGAGATAAGTTTAACTTCCTTTTGTGGATTATGAGGGTAGATAATAGACAATATTTCTGTGAAAGCTTGACTGCTTCTTTTTTATAATTGAAGTATAGTTGATATACAGTGTTGTGGTAATTTATGCTATACAGCAAAGTGATTCAGGTATGTGTGTATGTGTGTGTGTGTATATGTTCTTTTTTATATGCTTTTCCATGATGGTTTATCACAGGATATTGAATATAGTTCCCTGTGTTCTACAGTAGGACCTTGACCTTGTTGTTTTTCCATTCTATATATAATAGTTTACATCTGCTAACCCCAAGCTCCCACTCCATCCCTCCCCCACCCCACTTTCCTGGGCATATGTCCGGAAAAGATAAAAACTCTAATTTGAAAAGATACATGCATCCCAGTGTTCGTAGCAGCACTATTTACAATAGCCAAGACATGAAAGCAACCTAAACGTCCTTCAACAGATGAGTGGGTAAAGAAGATATGGTGTGTGTGTGTGTATGTGTGTGTGTGTGTGTGTGTATATATATACACACACACACACACACACACACACACACATACATACAATGGAATATTAGCCATAAAAAAGAATGGAATTATTATTGTATCATTCTTTTTATGGCTGAGTAGTATTCCATTGTATATATGTACCACATCTTTATCCATTCATCTGTCGATGGACATTTAAGTTGTTTCCATATCTTGACTATTGTGTGTAGTGCTGCTGTGAATAAAGGGGTGCCTGTATCTTTTTGAATTATAGTTTTGTCCAGGTATATGCCCAGGAGTGGGATTGCTGGATCATATGGCAACTATGTTTTTAGTTTTTTGAGGAACCTCCATACTGTTTTCCATAGTGGCTGCACTTGACTACTTTTTTAAAAGTGGGTATTTGGTATTGTAATAAACTGAAGTTTAAGTTAAATGAAAGAAGATACCCAAAATAGGGATTTAATGATAAGGGCAAGATGTTATGACCTACGTTTCGAAGAAAAACAAAATTTATATTCTCGATAGAAGAAATAAACATAAAGTTGCAATAATATGAAACATACCACATGTTATGTTCATTGGTGGAGTGTAAGGTGTAATAATGAAAGTCTTTTTATGTCATAGAAGGTCTTTGTATGTCTCGTATATGGCTCAAAAGTCATATGAGCTTTTCCCTGTAGTTTAGAAAAAATTCTGATAATCTGTGTACCAGATATTGTGCTAGGTTTAGAGGCACAAAGAAAAATAAAGACGTCGTTCTCATCTTCAAAGAACAAACAGCACTGGGTAAGACAGATAAACCAGTTGTTTTCATACTGTATACTAAAGGTTGTGGTGGAGATAAGCACAGAGTGCTAAGGGAGCACAGAAGTGGATGCAGGATACAGATTCCTCAGTGATTTCTGAAAGATACAGGAGCTGTCGTTAAAGATGAGGTCTAGGAGAGTGGAGGTGGGTGGTCTAGGAGAGTGGGGAGCGTGAAGAAAGCCAGCACAGTGGCAATGAACAGATTGGTTCATTTATAGAACTGAAAGTAATGTGATGTTTCTGAAATTAGTAACTCTTGCCTTCAGAGTTGTCCATTTTAATCTGAATAGTTTTTTAAATGATAGGACTAAAATATATAAATTGGACAGTTTTATCTTGCTCAGCAAACGAAAAAGCTAAATATTAGATAGTGTTCAAACTTTTTTTTTTACACATCTCATTTATTTAAGTTAGGATGGATTAATATTTACTAGTGTTACCTGTTTTAAGATTACATTCAATATGTTCTAACACCAGGTAGCTGGTAGTTATTAGGGTCCAGGTGGTCACTCCAGCCTTGATATTAACTTATCACATCTCAGTCTTGTGAACAGAAGCAGTGATTGTGGGTAAACTTGCTATGTTTACCCTTCTGGTTACTTGATATAGCAAATTTCATATCTAAAGTTGTTACTCTTTGGTACCATGTGGATAATATGTTAAATAATTGTGTCTTTCAGGATGAATGCTATCAAGTAAGACAAGTGTTTGCTCAGAAACTGCACAAAGGTCTTTCCCGATTACGGCTTCCACTTGAGTATATGGCAATTTGTGCACTTTGTGCGAAAGATCCTGTAAAAGAAAGAAGAGCTCATGCCAGGCAGTGTCTGGTAAAAAATATCAATGTGAGACGCGAGTATCTGAAACAGCATGCAGCTGTTAGTGGTAAGCGTATATGAAAATGAAAAGTGTACTTTCCCATCCTGCCAGTTTCAGTTTTATAGAACACAAAATGATGTTACCGTTATTTATTATATTCTAACTTGCCCTCATTAAATAAGAAGTTGTTACTGTTTTTCAATAGCAGCTTTTCCTTTTAATAGGTCATTTTAAAATATAAATGCATGGGTATTTAAATATCAACCCGTAGCTCTTTATGCAACTGACTAAAAGGCCAAGGGAAAAAAATCAGTGACTTTGGAGGTAAATAAAACAGTAAGCGGTACATTTATGTAGATTGTCTAAGTACTATCTTTTAGTTTAAAAAGTACCGGTCTTCGATCTTTATTGGTTGTCCTCACCTGTAGCTGACATTAATAGCGGGTTCCTGTGTGCCTTTTTAAAATCTGCTCACTTTACCCCATCCACACTATTAGTTTTTGTGCCCCTCTGACTTCTGTGACTTGATCAACAGCATTAAAATCCATCCAGTTATGCAAGTCAGAAATCAGAGGCATTCTTCATGCCTTCTTTTTTCCTCTCGTTGGTCACTAAATCCTCTTAATTCTTCTTCTGGATATCTTGAATATTTCTCCTCAACTCTCCTACACTGCTGTATTTCACTTGGATTATTTTATATACTCCTAACTAACTCCCTGTTGTAAATGTTCCCCTGCCTCTGACCCACCTCCAGCTGTGCCACACCGCTGTCAAAATTATCTTTCTAAAACAGATGAGATCACATCACTTCCTTGCTTGAAACCTTTGTCGATTGCTTATTGCTCATAGGGTCAAGTTGAAGCTCATCAGCATGGCCCTTTTTAGTTTGCCCTCAGCCTGAGTTTTAAGCTTTCTCTCTAGCTACTCCTGACTATGAATTCTGTGCTCATTGTACTCTGGATTATTTGAAATCTGTATCGCCATCTTTTTTCTCTGTTGTCAACTCTGTCTGGAAATTGCGTCCCCCTTCTGTCCAAACAAACAAACAAACAAAACGAAGGAGAGTGGTTTGCCCCTTTTGAATCTGTTAAAATACAGTTTTGGTGTTACCTCATCACTAGGACCCTCTTTCTTTCTGTTCCTACCTCACCTTAGAAAAAATGAGGGCTCTGGAGTCAAATCCCACCACTGCCATTTACTGGTTGTGTTTGGGCGGGTTACTTGTGCAATCTGAGCTTTAGTTTCCTTTTTGTAAGACTGGTATAGTTTTACTCATAGCTTATGGTGGTTATGATTATGATTAAAAAGTTATGTGTATAAAGCACCTGGCATAATGCATGGTCCAAAGAAGTACTCAGTAGTTGTTAGCTATTTTTATTTTAGGGCACTGTCCACATTGAAGTATAGCTTCTGTCCTGTCCATGCTTTAGTATGAGGTTTTTATCTAGTCTTATGCATCTTTATATTTAAAATAGCCCCAATAAAAATAGAAGGTCTGGAAAAGAGTAAGCACTCAATAAATGTTTGACAGACTTTTTCACTGACTTTTGAACCTTGTTACTTTTTTCTTCTATACCTACCTTGAAATGAATGATATTACACACAAACTTATTCTCTTTGAGTTCAGCAGTAGAAATAAAGAAAACTTGGTGCCTTATTGACACATACATTATTATACTCTAGATTCAACATCTGATTTAAAATTTTGAGAGAGGAAATATAAAAAGAATTGTTCAGAATATGAATCCTAGTCTTTTGAGTAACCTTTATTAAAACTAGTTAGGACTTCCATTCTACCTCTAATGGAATATGCTGATCTCAGTCAAAATATTAAAATATTTGAATTTAAACTAAAAAGATGTTTGTTATTTAAAATGCCCTAGAAACAATGTCTATTCCTTTATATCTGTTCTTATGTTACAAATAATAGCAAATAGTATCAACCGTTACTTCCTGTTTTTGTGTCATACTAACTGAAAAATTTACTAGTTTTTTTCATTTTGCTCTGTAGCTTACAAGGGAGTGTTGAACATAGAGTTACTAATAATAAAAAAAATAGATCTTATGTTCCTTAGTCTTGAATATAGTTTGGGTCACTTTTTCCCATATCTATTGAAAATTGAAATATTTGTCTTTGTAGCCTCAGCACATGGTGCATTTAGTAGGGAAATCAATATTGGCCATGATGGATGAATGAATAAACTTTAATTTATGATGTACCTCAACACTGGACATTTTAATATATTTTTCTTCCAGTCGTATTGTGGTAAACTATTGGGATGCAGGAAACATAGTATCAGAGAGAGAGAGAAAGAGAATGAGTAAGATTTGGTTTTCTAACCTGGCTGTTTTTGTTTTGTTTTGTTTTGTTTTTTCTTTTTCTTTTTCTTTTTCAGAAAAATTATTGTCTCTTCTACCCGAGTATGTTGTTCCATATACAATTCACCTTTTGGCACATGACCCAGATTATGTCAAAGTACAGGATATTGAACAACTTAAAGATGTTAAAGAGTAAGACTTTTTCCATCCCATTTTCATATTTTCTGAAAGTTTTTTCCCTTTCTTGCTGATAATGGAATCTCAGTTATAATTAGTATATTAAATTTATTTCATTTCTTAGGAGTTTCAGGTTCTTTACCTTATTTGTTCTCTTATTTTTCTTTTTTCATACCATCTCTTCATGTTTCATTTCTTATATAATTTCCCAAAACAACTTAGCATAATTACTGCATTACTGACATATTTCTCTACCAGTCTGGCATTTCTTTTTTATTGAAGCAACCCATTAAGAGTTTCCATTCCAGTTCTTATCTTTTCCTACTTTCTTCTGAAACACTGTATAGATTTTCATGTGGGGAGAATTAATATTCTCTTTTATTCACATAGTAAGCACATTTTCTTTGCAGTTACTATCTTCCTCTATAAGGAATAGAGAATAGTCTAATTTAATAATGGGCCAAGTTGATAACCAGGCAACTGATCCCACTTACTGCTTCATTGGTGATTCTCTAATTAAAGTTTATGACAGTTAACAGTTCTTTCAAAGATTCTTGTTGAGAGGCCAGAAGACTATATATGCCTGGGTGTGGGATAGGGGAATATAACGGTATTTAGAGAAGTCTTTGTAAGACTACCAGAGTTCTTTAAAATATGGATGAGACCCTGTTTCTGTTACAATAAAGAATGACCTTTGTGGCTTTGAATAAATTAATTTCTCATGCCTTTAGCTTCTTATTAAAGGAAAATAACTCTTGGTTTCTTGATTCATAGAAATATTTTATAGTTAAATATTTGAGATGCTTCAAGAGAATAAAATTAAATTATTGATAACTTTCTCATGACAAGAGAAAACGATTTTACCCTCTTTTTGCCACAGTTTCTATTTTTAAAAAATAAGCAATTAGTTTTCCCAAAATGAATTCTGTGTTAGAGTGATTATATAACTAATGACAACTTTTAGCCACTCCTCCTTATCGGAACACATTAGTTTTTGAAATAGATAAAATATTCTTTGGAATTTACTAAACATTTTGGGCGGTATTTGTAAATTGCCCTAGTACAGCCATGAGTGATCTCCATTGCAGCAGAGAGCCACACCAGAAGAACTTATCCTGTGCCTGAGGTCTCAAAGGTTACTTTTTTCCCTTCTAGAATGATACCTTGTTTCACATTTCTCTCTTCTCCCATTTTCTCCTCTGTGCTATCCCTCTGTCCCATTCTGTCTACATAACACAGAGACAAAGCACTTTCAGTTTTTTCTTGAGTAGAATTTAATGTAGTTAACTTTAAAACTGAGGTACTGACACTTTCTTTTATTTTTTTCTTTCTTTAAGCAAAAACAGTATACAGAGTTGTCAGCCATGACTTTTTCCTCAGATTTATTGATGAAGATTCTTACTATTGAGTAAGGTGGTTAGATTTTCTTGAAGACTTCCATTCAGGACTACAGTCAGTCTTGAATATTTGAGACTTCACTTTATCTATGGCCCAGTTATTCCTTTAGGCAGTCTTCCCTTCCTGTCATAGCCAGGGATTAAGATCACTTCATTCTTTCCACCATTTCTGTTTCTTTTTAACCTGCCTCCCTAAGAAAGTTAGTGAGACTTTGAGAAGGGGTATTACGACCTCGCACGTACATTGCCGATACGTTGTGATATGTATGTGACATATTTTTTTTCTCTATTGATTTACAGCTGTTTCTTTTTAATTTTTCCTGCTCCTGGAGTTCATTACATTTATATTTAGAATTATATCTGTATTTAACAGTGAATTTTTTCTTTTTTTCTTGGTATTTTTTAGGTGTCTTTGGTTTGTTCTGGAAATATTAATGGCTAAAAATGAAAATAACAGTCATGCATTTATCAGAAAGATGGTAGAAAATATTAAACAAACAAAAGATGCTCAAGGACCAGATGATGCAAAAATGAATGAAGTATGTAATTCTTTGTAAATAGTTATGATTCCATGTTGATTTCAAGCATTTGAGTATAGGGTATGAAACTTCTGTAGACAACATCAGTCTTTTCTGTTAGTAGTATAATAAATAGTTAGTAGTATTCATATTAGTAGTAATTAGACTTACTAACATAGAATTAATATAGAATTAGTAGTAATGCTCTTACTAGTAAACTAACGAAAATAATAGAGTAAGTCTTTTAACTTACACTATTGTCCTGAAAACTGCATACTAAATGCATGTTCTAGAATTACAACTAATTCTCAGAGTCTAGGATACTGATTTAAGTACCTAATTTTCTTTTAATACCATTGCAGAAACTGTATACTGTGTGTGATGTTGCCATGAATATCATTATGTCAAAAAGCACCACATATAGTTTGGAATCTCCTAAAGACCCAGTACTACCAGCTCGTTTTTTCACCCAACCTGACAAGGTAGCTATTTTAGGATTTGTTTGTATAAGTTGAAATAAAATGTATTCTCAGCACTAGGTTGTGGGAAGATCACGAAGAATCAGTATCAAGAAGTGACACACTACTAATGTCATGAAAAGGTTGCCGTGAGTCTTAACAATGTGGTTCAAGACCAGAATATGGGCCAAACTGGAGGACACAAATAAGTTCCGAGATGAGTTAGGATGATCTAGAGTTTGTATTCCAAGTTTTATGCTAGTCTAAGAGCACTAGCTAGTGCTCTTAGACTAGCTAGTGTGTGCTAGTCTAAGAGCACAAAAATGATCAAAGCTTGTAAATCTATGAGATAATGGCCATTGATCCAAAATGGGAAGGAGAATGCTGATAGGGATAGTCTGATAAGCCCTTGAGATTTCTAACTGGTATGAAGAAACAAGCAGAGAACTGCCACTAAACAGGCCCAAGACCCTGGGAACACTACAGGGATGTTCCCAAACCACTCTCAGAAAACTCAAATATTGTATGATACTAAAAAAGGTGTTTTTTAGAATCTCTCTTGGAGTTTTATAGTGCATCTAAGCCTGTTAAAGTAACTGAGAGGAAACAGCCACTACCTTTTTCTTATTTTTTAAAGCAAAATACCGGTTAACGTCTTACCCAGTTTACAGAGATCAGAACAGTCCTGTAAGTTCACCCAATAAAAGGGACTGTCTGCTTTTAAGCATTCACCTTTTTGTGATTAAGATAATAGGAGTATACGAAGTCTCTTCCCTGGAGAGTATTATTACATAAGCATGTGTTTGCTGATGAGCTCTTAGAGCTCTAGCATGTTAGAGCTCAAATATGTTGTGTTAGTACTAGAATTAGTACGAGGTTAGTTTAAGCTTATTACAGCATTTAAAATCAGTGACTAAAATTTTGTGTTTCAACTGACTGTTTAGTTTAAACAAATACGTATTTTATAATGTACTTTAAAACAAAAGCTGCTCTATGCTTTGTTGGCTTTTGAATCACCTCCTAGATATAGTACTTCAGTAGTCATTGACTATTATTTTTTTCCCTTGTTTGTAGAACTTCAGTAACACCAAAAATTATCTGCCTCCAGAAATGAAATCGTTTTTCACTCCTGGAAAAGTATGTTTTGAAAATTGTTTTAATTTTTATGTGGTAGTTTATTTTAGTGTGACTGTTGGCATAATTATGTTATTTAGTATTTCTTTAAAAATTGATATATCAAAAGTATTATCTTCTATTTACTAGTAAGAAATAGTTATATTTACTATATAGATGGAAGCTGAGATATAGAACTTGTTTTTTAGCTTATGATAAAACCCTGGAGACGTTCTTTCAAATATCTTATCTTGTAATATTAAGATAAAAATATGAAAGTAAAAAGACATCCTCTTATGTCCTTCCCTAGCAAGAGTCTAATTATCAGTTTTCATTTTTGACTATACATTTTATGTGCTCTCACTTCCTATGTAAGCCTTTTACTGCAGGTAACTAAGAAACTTAACTATTATTCTGTTTATATAGTCTTTGTTCAGTGATATTCAGTTTATAATTCTTATTCTTATTTTGCTTAAGGATAGGCAAGTTTTTCATGATTTGTATATGTAAATACTTTGACAGGTACTATTTATGTTTCTTTACATCTAAACTTCTTTTGGTTTTAATCAAATAGAAAGATATGCATTTTTCATTTCAGCCTAAAACAACCAATGTTCTAGGAGCTGTTAATAAGCCGCTTTCATCAGCAGGCAAACAATCTCAGACAAAGTCATCACGAATGGAAACTGTAAGCAATGCAAGCAGCAGCTCAAATCCAAGCTCTCCTGGAAGAATAAAAGGAAGGTAAGTACATAAGAAATACCATACTTAACATTTAAGGACTCCATCAAGGCTATGAGACCTAAAATAACATCATTTACATTTAATGTCAGTGAATGAAAATCAGTGCATAGCTGAACATTCCTATTTTAACACTGGTAGCCATTTATAAGTTAAATGTATTTGCTTACTCATTTAGGTAGGTACTCCATCTTAGCCTTTCATATTTTAGCTTGTTGTTGTTGGTAGACATAAGCTAGTTTCCAAACTAAATGTCTAGTTCATCCATACAATGGAATACATAGTCATTAAAAAATGATGAGGCATGAGCTCATATGAAGAGTTTCCACAATATATTATTGAGTGAAAAAGGGAAAGAATAGAACAGTGTAAAGTATTTTTGAGTTTTTAAGAAGGGTTTGTATTTTCATTTGCTTGTATATGCATAGAAAATTTGGGGAACAGTACACAACGTCTTAATAGTGTTTACAATAATCTAGTGTAGGAGGGAGATGATTTTATATTCTGATATGGTTTGAATTTCTTTTACCATGTACGTATATAAACTTCTTTGTTTAAAAAATATTTTAAAAACGTACTTTTGAATTATGCTTTGCAGGAGATTTTTTTTTTCTTCTTAAGAAAGAAAAAAGGAAAATCACACTTTAACTGGTTTTAGCATGGGGCTTAGCATACCATTTGTCAGCAGCAGAGCCTCGTACAAGGCTAAACTGCCACCATTTATTCATTTTGCTAAGTTATTATGAAAGATTATGTTGTCTTTTGCACTATTCATAACCAATCAGTAAAGAAGGGAGGAGACATTCTAAAATGTCTTATCAATTTCCTTGTAATGAATAAATTAGTAAATGATATATAGTATAATCGAATTAAAACAAAAATTACATCTAAAGTTCTTGTTTTTTCTAGATTCCTGTTTTAATGCATATTAGTGGCTGATACCTAAGTGACCGTTCTTTACCTATGTCATTTAGACATTTTTCTACTGGATGGCCTCATATTTAACATGACCAAAAACATTTCCAGCAACTCATTTCCTAAATTACTGGCTTTTCTCCTTGAATTCCTGGTTATAATCAAAGATGATCTAATTCACCCATCTAGGCTAAGAGCCTCAAAATTGTCTTTGATTTTTCCCCTGTGCTAATAAGTTTTGCCAGTTATTTTTCTCTAGAATGTTTATTTAATATTTCTCTTTTCTGCTATCATCGTATTCATTCCCTTTCTTTAATTACTGTAGTATTTGGATATTTCCCTTTCTTATTCCTCTGTCTGCGTATGGTATATCATGTCACTGCTAGATAATCTTTTTTAAATGCTATGTTTTCAGGTTATTCCATTGCTTGGAAATCTTAATTGGCTTCCCTTGTTTGTTTTCAAGACCAATATATAGTTTTACCCAGTCCTCATCTCCCATTGTTTTTCACAACAAATGACTCGTAGTTTCCCTACTTTACTTTTGGTTAAACTTTCTTTCAGCCTCTGTTGCTTTTTTTCTCCAAATCCCATCGGTTCACTAAGATTCTTTCTAAGGGAATGAGCTAGGTGTGTTTGAGAGATCAATTTGGTTGGAGAGTAGGAATGAGAGAATAATGGTCAGGGATGAAGGTGTGAGGTACCCAGATTATGTTTGGACTTTGTGGGTAATGTAAGGAATTTGGGTTTGATTTTAAGTAAAACTGGAAGATGTTCTGGAGTCTAGTGGTCTAATTTGTGCTTTTAAAAGATTGCCCAGATTATTGGTGGAGAATAGAGGCACTAGAATTGAGGTAGGAAATGCCACTTTGGAGTCAGCTAATAGTAATCTGGGGAAGGGATGAAAAGGGAAGATGATGGAAAATAGCCAAATGGTGTTAAATATACTAAAACAGGATACTTTTTGAAAAGAATGAAACTTTTCCTCATAAAGTTATAAAGCTACACTAGGGAAAAGGAAAAACTTCTAAGGTTATTTGATTGTAATAACAATTACAAATGTCTATATTAAAAGGCTTGATAGCTCTGAAATGGATCACAGTGAAAATGAAGATTACACAATGTCTTCACCTTTGCCGGGGAAAAAAAGTGACAAGAGAGACGACTCTGATCTTGTAAGGGTGAGATATTTGGTTTGATTTTATAATAAGTACAATAATTATTATTTTTACTATGTAAATAATCATTTTTACACTGAAACCAGTTAATTTTACTCTCAAGTTCGACATCTGATTTTACTCACAAATTTGAGTTCATAATTATCCTCTACCATGTAATTTAAGTATATTGAACTTCTTGTGTTTCTTGTCATTCTAGTAAGCAATCTTTATTCTTTAGCGCTTTGGAATCAAACATGCCAGTTCCATACTCAGAACTGCTTGGCTTTTGTGTTTTTTTTTAAACACAGTAAATTTAGGCTTAGCCTTAGAGAAGGAGGCTAGAATGAGGGTCCTTAAAGTTTCCTTCATTTTAGTTGATTTCTTGAGCCTTTAATTACTAAGTAAGTTTCTAGTAAATGTAGGAAATGCTACTGTTTTCATAAAGTCCTTGTTTAGTTTTAAAATCTTAATAGCAATGATGTTGATGTGTGTGTGATAGGCATAATTTATAAATGCCATTTGAAGACAAATTTGGTACTTTTAGTAAAGATACAGAATACAGTTGTGTATTGCAACACAACCTGATGGCATTAATAATTGAGTATATTTTGACTTTCGAGGTTAGCTCTAAACATTTCTTGAATAACCCATTAGGTTCCCTGAATGAGTTCCTTTATCAGTGAAGTGTGGATACTTAGCTAGTAAGGTTTATCAGAATAAATGAATTAGCCCAAATGAATGGTTGTTGCTGCTGTTTTGTTATAAAGATTAATATTTTTGATTAATGATTATCATAATAATGAAAGTTAATGTTTTAATCTACTCGATTAATAGAGGCAAAAGGTTATTAATAAAAACATTTTCTTTCTCTGACATAGAACTTGCACTCCTGTCTTCCACTGGCCCAAGCTTACATATCCCAAGAAGTTTAAATTATTTTCAGTTTTTTTCAGATTTCTCCAGTAATTTATTTTAGCAGATTGTTTCTCTTTCCACTTAAAAAAATTAAAATTCTAAAATTCTTACTAAATCCTAACTATACTATAAATTCGGATTTTTATTGGCTGTTTAAAATTTTCACCCAAACAGAATTAAAAATTGATTGCTTAGCCAGAAAGGAATCCTGTTATCCTGATTTATGGAAGAATCTTTGAGTTGGAAAAGGTATTTATGTCTTCTAGTCCTGCTTCTCACTTAGTGCAGAAATTTCTTCATTATCATTTATGAGAGTTGGTGCTTGAAAATGCCTTAAGTGGAGAGCTTATAATTTCTCTCATTTGTTGGAAACCTCAACTAGGCTACCCATACCCACATATACTGCCTCCTTTCCCTCCCCATTACCCCCTTAATTAGGAAGCATGGTTAATATTTTGCTAGCCTATAAATTCCATATCTAGTTCTACCTTTTGGAGCAATGCAGAACGAAGTCTTTTTTTTTTGCTGTACGCGGGCCTCTCACCGCCATGGCCTCTCCTGTTGCGGAGCACAGGCTCCGGACACGCAAGCTCAGTGGCCATGGCTCACGAGCCAAGCCGCTTCACGGCATGCGGGATACTCCCGGACCAGGGCACGAACCCGCGTCCCCCGCATCGGCAGGCGGACTCTCAGCCACTGCGCCACCAGGGAAACCCTGAAGTCTATTTTTTATAGAACAGTTTTGAATTTCTGAGTTTTAAGATTTATTTATATAATTAATGAAGGCCTTTGGCGGTCTTTTGTGTAACATTGCATCCATTTTCAGAGGAACCTTATTAATAAGCTCATTTCAACTGAAATATTCTCAAAGAGGTGAGCATTATGAGACAGAAGTTCAATTTAAAGACCAATAGATTATGGTGAAAGAGTATCGTCTTTTTTATATACTACGAGCTTCACATTGAAATTTCACTGCAAAGGAATTATTCTTCATATACATTTGTATTGTAATATTTAGCTTTACAAATAACATATTTTCTCCATTTCCTGCTTCTAACCTCAATTTTATACCCCCCTCTGTTCTGAAAACAATACGGTACAAAATGAAAAATTAGAGAATGTAGTGCTTTAGGAAGCTTAGATTATTTTATGATATCCTCAAGAAAACAGACATTGAATTTCGGGTTTGCCAACAACCTTTTCCAGAGCATAAATGAATTCAGCCACTTTTTCAGATCTTTGGATGTCAGAATGAATTGTAGCATTGAAAATTGGAGGGTTTAGTTTTAATGTTTCTCTTCCCATCATAAGTAATGACAGGTAATTTTTAATTTATGTACAAAACTCTAGATAAATACTAACAAATTAAAACCAATTATTTATAGGGCTTTATTTTCCCCTAGATTTCAAGGATAATTTAAACGCTAAAAAGAATAAAAAGCAAATCAACATCCCAAATAAAAATACTAACAAGATAATCTCAGATCATGCCAAGCAGACACAAATAAAATTTAGAATTCATTCTTGACAAATATGAACTCTTTGTAAATTAATACTAGAAGGATACTTCATTAACATGCTAAAAGTTTTATCTGTTTAAATCAGTAGTCAGTGATTTAGTCAAAATTATTATTCTTAAAGGCAAAATACTTGAAACATTCTTATTAAAACTCAGGAACAAAACAACCTGTTGTTTAAAATTGTTCTAGAATATTTGACCAGTTCTGAAAGATAGTAAATAGGAGCCAGAAGTATGACAATGAAAAAGAAGAGACAAATTTATTTTTATTTTTGTACTCTTAAAAAAAATAAGGGAAGCAGTTGAAAAACTAAGAGTGTAGGCGTATGTATGTATATATGTAACTATAATTTTACTCTGGTAATTTTACTTTATATCAGATGTACACTTGGGGGAAAGGGGATTTACTTTACAACACTAGCCATTACAACAACGAAATTAGATAGATGGATCTAAACATAACCTTAAAAAGAGGTAGGGGGAACCTATGTGGAGAAAATACCAAAACTGAGAAACAGAAGAGAGAGAAGACATGCCATATTCCTTCATGGAAAAAATGAGTTAAAAAGATGACAGTTCTTTCTAAATGAAGATATCATTGTAAAATTCCAGTGTGATTTTAAGTCCATGTGGAAGAATAAAATGGATGCAAAAAAGAGGAGTAATAAGATCAGCCCAACCAAACACAAACATACTTAGCTATAATTAGTAAAATATTGCCCTGTTGTTACATTAGCCCAGAACCATTATTATTATTATTATTTTTTTTTTTGCGGCATGCGGGCCTCTCACTGTCATGGCCTCTCCGATTGCGGAGCACAGGCTCAGCGGCCATGGCTCACAGGCCTAGCCGCTCCGCGGCATGTGGGATCTTCCCAGAGCAGGGCACGAACCTGTGTCCCCTGCACCAGCAGGCGGACTCTCAACCACTGCGCCACCAGGGAAGCCCACATTATTTTTTGAAAAATAATGCAAAATAAAGGAAGCATTACAAATAAGTGATTTTGAAATTGATTAGATGTCTGTTTGGCAGTGGAAGTAGGAAAAATAGTTTAGAACCTCAACTCAGCATCCTATTCTAAAACAAGATACAATAATGTCTTAGTCTGCTCAGTCTGCCATAATAAAATATCATAGACTGGGAGGCTTAAACAACACAAATTAATTTTCTCACATTTCTGGATGTTGGGAAGTCCAGGATCAAGTGTGGGCCAATCCAGTTCCTGGTGGGAGCTCTATTCCTGGTTTGCAGACGGCCACCTTCTTACTGTGTTCTTAACATGGTGGAGAGAGAGACAGCAAGATCTCTCTGGTGTCTCTTTTCATAAGGATACTAATCCCATCACGAAGGCCCCACCCTCGTGACCTTATCTCAACTGAATTACCTCCCAAAGGCCACATCTCCAAGTAGTATAGTATCATAGCACTTCAGCATATGAATTTTGTGGGGACACAATTCAGTTCATAACAAATAGGAAATAAATTTAAATATACACAAAAGTGTAGAATATTTAGATTAAAACTCAGACTTTAATAAACAGATGGACAAAGGGCATAATACCAAGGATATAATTAGGCAGTTCACAGGCAGGAAACACAAGTGACTAATTAAACATATTAAAAAATTATAAGTAATTAGATAATTTTTCTTTTCACTGTTTTTTTAAGAATGTAAACTGGAACAGACGTTTTGGAAATTAACTTGGTACTATAAATATTATGTGTCTTGGGTTTCCCTGGTGGTGCAGTGGTTGAGAGTCCGCCTGCCGATGCAGGGGACACGGGTTCGTGCCCCGGTTCGGGAAGATCCCACATGCCGCGGAGCGGCTGGTCCCGTGAGCCATGGCCGCTGAGCCTGCGCGTCCGGAGCCTGTGCTCCGCAACGGGAGAGGCCACAACAGTGAGAGGCCCGCGTACCGCAAAAAAAAAAAAAAATATTATGTGTCTTATGTACATGTGTATACCTGTGGAGAGCATTATAAATTCATATACACTATTCTTGGTTTCTTTGAAGAATTTCTTCAGTCTCCATCTGCTGGTCAGTGCTTAAATTCAGTGAATGTAGACTGGTATTTTATTTTAAATTTGAAAGTCACTGATTTTTAAGTTATTTTTTTTGTTAGTTGTATCTGGGAAGAAGTGATATCTTTGATTCAGAAGTGTTTTCAGAATTTTTAATAAATGATGAATATGTTTAAACTTTTGTATCTTGCAACCTCCATTTATAAAATAAAAATAGTTCTTTTATGATGTGTATGCATGATATATATATAACATAGTTGATATTTTATGTCTTATTATACATTGTGTGGTAAAATTAGGATTACTTAAATTGACTATCAAAACAGATCCATTATACTTCAGTATAGTTGTCCATTATTTAAGCATTCAATTTAGAATGTTCTTTTTTATGAAATAGCTCTTCACCAAAAGTTTATAATCTAATCAAATACTGATCTTGAGGGGTTTCATTTGAGGCTCTCTAGCTTGAGTAAGAATAAAAACGTACCCTCTTACCCCCAGATAGTGTTTTAAATTAGAAAATTATTAATAAAGGCAAGTAAGTAGTTATCGTTCTGATGTACTTCAGAACTCTATACCTTATTTAGGTACATTTTTATGACTGAAGTGGATAACAGATTTTTTTTTTGATTCTTAAAAATACATATACTAACAATGCATACTAAGTTTTATATTTGAAGTTGTGGCTTTTATTCCTAGTCTGAATTGGACAAACCTAGAAGCCGGAAAAAAACACCTGTAACAGATTCAGAGGAGAAATTAGGGATGGATGACCTGACTAAGTTGGTACAGGAACAGAAACCTAAAGGCAGTCAGCGTGGAAGGAAGAGAGGCCATACGGCTTCAGAATCAGACGAACAGCAGTGGCCTGAGGAAAAGAGGCTCAAAGAAGATATATTAGAAAATGAGGATGAACAGAATAGTCCACCAAAAAAAGGTAAAAGAGGCCGACCACCAAAACCTCCTGGTGGAGGTACACCCAAAGAAGAGCCAACAATGAAAACTTCTAAAAAAGGAAGCAAAAAAAAACCTGGACCTTCAACAGCAGAAGAAGAGGAAGAAGAAGAAAGACAAAGTGGAAACACAGAACAGAAGTCAAAAAGTAAACAGCACCGAACTTCAAGGAGAGCACAACAAAGGTAAGTATGTTTAACTCTAAACTGCATACATTTGGTTACTATATTATAAATCATAATTTGATGCTATCCACATTTGGGTCTTCCCCAAAGCAGAGCAGAATCTCCTGAAACTAGTGCAGTTGAATCCATACAATCCACACCACAGAAAGGACGAGGAAGACCATCAAAAACGCCATCACCATCACAACCCCCAAAAAATGTGTAAGTTGTAAATAATATTAAATTTCAAACCAGTTTCAGATTATTTTGCAGGGGTTCATAAATTTCTAAATATACATAGGGCTGTATTTAAATCCCATATATTTAGCCCCATTACACTAGATAACATAACATTTTTGTAAACTTACCTAGGTGATTGATACTCAGTCAACCTTTGGTGACATTTGTACATTTTTACAGGTTTTAGACAAAACTTTATAAATGAATACCAAATAGTTTATTATTTCCAATACATACTTTATGGTACCTGAAGAGATGATGAAGTATTTTTAAATAATTACAGTATAGACCACGTTACCTTGTCATTCCATGCTACAATTTTTCTTCGTGTCTTTCCTCAACAGCTTTAAAAAATAGCTTTTACACTTTTGCTTTGATTCTTTGAACCATGTCGGAAAGTAACAGGCATCATTTTTCTTAAATTACATCTGTAGAAATTACCACATGGTGATCTCAAGTTTTTGATGTCTTGATTTTGTTTGTTTTCTAATCACATTAACACATCTGTATCTATAGATAGTTTTGGATGTTCACACATGTACATGTTTATAGGAGAGTTACAGTAACAAATCTGTGTCCAAACTTATTAAAGTGACAGGGGCATCAGTGTTGTAATTTGTAAATTGGCACTTTTTTCTCCTCAAAGTAGAAATAGAATAGCGTGTCTTCTACTAGAACTTTTGCAGTTTTTCTGAAAGTAATCCCATACTTGAATAGCTTGACTTTTCAGAGTTGCCAACAGACCTTGGTTAAATACTCAGTTACCTTCAAAGTTTTTCCTGTTCCTGTGTATTCCATAGGAAGAGGAAAAGTTACCTGAGTGTCTAGCCAGTACTTCCTGCCTTTTTCCATATAATTTTTCCCTCAGATAAAAAGTAAAGGTAAGTACATTTTTGTGGCAGCTTCATAAATGTGTTTGTATTCAACCATGGAAACTCATTGTTTTTTCGATAAAAAAATATTCTTAAGGCATCTTAAATTCCCGTCGTTAATTTTATAACAAGAATATAACAGGGTGAATATCTTTCATGCTTGTAACTTTAATTTGTTTCTGTTTGGGCCTCATAAAATTAAGGGCTTAGATGATTATCATGTTACCTCCTAAAATTACACAAGTTCCTCACATGAGTGTTCTAAATCAAACAAACATTTCTGTTAAAAAATCAATACAGAAAGAGATTCTGTATTCTGTCTTAACAACCTAACTTCCTTTCACTGGGAAGCCCCCTTTTAGAGGTAATGTAATAACATATGTTATGATTTGTCTGTTTTCTTGTTCTGACCTCAGTGGAATTGAGAAAGATTGTATTATTTTCCTTGTATTTTCTTCTGTTAATTCTGAAAAACTGAATCAAGTACGTTTGAGTAATTGGTTTGAGTATGGATTAAACAATATCTATTTTCGATTGCTTATAGAAATGATAGGCTAAGTTCTTAATTAAAAAACAAATATTTATCAAGAGAGATACATTTAATTAAATGGTGACATCTATTACATATTTTTGAGTGTCTCCTGTTTCAGAGGGTACTAGGTGCTAGGGAATATAGTGGCACGAAACAGGCACGATTCTTATCCTTATAGGACTTACCATCTAAATGGGCATGTAGTCATTAAATAATCACACATAAATATGGAATAGTAAATTGTGATATGTGCCCTGAAGGATAAAGTTAGGGTGCTGTAGGAGAATGTAAGGACAGGGCTGGGGAATTGGGGAAGTTTTTTTCTCTTTGGAAAGTGACCAGTTGGTTCCTTGAGAGTAGTAGGAGTTAGACTGATAGAGAGTAGGGAGAGGAACTCAGGTGGAGGGAACACTGTTTTGGAAGGTTCTGAAGTGGGAAAAATCCTGGCAAATTCAGAGAGCTGAAGGAAGACAAGGATATTGCTGTGTTGTAGTTGTGGGGAACTGGGGAGTGGAAGGAGATGAGAATGGACAGGTAGGCAAGGCCTGTCTGCAGTGCTTTATATACTGTATTAAGGAGGTTTATGCAGTTACTCTCAGTACGTAGGGGGCTCTCTAGGGGGCGTGGCATCAGCTGTTTTTACATTTTTGAAAGATTACTTGTAGAGACAAGAGGCAAGAGATGAGAATGGTTTAGAAATATGTAGTAACAATGAAGATGGAGAGAAGTGAATGGATTTGAGATTTCTTTATAAGTAGAATCTTAGGGCTAGATAAAGAGTTGTAGACTATGATGAAAGACTCTTAAAATTTCTGCTTTGAGCAAGTCAGCCTTTTACTGAGTTGGGAAAGGTAAAAGGAAGAGTAGACTTTGGGTTATGTTTTAAAATCCTTTATGGTATTGGTCTCAGTTACACTGACTTGTTATTTGGTAGATCTTTTTATATGTAAGATTCTAGGATTAAGTGCTTGTCTAGGGTTCGGAATGTAAGAAAAATATTTCTTGGCTTACAAGGTAATTGGGAATAAAAATGATAATAAATGAAAGCCTGTGAAATATTTAAAGCATTTCCTGTTATGAAGTAACCTACCACTTAAGGATCAGAATGTTCATTTTATTTTGCATGTGTTTTACTCTAGCCGTGTAGGACGCTCCAAACAAGCCGCTACTAAAGAAAATGATTCAAGTGAAGAAGTAGATGTGTTTCAGGGTAGCTCTCCTGTCGATGAAAATCCACAGGAAGAAACAGAGGAAGAAGAAGTTTCTGCAGTAAATGTATGTGTTTATGAAAGTGCCATGTGTAATAGTATGGAATATAGACTTAGAGTTGGTAAATATTTGGTCAGGTCCATTTAGCATTTGCTGTTACTTAATAATTCTAAATATTTATATATTTTTCTTCATTAGTTTATAGTGTTTCATCTGCCAGCTTAGATAGTGGAGACTATGTCCTTTGTGAAAACCTGAAACCAAGTGAGAATAATAGACATAGCCTAGTGAAAGTGTAAATGCCCAGTTTAAAACTGAATGCAGAGAGGAACAAGTGGCAGTCTGATGTCAACACTTTACGCATTTAAGTTCTTCCTGTATCTGTTATATATACTCTTGTTTCGTAAGTATTTGTTTGAGTTTCCCACTAGCTACTAGTAGTTAGTTGTATAGAATAAAATCATGTCTTTAACTAAAATTAGCTTTTGGAATTCATAAAATTGGTAATAGACACTTCTTTTACAGAGGTAGGAATGTGATGCTTCCTGAGATACTTTTTTTTTAAAGAAATGAATGGTTTTGCTGGTTACATCTCAGATTTTTTTCTCTTTGGAAGAAATATAATTAACACATTTAAGTAAGAGCTGTCATCTTCCTAACATTAATGGTGAATCTTTGGGTCAGCTCAGCCAGCCATCTTTGTTTGAGAAACCTGTGTTCTTTGATCAGGTCCCAGGGTTGATCCCTGCCCCTCTGTTCCATTTAATATAATCAGCACTTCTCTCTGCATCAGGATGCATTTATGTGAATGAATTAAGACCACAGATAAATATGTTGAATTATGGTCTCAAACTAGTTGGGCTTGTTTGTAAAGGGTTTTAGGGGGGTGTAAAAATAAGGCTGAAGAGTTGTACATAGTGACTGGTGTCTTCATCAAAGAAAAACTATACTGTAAATTAATTAAATTAAAATCCTGTTCTATTTGTATTCCTCTTGTTAATACTGATCTTTTTTGAACTAAAGTTTTATGCTTTCATTAGTACTTGCCAGTAAGTGGTAATATGTCTGAATTTCAGATTATTTATATGTATTTGATAGTTGTTATGATCCAAACTCAATAGCTGTTTTCTGAGAAAGACAGCTGTGAGCCTAAATTCATAAATATTAAATGTTTTCTTTTACTACAGAAACATAAGTAAAAAGGTGATATTTGCAATTGTTTTTCTTGCTGTTGGCATTGATTTCTGTTCATTTCTCTTTAAAATTATTAAATAGAAAAGTAAAATAGTTCTCTGTTTTGCTATCCTGAGAAAGGCTGTTTATGGGCATTCATGTATTATGTACGTCTAAATGTGTGATGTCAAGGCAGGAAGTTAACATAGGAGAAAGGTTTTGAGGAAAGAAAAGCAAAGAAAATCAAGAACATGTAAGAATAATGATTGGTTAAAAAATAATTACTGCTGTGTCTAATTAATATGTACCCATTTTAATTAAGCATCTGGTGATATTTCTTTCAAGGTACGGCGGCGAAGTTCTAAAAGAGAAAGGCGATGAACAAATGTCATTAATAACTTTCTATGTGAAAGCTTTGAAAAAAATAATTTTTTGTCAAGCTTCAGGCTGAGTAAAGCCTTTGATGCACAAAGTGGGACTGCTGAAGAGTGGACAGTTGGACCTTACTCTGATGACCTCATGTATTTGTGGTCACGTGCTTTAGCCATGCGCACGGTATAACATTGACTATGGAGTCTTGTGAAAAAGTCTAATGTGCGATGGCTATGTAGACATAAAGAAGAAACTTGTAAATATATTTTTTCTTCTTCTTTTTTTTTAATGTTTCTGACTTCTAAAGTGCTTGTATAGCTTTTATCTGCGGCTTTAAACTGACAGTACCCAGCTGTTTATTGGATCTATTGATTTGAAAAGAGTTTGTTAGGATAGATCTTAAGCAGTAATCTGTCAGTGTTTGTATTTGTATTCTCTGCAGTTTTACTGTGAAAATTTTTTTTCAACAAATGGTGTCATTTTCTTGATGTCACAATTTGTTGGAGAGTTAAAATGATCGCTTTCCCTTGTGTATCTTACCTAGTGTTTACTCCTGGGCACCCTTAATCTTCAGAGGTGCTAAATTGTCTGCCATTACACCTGAACAATGCCTCTGATGGGAGGACGCCACGCAAACTGTGGAATAGTCCTGAAGTTGTTTGATTATTTTACACCTCAGTATTGGTCCCAGAATTTTCTGGCCTTTCATGGCAAGGAAAATTTTAAAAAGAGAGAGATTTAAAATATTATAATTTTAAAGAGTGTGTTATAAAAATAATGTACTGAGTTCTTTATCCCATTTTATCATCCCTTTTCAGTTTTTATTAATCTACTGTATCAATAAAATTCTGCAGTTTGAATTAGTTTTTAATAGTCTAGAATGTTATTGTGTATAGATATTTCCTCTTGAACATTATATTCAGAAAATGCAAATTATTACACTATAATATAAAATCTGATATATACACATTAGAAATGTTTCAGTTCTCCATAACAGTGTAAAGTTAATCAGAAAGAAAAAAATTTTATTGATGCAGTGTGTCTTTATAAAGCTGTTCTTGAAAGCAAGTGTTTTGTATTTTATAGTGAGTTGCATGTTTATGAAAAAAAGTGCTGAAAATGGGATGTGCTCTTTTCTGTAAATTCGTATTTAGCCATAGTATATGATAGATTGCCCCATAACATAGTTTTTCATCAAGAGTTTATTATTGTACTTTATTTTGGAGCCAAAAATTGTTTCTGGGGGGGAGGGGCAGGGTGGGAGTGATATATCCAACTATATGAGCTACTGTAGGTTCACAATCTTATGAACTTCGAATGGAATTCCACTTTGTCCAGATTGGGAGAAGTGGAAATATATTTGGGTTTAGAGCATATCTTTTTTCTTTGTTGTAATCTACAAAATATAGAAACAAAGGCAGCATCCTTTATACAGTTTTATGAACTGTATTTTCAACCAAAACATATAGGTTACAACTTAATGCTTTCCTAAATTCATTTTAGTATTTCAGGTGCTGTTCTTTCATTTTTTCATGGTTACCATCAGAAAAGAAAATCGTATTCTAACTTATTAAATTTATCACAATGGATAATGGAGCATTTTCATTTAATATGCCGTTATGTTTAAGGTATATTTCCAAGTTGGTTATAATAGATGGGGGATATAATAAAGAAACTATTTTGGAAAGTGACATTTTACTATTTTCCAGTGTATATCACAATTGATGTGATTATTTTTCTTTTGAAGATTTCTTCATGTTTATGAAACGGCCTTTTATTTTTTAAAAAAAAGTTTTGAATTGTGTCTTGATCTCTCAATATTTAACTATTCTTCATCTACAACAGTACTGACACCAGTGATTATGGGAGGCTGCTGTATATCAAGGCAGCTAATGTTGGACCAAGATACAGTTGGTTTTTAAATGTGTCATTAGCTCAGTTCTCCCAAACACACTATTTCTATTTCAGCAGTACAAAGGCATGTTTTTAAATCTATAAAATAAAGAATAAGGGATAGCTTTGTATTTTTGTCGTTGACTAAATTGCACCGGAAATGTTTATGGGAGTATATCTTTAAGACCATTTTATAAAACAGTGAAAAAATGATTGTGGAGGATTTTTATTTGCATGATCATAGTTAACCAAATTTCACTGCACATTTAATTCTGTACATCAGTTCACAAAAAATGTTCATTGTAGATTTTGTTCAATGACAGTGAGTCTGTGATTTTATAACTTGTCTGTTCACTTTTTGGGAGGATTATGATGTAAATTTTCCATTTTTCTGTAGAAAAAATAGGTGCAATAATGATCAAAGTTTTGATGTCCTGAGTCATCTTAGGGGATTATCTCATTATGTTGAAACTTAACATTTCATGTACTAACATTTGGAGAACCACATACTGTAACTAAAGTAAAATTAAGTATGTGTAAAACGTTAATTGCTAACAGTGGTTAGCAAACTCTTCAGTGATAATGTTCATTTTGAAAATATATACTGTATAAAAAAGTTAAGAAAATATTTAACTCACTGTAACAAGTTCCATTATGAAGATCTTATGATTCTTCAGTGAGGTTGTCTTGCTGCACTCTGTAGCAAATCCGTTTAATCTACACTATAATAAAATTTCTTGCTGCAGTGCAACAGGAAGCTTTTTCAGTGATCTCCACTGTATATGTAAATTACAAATGTGGCTGTAAAACTTGTTCCGGGTATTAAAGGTTACATTACTTTCTGTATTTTCTTATAACTTGTAAGTTTGATTTTTGATTTTCCTTTTGCCCACTTAAAGAATGTCAGGAATTTAAGACTTTGTTTAACTTAGGCATATCTCCCCTACCACATAGTATTATGTCACCGTAATGAACAGTTGGTATTTAGATAGATAATCAATTTTCAGACACACTTTTGGATTTTCTGTGAAGTTGAATAAACATGAAAGCTAATATATAACTGTATTATTTTATTTATGTGAATCTATCTATATATATTTAAATACGTTTACTAAATGGAGGAAGGCACATTTTAGTGATTTTTAATTTTGGAGGCTTTGTTTCATAAAGAGGAAATATATTTCCTAGTAACATTTTTCAGACTTCTTGTTTAAACTTCTCATGCAACATCTTGGCTGGCAGAGACTTACTAAGTATTATTTAAAAGGTTGCATAACTGAAGAAAAGAAATGTATAATATAAACTTTAAAAGTAAACACTAAGAAAATAAGTTACTGTAGTGACAGTTTTATTAATTTGTTCAGTGAATATTTATTGAGTACCTACTATGTGCTAGGCTAGTTACAGAGGATATAGTGTGATCAGGATAGAATAAGTCTCTGCCTTTGTGGAGCTTACATTCTCCACAAAGAGGTGGGGGACTAAGGAAAACAATAAGTAATAATATATAATGTCATACTGTGAAAAGTATGGAGATTAGAAAAGGAAAGCAGGATAGAGAGTAGAAATGATTGGAGGAGAAGCTATTTTATATACTTAGAAGCTGCATTATTCAGTAAAATTTAGGTTTGTTAATGTCTTTATGATGAAGTGACACTTTTATAATTATAAAACATCATTTGTTAGCTGTATGAATACTTCATGCCTACTTTATCTGATAATTGATAGCCAGTTTTGTTTTAACTATTGGTTGCGTGACAAAACTTTTTCTGTTCCATTATTTTCAACCTGTTTATGTCCTTATGTTTAAAAGTGCATGTCATGTAAACATTTTATACTTTGGTCTTGTTCTTTTATCCAATCTTAGAATCTTTGTTCTTTAATTAGAGTGTTTAGACTATTTATTTTTGGTATAATCACTGATACTGTAGCTTTTATTGCTATTTTTTTGCCAATTTTTTCTTTATTCCTTTATTTTCTCCTTTTCCTACCTTCCTTTGGCTAGGTAAAGTACTTCTTACTATTCTGTCTCTTTTATTAGCTTTTTAGTTACACCCGATTGTATTATTATTTCAGTGGTTACCCTACAGATTATAATATCTGTATTTCACCTATTATAGTCTGCACTATATTAATGTTTTTGCCACCTTCTGAACAATGCAAGGATTTGAAAACAGTTCAATTTCATTTGCTGCGCCTCTACTCTTTGTGCTATAGTTGTTATATATTTTGTGGTTATAAATGTCGGAATATCTATGCTTTCAATAGTTTTCTTACTTGTTTATACATACATTTTTTCTTTGCACTTTTTTATTTTTTATTTTTTTTGGTAGTTTTGTGCTTCCATCTTAATTCATTTTTCTTAAGCCTGAAGAACTTTTAATATTGCTTATGCTGCAGGCCTGGGGGCAGTTAACTCATTCAGCGTTTGTTTGAAAGGTCTTAATCACACCTTCATTTTTGAAGGGTATTTTCCTTGGATATGGAATTCTAGATTGGCAGTTTTATTTATTTGGCAACTTAAAAGTTAGCATTCTGTTGTCCTCTGATTTTCATATTTTTTGTTGTAAGTCACCTTAAAACCTTTTTGTTCTTTGTAGGTAATGTGTGTTTTTTTTCTGGCTGCTTTTAGGATTTTCTCTTTATCTTTGTTTTTAGCAGTTTGACTGTGCTGAGCGTACTTATGTTTTTCATTTTATTTATCATGCTTGGGGTTTACTGAGCTCTTGAATCTGTGGGTTGAAGTATTCCATCATTTGTGAAAAATTATCCATTCACATATTGCTTCTACTCTATTATCACTTCTCTCTTTCTGACACTACAGTTATAAATATACTTTACTGTTTGTGTCCCATGTGCTTTTTATTTTCTTCCCTGATCTTTCTGCTTTTTTTTTTTTTTTTTCTCTCTGTGCATCTGTTTGGGTGTTTTCTGTTGACCCATCTTTCAGATTTATCAAGCCTGCCTTCTGCACTGTGCAGTCTTCCATTTAATCAACCCAATTAATTGACTTCAAATATTGTATTTTTTAGTTTTACAATGTCCAGTTATATTTTATAGATTTCATTTTTCTTTTGAATGTCTCTGTCTTTTTACTCTTTCCTCCCATTTAAAAAAAATACAGCTGGCAAACATTTGAATTATATAACTAAGTCTAACATCTGCATCATCTGTGGATCTGATCCCATTGCCTAGTTCTTTTTTTTCTTGATTACCAGTCACATTTTTCCTGGTCACACTTCTTTCTCTCACTTTATAGGGCTTTTAATTTTTTCCCCTTCTGCAGGAGAATGTTTATAAAAGAACTGAAGGATTGAAGTTGATGTCATTTTCCACCAGGAGAGAATTTGCCTTGTTTTTCTGTTAGGCATTTTAGGGCTTGATTACCTCAATCCGTGGAGTTGGGCTTGGGTTGCAGCTTTTGTTAGACTCAAACTTGTTTCAAAAGTCTTGGGAGTAAGACTTGTATTATGTGACACGCCTTGCAAGAATACCAGAGATGTCATTCAGCTTTTCTCTCCAGCCCAGCCTCTCAGCAGGAAGACTGTTTTACATAGGACAGGCAAAGAAGGTTCTTTGAGAAGGTGACATCTGATCATGGACTTGCATTAAGTGAAGGAATCAAGCCATATGGGGGGAAAAAGTATTATGGGCAGAGGGAAGAGTACGTACAAAAGTCCTTAGGGAAGAATAAGTACATCAAGGATTTCAAGAAGGCAGTGTTTCTGGAGTGAAAGTGACCAAGGGATAAAAGGGCAGGAGAGAAATTCAGAAGATAGCAAAGAATCAGATCATACCTGTATGCCTCTTGGGACTTTTGTTCAGAGTTTGATGGGAATCCACTGCAGGGCTTTGATGAGTAGGAGAGTGGCAAGATCTGGACCTGTTTTTCTTTCTTATTTTTTAATTAAAAAAAAATACTTTGGACTCAACATGTCTAAAACTGAGTGCATAACCTGTCCTTCCTGGATCTGGTCGTCTTTATATATCTGAAAATAGAACTAGCATTCAGCTAGCAATGCAGATCAGATATCTAGAAATTACCTCCCAACTCCTCTTCCTTATGCTCATATCCATTGTGTCATCAAGTCCTGTTGATTTTACCTTCTGATTATTCCTGGAATTTTTCTACTTTTTTTCATCAGTGTATTAAAAAAAAGTAGTTCTCATTTCTTTGTCTCCAAACTTGTCTGCTCACATTTGCTCTTGCCTGACCTCAAATTTATTTTCACAGTGTAGCCAGACTATATTTTGAAATACAGTGATCCTGTCAGCAGCAGCAACAGCAACAACCCTACAGTATAAACCCTCCAATCCCATAACACTACACCATTGCGTTTAGGATAATGTGCCCTACAAAGCTCAGCATCTTTGGTCAGTCCTATCCAGCCAGTCTTTTCTTCTTAGTCTCTGTCAGCTAGGCTAGTCTTTCAGTCCCCTTATACCTAGCTGCCAGAGGTACAAGTTATTAGGGTGCATATAAAGGTATATAGACATTCAAACGATAAAATAATAGTCTGTTCATTCTGCCTGGAGCACTCTTCCTTTTTCTGCTGCGTCTAGTTGTTTCATACACTACAAGTAAGAATTTTCCCTAGGAAGCCTTTCTAGATTTCTGTGATCAGGACAAACCCCACTGTTATCCGCCCCCTTAGTTTACCTGTTTATAGAGCTTATTAGCACAGTTGGCATTTGAATTGTTTGATTAACGCTTGTCCTACTGCCTCCAACATTGTAAACGACAGGAAGACAGAGGTGGTGTTTTGTTTTTTTTTACTAGTTTATCTCTAGCACACAGCACAGTGCCTAGTGTACATAGTACTCAAAAACGTTTATTGAATAATTAAATTAACTTTACTTTATTAAAATGTAGATAAGACATTAAAAATTGTTCGATTTAAGACGAAGAAGTCTGTTAATTTATTGTGCCAGATAAACTTACTAAAAACTTTCCATACACTGTCATCTCATGTAGTCCTCACTGTAGCTCTGTGGTCATTGATGGTATGCCCTTTAACAGATGTGGGAACTGAGGGTCAGAGATTGTAATGGTTTACTCAAGAGTCCTCATCTCTAAAGTGATGACTGAGGGGTCGATCACATGTGTTTTACTCCAAAGCTATGCCCTTTCGGTACTACCTCAAATATTAATCATCAAACCAACATTGATTGAATAAATATTAATAAGTCTTAAAGAAGTAGTGACGTAATTCTCAAATTATGTTGGAATTTCCGAGTCAAGGTGATAACCTAGCATTGGCCACATTTTATTGGATACTCTGTTACCTGTTTCCCTACATTATCTCCCATTGTGAGAAATGTGTATTATCAACATTTTATAAAGAAACCTAGACTTGCCCAAAGGTCACAGAGTAGAGCCAGAGTTGATGGTCTGAAGTAATACTTATGCCATTGGTTTGGACTAGAATTTAAATAACTTACTTAAACCCAGGCTGCTTTCTATTTATTGAAAGCATATAAAATGCTTCAGACAAATCTTAGATAGTGATGGATAAAAATGTAAATTTATTTACTTTACATAACTTACATTCTTTGGTGGATGGGTTTAACTGGTTCACTAGGTAGTCTTCTGCGTATGCCCCTTGGATGCCCCTAGTTATCATGAAAAAAATCCTGGAGAGGTGATAATACTGTTAGCCCCTTATAGATAGTATGTGGATGTTTGGAGCTTGGGTGCATACCGCACATGTTCATTTGGGAATTGAGATCAACTTGGCTGAAGGGGAGAACTTTATCTGCGTTGTGGTTGGGTAGTGGGGAGATGCTCTTGCAGAAGTATTTTGGGAGAACATAGTTTAGGGCTTTGAGTTACAAAGCCAGTTAAGGGAGCTACCGATGGATTTTCAGAGCAAAAGAAGGAAGCTAGGAAATTATTAGGACTTTTCACATGACCGCTTTAGAAGGGTGTGTAATACAGTTTAAGGGACTACAATATAGTTTAAGGGACTACTAAACTAGTCCAGTTAGTTCACTGTAAGATTAGCTTAGTAGTTTGCTCTGAAGAAGCAATTACCTTGTTTTTAAGCCTCAAACTGTTCATAACTAGTAATTGTTAGACCTGAGTTCTGTAGTTCCATTATTCAAATAAACAGACAACGTTCACAGTAAGTAACAGCCAGCTGAACGTCATTTTTGATTTAAAACCTTACACAGGTACTTCCTAAATCCTTTCCCATAGAAAGGAGGTAGAAACAACACAGGCATTCAGAGCAAAATATGAAAATCACCCTTCGTTTCACCTGATCAGGATTTCAGTCTCACTTCCTTGCTTATATATACCTGTATATCTTGTTTTTATGTAAGTGGGACCATACTATACCCTTCTACAACTTTTTCCTCTGCTAAATGTTTTTATAAAGCTATCAGCACATAAGAGTCTATTGCACCCTTTTAACAACTGCATAAGGTTCATTGTATACGTATGCCATGATTTATTTAATCACTGTTCTGTTGATGGGCATTTGGGTTATTTACATTTTTCACTGTTACAAATGATGCAGTAAATGATCTTTCCTGTTAATGTCTTTGTGCTGAAGTGCCAGATTTCCTTGTTCATATTCTTTGCGCATTTTTCTATTTAGCTGTTTGTCTTTTTATCGTTGTTGTTTATCTCTGGGTAAAAAGGAAGGAGGTAGGGATGGGTTGTGGACTTCAGCCACACCATGTTACATTTTGTTACAAAAATATACTGTAGTTTTGGGCTAGCATATATGCTAAAAGTGAGCTTACGATCTTTCCATGAGCTCTTTACATATTCTCACATTATTCACTTGCTTGTTAAGTCCGTGGAAGATATCTTCTAGTTAGTCACCTATCAGTGAGCTTTTTTTTTGTTTTTTGGCCACACACCACACAGCTTGCGGGGGATCTTAGTTCCCTACAGGGGATTGAACCCAGGCCAAGGCTGTGAAAGCACCAAGTCCTAACGTACTGGACCACCAGGGAATTCCCATCTTTAAGGTTTTTTTAGTGGTGTCTTCTGTCATATAATGTGAGAGTTTTTCCTCTTTGTGAGCTCAAATCTGTCAGTATTTTTCAATGTGGCCTCTGAGTTTTGTGCTTACTACAAGATTTTGAAATTATTTTCCTGTTTTCTAATACGTACACTTTTTTTTTTTTTAACATTAAATCATTTACCTGGGGACTACTTTTGTATATAGTGTGTAATTATGGTCTAACTTAATTTTCTCCTAAGTGTATAGTTACTTTTCTTAACACAGTTTATTGTGTAGTTTCCTTTATCTCCACTGGTTTGAAATGCTACAGGTATCATGATGTAAATATCTTTATCTACCTGGACCTGGTTTTGGACTCATGTTTCATTGATCTCTTTGTCTCTGCCTATAACCAATATATAATGTAATTACTATACCTATATAATAAGTTTTTATATTTGGTCTGAGAAATTTTCCTAAATTTTAATTTTAACAGTGTCTTATTTGTTATTCTTGGCCATTCTTGTCATTTTCTCTTACTCAAAACATCAACGTCTTTACAATATTGAGTCTGCCCACTGAGATTTTTTTTAAAGTCCTTCCTTTCAATATAGTTTTACTATTTTCTTCATAAGAATAGGCTTTGCATCTTAAAAAATATATTTTATGAATTTTATTGTTATTGCTAACATTGTTATTCTATTTTCTAACTGGTTATACCCACTGTGTATGTTTTCAGCCACTTTGCTGAACTTTTTATTAGTTGTAAGACTTTTTCATTTAATTGTCTTGGATTTGTTAGATAGATAACACTCTCTGCAAAGAGTTTTGTCAGTATTTCAGATGTTCTGATATTTATTTATCATGTTTTTCTGGTCTAATTGTGTTGGTTGGCACTTCCAGAGCATTGTTAACTAGAAAGCAGCCTGTCTTTTTTCAGTTTAAGGAAGTTTCTATTACTGTCTAATCAGAGTTATTAAAAAATAAAATCTGGAATGTGTGTTGAATTCCATGTTTGCATGGCAGTTTATGTTTTAAAAAATATATAATTGTCAGTGTAATGAATTATATAAATAGATTTCATAAATAGAATCATCCTTGCTTGCTTTGGTAGGATTAACCCAGCTTGGTCATGCCATTAGATTTAGCATGGTAACATTTTACTCATTATCCTTATATTCATGTCGGGTATTGAGGTTGGTTTGTGATTTTCTTTGTTATGTTCTCTTTACTCCAGTATTGGTATGAAGGGTTTTTCCAGCCTTTAGAGTTAAGTTGGAAAGGTCTCTCTATTTGTCTATGAAACAGTTTATATAATGTAGGAATTATTTACTTTCTGAAATCTTGATAGAGCTCACATTTTACATTGTACATGGTGCTTTTCTTAGTTTTATTTTTTCAATTTTCAAGTAAAAAATATTTCCAGCATCCGGGAAATAATGTAGCAGACCATCATGATCTCATTCTCCAAGTTTAAAAGATGTTAATACTTCACCATATTTGTTTCAATTCTCGATAACTCCCCCCACCCCAACACGCGCGCATACACACGCACATGCACGCGCACACACACATGCACGCACGCGCGCACAGGCACGCACACACACACTTTGTCTGCTCCCTCTGCCAGTGAGCAGTAAAATCTCTCAGGAATGTTTAGGAAGCAGTGTTTCTTTATTGTGTTTTAAGAATAAACATTCCATAATTGTGTCATAGATGATGTGGAGTGATTGCATTTGTGTCTGTCCTTTCATGGGGAGGAGAAACTCACTTTATGTAAAAACTACATTCCTATTTTGTTTTTTTTTTAAGAAGATGTAAAATACTAAAAGGTATAGTTAAAGCTTATAACCTTTTTTGATTCTTACCCCGTTTCTTCACTAAGCAGTAAATATCCTGATATTAATGTGTATCATTCCCATGCATGTTTTCATCCTTCTTTTACATATGTGTATTTTAAAAAGTGCATAGGAGTATTTTGTATATTTTTAAATTTTATGGGAAAAAATCCATTGTATCTATAATTTTGAAGCCTATTTTTACTCAGTACTGTGTCTTTGAGGTATAGGTATAGCCATGTTTGTTACATGTTGTTCTATATTTTCACGATTTAACATCTCTGAAATTAGGATGCTTCTTAAATCACGATGTCGTATTAAATTTGATGAAGTTCTGTAAATTCCTCTTAATTGCTTTTGTAAAGTATTCTATTGTTTGACTATACCACAGTTAATTCATTCTTATAGCAGTTAATCATTTTTCATATTTTTATTCTTATTATCAGATTGTTTACACTTTCATTATTACAGTCAGGGCCAAAGTGGGCATCCTTCCTGTCTCATAAATGGTTATTTTGAATGGGAATGTTGAGTTTAATGAATATGGGTATTCTACTTTCTAGGTATTGCCAAATTACATTCCAAAGTGGTTGTCTTACTTTATACTCCCACCAGCAGTGTATAAGAGCTGTTATTTGCTTTTAATTTTTAGATTTGAATCCCTTTGAAATTAACTTTGTATGTAGTGTGAGTTAGGGTCTTACTGTATCTTTTTCTAATGCATAGCCATTCACCTCAGCACTATTACTTACTAAATAGTTCATTCTTTCTACTTTGATTTAAATGCCATAGCTGTCATATACCAAGTGCCTTTATATGTTGAGAATATATTTAAAATAATATAATATTTACGTTTATAATGTTTCTAGGCTCTCTTTTGTCTTCCATTAGTTTATGTAAGTACTCCTGCAACTAGTATATTTTCATTACTGTAGTTTTATAGTAGGGCATCTCCCTTATTACTACTGTTCAAAATTGTTTTGGCTATTTTTGTCTTTTTACACCTGCACATGAATTTAAAATCAGGTTGCCAAATTCTGGGAGAAGTCCTTAGGATTTTTACTGGAATGGCATTGAATTAAAAGAAATTTTTTTTTGGAGAGAATGGTCATTTTTATGATATTGAAATCTTTCCATCCATGAATTGGGTTGGTTGGTGTCTTTTATATCCATAAGTAAAAGTTTACTTCACAACAATCTTGCAAACTCTATTTTTCTTTAAAATTACTTTTTCTCATTGTTGCTGTTGGATAAGGAACACTGGCTTAGTCTATCCTCACTCCTTTACCCTTACTCCTTTGGGGCCTAAAAGCTTTTTTAAGAGCTGAAGCTTTTACTATCTTTTTAGCTTCTTTATGGTTAGTTAATCCAAGTTTTTCAGTCTTCCTGAAGTGAAATTTTGGTAACTCATGTTTTCCCTAGCAGTTGTGCATGTCTAGATTTAAAAATTTGTTCAAGTAGGCTACTTTATATCGTACATCTCCTCTGCAGCATCTCTTATATATTTATTTTTTCTGGGTTCAAAAAAATTTTTTTTATCTTTTTTTTTCCCCTCTATCCTTGGATTTCCTTGACTAAGAACCTGCTTTAGTTTTTATTGATTGAGCATTTTGTTGCTGTTACATGTTATTTCTGTAATTTCTGCAATAATCTTCATTCCTTTTTTCAAATTTATTTGAATTTATTAATTCTTCTTTTAGTCTCTTGGGGTATATACTCAGTTCATTTACCTTTAGTCTGTCTTTAATAATATATACATTTCTCTTCTGACTATGGCTTGATTACATTCCAAAGGTTTTGTTTTGTAGTGTTCCCCATTATTATTCAATTTCTAAATAGCTTGTAATTTTTCTTTTGAGTCTTAAGCTTAGTGGGACTTTTTCTCCCAGCAGACTTTTAAAAAATTTTGAGTAGATAGGGTTGGGCATGGTGGTGGTGATTTTGTTATCTTTTTGTGATTAATTTCTAATTTAACTGAATGTAGGCTAAGAATGTCACTTGTGTAATTTTACTTCTTGGTCTGTATTGAGAGATTTTTGTTGTCTGTTTCCATATGTGCCTGAAAAGAAGGTTTATTTAGGTTTATTCACAGTGTTTTGTGTACCAACTTGTGTGTATGTATGTGTGTTTTAGATTGAGCTTGTTTATTGGGTTATTTAAATTTATATATCTTGGTTTTATCATCTGTCAAACCTGTTTAGGAGATAGTTTTTTTTTTTTTTTTAACTTCATATGTTTCAGAGTTTGGGTCTTAGAAGTTCTGTGACTGATATAAATATTTGATACCCTTTTTTCAAGCTTCCCTCTGTCATTTTGTTTTATATCTGATTTTAAAACAGCGTATAGCTATCTTTACTGTTTTTTTTCCTTCATTTTCTCTGTTCTGTTTCTGGAATTCTTTTTAGATATTTAGAGTTTTTCGAATTGTCTTCCACATCTAAACTTTACCTTTGCAACGCTATTCTCTAGCCTGTGTTTTGGGCTATGGTTCTTCTTAAAAGATTTGTTTTTCTTTCCAGAATTTGCCAAAATTTTATGTTTCTTTCTCTTGTGGATTTATCTGGAGTATGTGTGCGTGTTCTTATCCGCTTTCATTTTATGAGGGAAGATAGTTGCCAGCACCTAATCTTCTGTCTGGATCCAGTGGAATTCCATCTTCATTCCAGCACTTATGTTGTGTCCCTACCCATTTTCTTTTTGTTTGCTGGGGAAATGAAAGTTTCTTAAGCTTATACTTAATGCATCATCTCTGACTGAGCCTTCCAGGGCTGCTTTAAAGAAAACAAAACAAAAACTACTTTTAGCAAGTCTGGTTATGTTACTGCTGCTTATCACTGTAAGTTGGAGTCACGTCAGTTCCTCGGGGGCTTCTGCTGTCCAGTTTTACAGAATTGTTATTGTAGATCACCAATGACCAAATCCAGTCCTTTCTTCTCAATCCTCTTTCTCCAGGACTTCTCTATATCACTTGCTTTTTGACTGGCCCTTGTGACACTGTTAGAATAGGATTTTCTTCCTACCCTTCTGCATGTCTGTTATTTTCAGTAGTGGTTTTTCTTTTCACCCACTCCTTAATTGGCATTGTAACTTAATGTAAGAGTTATGAACTTTCCTCTTTCTAAAGGCAAAAAAGTTTTGCTGAATTCTGCACAGTAGAAATTGTACTTTCAGTATCCATTGAGAAAATTTATATAGTCATAATAAGTAGAGCCACATCACAAATATATTTAACTTACACACTAATTTTAAAACCTACTCCCACTGAAAGATATGGCTCTACTAGCTTCTTTAATCTCCTCAGCAGCATATAATATAATAAGGTTGAATAAGTGGAATTCCCCGGTGGTCCAGTGGTTAGGACTCCGCGCTTTCACTGCCAAGGGCACAGGTTTAATCCCTGGTTGGGGAGCTAAGATCCCACAAGCCAAGTGTTGTGGCAAAAAAAAAAAAAAAGATTGACTAAGTGTATAAAATGCAAATATTTAAGATGAAGTAAATATTGCAAGAAGCAATATCTACCTATTTTCCATTCACCAGTGTTTTCATAGCTATTTTAAAGGCAGAGTTGTTTGGATACCCTGACATCCTTTTGTGCCTTTCATAGGTTTAGGGCATTGGTTCTCAAATTTTAGTGTGCATGGAAATCACTGCTTGGGGTTAAGTATATAAAATCATGGGAGATGTAAGGGATTTTAAGGGTACTTTCAGCTATACCCAAGTTTGTATGGCAACTTTAGATTTGCCACAGTCAGTAAGTTTTTATTCCTATCTACATACATTTGAATGATATTACTACATATATGGAAAATACATTTATTGAAACTTTATGTAGATGTAGGTCTGTTCATTCCATGTGATACTCCAGGTGTAAAGGAAAGTGTAGACAAATAGCTATAACAGAGCTTTCGTTTTACTGGCTCTGCAGATGTAACAGATGTATGATCTTAGGCAAGTTATTTTACTTGTCTGCACTGCAGTTTCCTCACCTGCAAAACGGGAGTAAATAGCTTAAAAAAAAAAAACCCTCAAAGTGTAGTCAATCAAATTATTTAAAATTATGTGTAAAAAAAAAAGATCTGTGGATGATAAAGTCCTCAGTTATCAGTAATTCAGTTATTGGGATCTTTACCCACTTTTGGACAAGAGGGTAATTTTTGGTCCTTAAAGAAAATACATTTAACTGAAAAAGCAAGATACAGTCATGGGGAACTGAGAGTTCCATGTGGGTGTGTGTATGTTAGGGTATCTATATTATATTTACTGCTTTGGAACAGAGGTAGGGAATATACAAACTATGTTGCCGTCTTCTGTCCACCTTCGGTGGTTTCTCAAATCCTGACCATTGCTCATTGTCCAAATGATAGTTCATCTTGCGCACTGATCTTGTTGGATTTTTTTTTCCAATATTTAAAAATTGTGGAAAAATTCACTTAACAAAAGTTACCATCTTAATCATTTTTTAAGGGCATAGGTCACTGGTATTAGTTACATTCATAGTGTGCAGCCAGCACCACCATCAATTTCCAAAACTTTTTTTTTTTAAAAACAGAAACTCTATACCCATTAAACAATAATTCCCCATTTCCCCCTCCTCCCAGCCCCTGGCAACCACCATTCATCTATCAGTGGACACTTGAGTTGCTTCCACATTTTAGCTATTGTGAGTAATGCTGCTGTGAACGTGGGTGCTACAATTATCTCTTCAAGATCCTGCTTTCCGTTCTTTCGGGTATATACCCAGAAGCTGGAATCTGAGTCATGTAGTAATTGTTTAAAAATTTTTGAGGAGCCTGCATACTGTTTTCCACAATGGCTGTGCCATCTTACATTCCCAACAGTGCACAGGGTTCTGGTTTCTTCACACCACTGATTCTGTTTTGATTCCTATTTATTATATCTCTGCTGTAATCCAAACCAAACCTGAATCTGAGACTAAGCCCTGTGCCTTCTGCTTATGACTTGTTAAACTTTAGCTTTTCCTTTTAAATGGCCCAACTTGATACCTTGGGTAGAGACCTTCATGGAATCTTATTTATCCCACTGTTTAAAACCAGAAGACTTTTTTTTTCTTTCCATACCAGTGCAACCATTGAAAAGGATTAAAATAAGTAGAAAACAAGAATACTTCATATTGAGTTAAGCAAAGAAACAGCCATAAGTGTATGCCACAAATTACAAAGAATATCAGTGTTATTTTATATTAAAATAATTTTTAATTTTTATAAATAATGTACATAGTTGGGAAAATCTAGTATTATGGAGTGACCTTCAATAAAATGTCCCAAACTCTCAGAACAATAAATCTCCTGAATCCCAGCCCCACCCCCGTGCTTTCCCCTGAACCTCTCCCTTGGAGCTTTGTCTTTCTGTGCAGCTCTCATTCTGGATTTTCCTTCTCTTAGAATCTGTTTCCTAGATCTCATGTCATCCTCTTAGATTATTTCCTTACTTTGCTGGAATTCACCTTCAAGTAAACTCCTAAGAAAGAAAAGGTTATGGGAAGGAAACTTTGTGAGTATTTGAATGTCTGAAAATATATTTATTCTACATTCACATTTGTCATTTGTCCTGAATACAGCTCCCACCTCTCGTTGGAGAAGTGTCAGTAGCACTGTAAGATGAGCCTGGGAAAGGGATATGTATTGGTGTGGCTCTCCAGGAAATTCCACTTGCCACAGTGAGTGACTTAGCAACAGGTGTGCTTGCCTCTTTTAGTTTCTGGTTCCTCCTTCATTGCCTGACACTGGTTCTCAGTTCCATTTTTCCTGTGAGCTCTAGAGCTTTTGGAAACGTTGACCTTTCCAGCCGCAGATCCTTAGCTCCTATTCCATGCGTGTCAGTTTTCCTCCCCTTGGCTTTCTTTTTGTACTTCACTGCTACCTTTGGTCCACATATCCCTGACACTTTGATATGCCTGTAGAGCTTAAGTAGGAGAAATAATGCTCGCAGTTACCGTAATCCAATCCAAAAGCCAAATGCAACAGAAGTAATTATCCCTCTTTGCCTGTAAAGTTTTATATTTCCCCTCTTCTCTACTTAAGTCTACAAAATTTTCTGCTGCACAACAAAAACAAAAAAAATCTCACTAAAGCTAGAGCATTCAAATGCAGAGTGACTAATTTAAAAGAAAATGGTTTGCATTTGAAGGGGCTTATTTTCTTGGCAGAAGGATTTCAAATGTGGAGCTTCGCACTTTCCTGGTGGCGCAGTGGTTGAGAGTCCGCCTGCCGATGCAGGGGACACGGGTTCGTGCCCTGGTTCGGGAAGATCCCACATGCCGCGGAGCGGCTGGGCCCGTGAGCCATGGCAACGGGAGAGGCCACAACAGTGAGAGGCCCGCGTACCGCAAAAAAAAAAAAAAAAAAAAAGTGGAGCTTCCTTCATAGATTGATGTGTTTAGACATCAGTGAGTAAGGTGCAGAGCTGTTTAGAGCTCAAGGATGTGGAGCCACGACCAGAGGAAGACTAAATAAAATACAGACTCCCCCCTCTCCCCGCCCCCGCCCAGAAGTGGTGTTGCTGTGAATAGAATGTGCGGTTTGAGAATTGGTCAGAAAAGATATGAGCGATCTTACATATAAGGGAAGATGTAAAATAGCTGATTGTGTGGGGAGGAAGAGAGGATTGATTTTCTCAGATCAAAAGCCATGCTTCGAGCACCACCCCATCGCACGCGTTGTGAGGGTTTGCTGGGCGTCCTAGCCCAGGCTAGGGAGCTGAAGAGGCCCAAGACAGCTGGAGGGAGGCTGCGCCTGGGCAGTGCCTGAGAAGTGATACCCTCCGGTCTGCTGGCCTGGCTGGTCCACAGCACAGAATCCTGGGCACCAGATGTGGAACTTGGGTAAGGGAATAGCTTGGGGTCATTTTTTAAAAAGAGATTTTGTCCAAGAAAGAGGCCTGCCAGGGTAAGGACTGCTCATCAGTCAGAGTTTTGGGGGATTCCAAGAGCCAGAGGTGAGGAGGGGAATCCGGAGAGCACCCAGGAGTACTTTATTATTATCTCTTGAGTCCTCCTGGAAACTGTGGTATCACTACTATTATTATCAACATTTACAAATGAGGTAACCCACCGAGACTCAGGGATTCTGATAACAAATGTACCAAATTTATAATCTGGTTCAGATGGCCTCTGGTATTGGCACCCCGGGACATGGGGGACCCTGACCACAGAAGAAGGTGACCCGACGCCTTGGGCTCCAGACTTCGCTCCTCCCTCGAGGGCCCTTCGGGAAGGATCCCTTTAAGGGTGATCACAGACAGGCTCCTTTTCACCTTGCAGGCCGGGTCACCGTGCCTTGGACTCCGGATACCGGATTCCAGGTACTGCCGGGTCACACCATGGTCCCCCTGACCTCCCTGCCTCCCTCTCCCCACTTGACTTGCAGAGCTGAGTGTTCCCTCCCCGCCCGGCAGGGGGCGCGCGCAGAACCGCGGGTGAAATCACCGTCTGGGTGCCTCCTGAGTGGGCGCTTTTCATCTTCTACTCTGCGCGGGTGTCACGGATTGTTTTGTTCTTTCGCGGAGCCCTAGACAAAATTCCAGGACAACTGAAAGGCATTTAACAACCCATTAATCTTGGAAGTGCCACACAGAAAATGACAAGGCTGGATCTAAATTTAGGTCTGTCTGGGTCCCTAATCTGATCTGTCTCTCTCTGTTTCTACAGAGATACACATATTGTCTGTACATATATGTGTATGCATGGAATAAAGTTCAAAAGGAAATCCGACATCTTAACCTTGGGGGATAGGTATTACTATTGGTGGTTTTAAAAATAATTGAGCAGAAAAGTCACAGAGTTTTTTAATTGATAAAACAGATACATGAAGAGTCTGTGGAAAATGATCAAAGCAAAGGTGGAGATGATGGGAGTAACTGACTTCGGAAGACAGTGTCAGGTGTTTTCAGACAAGAGTGTTATGCTGAGTGAGCTATGGACCTGTTGTCCTGGATCAGTTTCCATGTAGCTTTGACTTCATTTGACATGTAAAACCATAAGGAACTCCTTTATGTTAAAGAAAAAAATAATTGAAAATGTTTTCTTAAAAAAAACTAAAATTTTATTATTGATTTAAACGCTAAAAAAGTTCATTTCTTCCCTGATATCAGAGTGAAACCCATGCTTTAAAAAATACTGCATTGAAAATTAAAGGGTGGAAAAATATACCCAGCAAATAATAACAAAATGAAAGCTGAGCAAGGTATATGAGGAAGAGATACCTTAAGACAAAAAAGCATTATCACTACATAAAAAAAAAAGCATTATCACTACATAATAATAAAAGGATCATTTTACTGGGAATATATATTCTAAATTTGTGCACTAATAAAAATAGCATAAAAAATATAAAGACTAAGGGACAAATCCATTTTAATAGGTCAGTTCATTCAATTATTAAGTTAAAAAATCAGTAAAGATACAGAATATTGAACAAAACAATATGTTGGTCAATTAGTGTGATGGGCCATAAACTTTGATAATACACATTTTTCTCAAGCACACATGGATACTTTACAAAAATTGACCATCTATTAGCCCATAAAGCAATTCTCAACAAATTTCAAAGAACTGATATTATGTGAACCACATTTTGTTTTCTGACTGCAATTCCATAAAGATAAGATTAAAATTTCCATACATCTGAAGACTGAGAGAATATATCATAAGGGAAATTTAAAATTTTAGTATCATCCATGATGATAATACATTATCAGCCATTATGAGATGGAGCAAAAGCAGTACTTAGAGATTTATAGCATTAAATGTTCCATTAGAAAAGAAGTCTGAAAATTAGTAAGTGAAACACCGAACTTAAGATATTAGAAAATAAAATAATTCTTTAAAAAGTAGAAGGAGGGCTTCTCTGGTGGCGCAGTGGTTGAGAATCTGCCTGCTAATGCAGGGGACACGGGTTCGTGCCCTGGTCTGGGAGGATCCCCCATGCTGCGGAGCAACTAGGCCCGTGAGCCACAATTACTGAGCCTGCGCGTCTGGAGCCTGTGCTCCGCAACAAGAGAGGCCGCGATAGCGAGAGGCCCGCGCGCACCGCGATGAAGAGTGGCCCCCACTTACCACAACTAGAGAAAGCCCTCGCACAGAAACGAAGACCCAACACAGCAAAAATAAATTAATTAATAAACTCCTACCCACAACGTCTTCTTAAAAAAAAAAAAAAGTAGAAGGAAGGAAGAGCAGAAATCAAAGAAATAGAAAACAAACATGACAGACTTAACAAAGCCAACAATTGATTCTTTATAAAGAATCTATTGATTTTATTAGATACATGTAATGGAAAAGTCACAAATAAGGTTAGGAATGAAAAGGGGGACATATGTATAGACACAGAAAGATTTAAAGATAAGAATACTGTGCACAACTTTATGCCAATTAAATTGATATTCTAGATAAAATTGACAAATTTCTTTAAAAAAAACAACTGAGGAAAGAAGAAAAGTAAAGTTTGAATTATAGAGAATCAGTAAAGCTATCCCTAAAAAGAAACAACCAGGCCCCGATTATTTATAGACAAGTTCTATCAAAGTTTCAGGAGACCCTGTAGAGAACAGAAAAAGAGTTTACTCCCTACCTCATGACATAAGCTATGACACTGTTATAAGTTAGATATCAAAACAACACAAAGATAGCATGGGAAAGACCCCAGGCCAATTACATTTATGAACGTAGATTAAAATTCCTAAACACTAACAACTGAATCTAGCCATATACTTTTAAAAAGAAGAAAAAACTAACGGGGTTTCTATAATTCCTGGGTTTATTCCAGGAATTCTTTTTAATAGATTAAAAGCAAAACACATGATCATTTCAATAGATTCAGAAAAAGCATTTGGTAAAACTAAACACATTCTAAATAAAAACTCAGAAGAGAACTGCCTTAATCTGATAAAGAATATCTACCAATCACAAATATGATTTTCCATAAGGAATTATTAGAAACATTTCGCTTTAAAATTAGGAATAAGACACATATGCATATGTGATAAAACCATATATGTATATGTAAAAAAGCAAGGAAATGAGAAACCTGACGTTCAAGAAAGGTGTCGCCTGCTGGGGGCACAAGGCTGGGATAGGAAAGGAACACACACAGTAGTAGTGGGTCTATTCTACTTCTTAAGTCGGGTGGTTTTATAACAGGCATTTCATTTATTATTATGCTGTGTGACACATTACATCTATTCTTGTTTATGTAGTAAGAACATTAAAATGAGATACAGAGGAGAAACACATGACAAATGCTTGTCCTAATTCTGGACTCTGATGTCTCTGTGTGTATCTGGTGGATTGGGGTGGTGTGGGGGGAGTACAAGAACCCAGTGTGTTGGAGTCAAGGCCCTTCAACCCAGGAAAGAAGAAGGCAGCAGCCCTCTCTCGCCCTGGAGTCTTGGTTTCCAGAAGGAGAGGCCTTCGAAGCAGGGCTTGTAGTTTCTCTCACTTGATCAGCTCTTAGCCCAAGTCTGTGTGCTGAAGAGCGGCCTGGAAGTAAACAGCAACAGCTCTGTGACCCAAACCCTACAAGTCCCTGGGAGAAAAACTGCCCCGATTAGGAACACCTCTGACGGAATGTCACCTAGAAAGGGAAGGAAGCCATTTCCCCGTCTTTGCAGAGCTCCGAGTGCACTGCGAGGGCTCCGAGGAGGCGGCGATGGCAGACAGGAGGGCGCAGGTCCGGGGAGGCGGCCTGGTGCCTCTTCCACGAGGCGGTGCCCCTTGGACCCTTAAGGTGCCAGTGGATGGAAGCTCGGTGCCCCGGGAGCCCACGTGAGAGCAGGCCTGTGTGTCCACAAGAGCAAGAAGAGAGCCTTGGAAATGCCTTGCAATACCTGCCTGGTGACAGTTATTCCTCTGACCTCATCTGTATCCACAACCCGGATGATCTTTCTCTTTAAGAGAATGAGATTTATAAGCTGCTGTATTTTTGTTTCTTGGAACATAATATCAGCATTAGTCGTATCTCTCTGTCTCTGCTTCCCTCCCTCCCCATATGCCTGCATCCTTCCGATAGGGATACCGTGCTAGTGTTACCGACCTTTCCAGTTGGGGTCCAGCAAGGATCCTCCTGCCTGGTGTCACTCGTGCCAGTAGAACGAGACCAAATTTGGTTCAGAAGCAAAGGAAAGTTTTGTTCTTTTATCAAAGAATGGAGAGGTGCAAGCTCTACCCCAGGGGACTCACTTTCTCAGACAGGCCGAGGCCGGGACTGCTTTATGGGCATCCCGACAGTCAGCGGGGCGGGGGCGGGGCGGGGGGCGGGGTTCCTTGAGGCCGCAGAGCTGTGCTGCTCCCGCCTCAGATCGAGGGCAGGTGCGCAGCCTCTCTGCGCACGGCTCGCCGCCGCCATCTTGAACTGAGGTGGCGTGTGCGGCGCTTCTACGCACGGCCCGGTGAGCTGAGGTGTTGGTGCAGTCGTTTCGCGCCAGGTGCCGGGTGTGACACCCCGTCATGCAGCACCCTGTGAGCCAGTGAAACTAAGCACAGAGGAAAAGGAAACAAAAAGGTTAGTCTTTATTTTATTACCCAGACTCTCTAATTTCCCAGGAATTGTTAATGGGCTTTGCCGGTGACGCTAGCTCTAAGCACAGGCCGCTAGTTGATACTGTTAGTTCTTACAGGTGTTTCTAAGTACTTTTCCAGAAATAAAGAGGAGAGTTCCCCAGGAAAAGCGCCAGGGTGCCTGGCCGTGCTTTCAGCGTGGCTCCCTCTCTCCCCCTGGGGCTAACGAGTGAGCAGGATTCCCTTCTGTGGGATGCACTGCTGCACACTGCTTTTGTTTCCAGAGCTGTTACGTGAACAAGACTGCGTTAGTGCTTTAATTTTGCCCTTTCTCCAGCACTGTGCTTCTTAACTCGAAACATTCTAAACAAATCTCTTAAGAATCTTTACGTAATGGTCAGTGTTTTATGTGTAAATGCCAAGGTTGACAAACTGCTCTGAGAAGTTTAATTAAAAACGTAGTAAGCTTATTTGGAAACCGAGAAGTGGCATGTTATTTGCTCTTAAGTATATTTACGCATCAAGAGACTATAATAGGATGCCAGAACCCAAGAGATACTGAGCACGTATTAATTGATTCCCAGGGCAAAAGCGTAAGTGAAATCAAATTATGACGATCCAAGCCAGTTCAACAACTCAAATCTCAGCATAGCTAACAGTTGTCAAGCCCTAACAATAGTCACTTATGCCAAGCAATAGTCTAACTATGAAGCTTTCAAAACACTTCTTAGAGATTTTGCAATTGTGTTGTCCTACAGTGTAAGGATTATCCAACGGACACCATAGTTTTCAGTTAATTTTTCATAGATCAACTTGTAATGAGGTTGCCAGATCAATACATTGACACATCAAAACGGCAGTCTCACCCTTAGAGCAATCACAGCTGGATGTATAAAACTGGCATTTTGTAAGGTCAGTTTTTTGCCATTGGAAGTCTGTAGACATCCTTAGATTTTAGCAGAAAGCATCAGCTTCATTAATTACATGAGCTCCGTTGAGCTACTTATCAGAATATGATTAGGTTTGTGTGAACATTATATAAACATTAATTGCTGTCTGATCTCTGTGGATCTAGAGAATTAATGCTCAGATCATAAATAATACATGTGTGGTAAGAACACCTGATATTAATAAGAATAATTGCTGTGAATATTTCTAATATTGAAACTTTTCAGACCTTCTAAAATATTGCTTTGAAGGCCCTGGCATTATGAGAGGATAGCAAAGAGTATACACATTTCATTGTAGTTATACCTTTTGTAGGGTTTAGCTTCTTTGTGGTTATTTGTCAGGGTTTTTATTCTTTGCTCCACCATTGAACCAAAAAAAAAAAAGAAAGAAAGAAAAGTCTGGAAACCAAGTCAGTTCCCAGTAGGTTGTAAGTAAAGTTGTTAGCATCTTAGAATATACAATTCAAAATAAAAATAATATTGACAAGGTGAATTGTTGGCAAATTAAGTAAAATTACATTTTTTGGGAACAAGAGTATATTTTGGGTGAGAGACAAGATCTAGGTTCTAGTGCTGGCCCGAGATTCTGAAAAAGTCACAAGACTTTTCTCAGCCTTCAATTCCTTATGTGTGAAATGGTTGATTAGACCCGATAGTCTTTGATGTATCTTTCCATTAGTGAACGTTATTTCTCTGAAACAAAAATGAGGAGGGTTCATTATATACAAATACAGAAGAACTGCTAGGGCTCCTGATGGCACATGAAATGACCACATCATATAAAACAAGATTGCTTGTGTGTTGAGACATAAGCCCTAGGGCAGCTCTTTTAATGAGATGTCCACTCTTGTCCCTTGCGTCGCCCACTGCCCTTCAACCCACTGGATGAAAAAATATATGTGTGAATATCACTGTACACCTCTAGACATCAGGTTCTTGCCATTGGTACTCAGTGTGCAGTCAGCCATCTTGAGGAGTACAGCTATTTTTATATGCTGCAGGAAACTCAGGCTTCTGACTTACTAAGGTGTGGTGGGTTACAGAGATGCAGTTTCATGTCACTCATGGCCTTGGCACAGGTTAAAGCATTACATGTTTCTGAAGATGCTTCTCATGATTTTTCTCATCAGAAGAACTGTAACTGTAATCCTTGGGATCACTTGCTAGTTCACCTCACTTCCCTTATGTTCCTTGGGGTTGTTAGCATCTTTTCTATCTGGATCCAGTGGTTACCTTTTGACCCCCACTATTTTAATGCTGTATATGTGCCCTGCAATACTCTCTTCTATTTATATACGTATCTCCTATTATAAAATCTCCAAGAGCAAATATAATGTCCAGGACTCTTTATAATGTTGGCACTGTTTCCCTGGTTTGATTACTTTTAGCCCCAGAATCTTGATGGTAATAGGAGAGTTAATTAGGGTCTTTAATAGAACGTCTGGTTTGGGCTGCAAAAAAAGAAAATCCCCAGTTCAATTGACTTAAACAAAAAAGAAAATGTATCACATATAACAGGGAGTCTGGCTCAAGAACCCAATTGTGGCTAAAGTAAGGACCCAGGTTAATACTGCTCAGCATCCTGGCTTGTCTTCATGGTTGCAGAATGGCTGCAGCAGTTCCTGTCACCACATCTAGCTGTGATAATATCAGCAGAAGGGGGGATTTTCTGTGTGTCTCTTTTTGTTGGCAAAGATATCTCTTCCATACTGCCTCCCCACTCACAGCCAGATTTTTGCTAGTACATCATTGACCAGAATGTATCAATACCCATACCTTCACCAGTTACTTGGTAAGAGAATAAAATTATCATGACTCATTTAATTGATATCTTGTTTTATTTGACCAGTTTATTTATATAGGCATAACAAGAGGTGTTGAGTAATATATAAATACCTACTTTTTGTATGTAGCAGAGCTAGAACCACATGATAGTAAAGCTTTAGAATTAACTTCTGTCTGGAGGCTTTGTAAAGCCTTGAGAGTTGTAAATTACTTTTTTGAGTGAGAGAGTTTTTATCATTGTTACCAGCACTATTTTCTCTAAGATTCCGTATTTGTTAATATTCCTGGCCTGCTAGGAAATGAAATTCTTTACTCTGTGAGGCTGGAAAGTCATAAATCATAGAGCAGACAGGTTTTCCTAGGAAGACTTGTATCAAAAGATGTAGTCTTTGTTCCTTAATAGTGGGTCTATCACATATAATTAAATGGAATTTTTGGCACAGGCAATATTCAATTACATTCTGGTAAGAAAAGGACATGGTCATAAGTAGTAATTCCGTCCAGAGATGGATAAGCTATATCAATTTGTTGGGTCAAGTTTAAAAAAAAAATTATAAAATAGGAAATTTGGTCACAAAAAATAAGGAACTTAATAAAGATACTTTCCACGTTAATCTTGTTTATTGTTGTTTTGTAGGCCAATCAATACATGTCATTATAATCCAAAAAGCAGTTATTTTAAAACTGTCTTGATGATATATTAACTTATAATTTATATCTCATGGGACAAGGTCTCTCACAGGATTTTTTTTTCTTTTGAATTTTGACTATTTATTTAGGACAAAGTGCCATGTTAAGAGTGCTTCATTCCAGTGTATGAGTAGGTATATCCTATTAAATTGAGGGTGAGAGATAGATTAAATATTTTTCTAATGTAGAATTTATTTTTTAAATTTTTTAAACATCTTTATTGGAGTATAATTGCTTTACAATGGTGTGTTAGTTTCTGCTGTATAACAAAGTGAATCAGCTATACATATCTTATATCCCCATATCCCCTCCCTCTTGGGTCTCCCTCCCATCCTCCCTATCCCACCCCTCTAGGTGGTCACAAAGCACCGAGCTGATCTCCCCGTGCGACGCAGCTGCTTCCCACTAGCTATCTGTTTTACATTTGGTAGTGTATATATGTCCATGCCACTCTCTCACTTCGTCCCAGCTTACCCTTCCCCCTCGCTGTGTCCTCAAGTCCATTCTCTACATCTGTCTGTGTCTTTATTCCTGTCCTGCCCCTAGGTTCTTCAGAACCTTTTTTTTTTCTTTTAGATTCCATATATATGTGTTAGCATACTGTATTTGTTTTTCTCTTTCTGACTTACTTCACTCTTTATGACAGACTCTAGGTCCATCCATCTCACTACAAATAACTCAATTTTGTTTCTTTTTATGGCTGAGTAATATTCCATTGTATATATGTGCCACATCTTCTTTATCCATTCATCTGCTGATGGACAATTAGGTTGCTTCCATGTCCTGGCTATTGTAAATAGAGCTGCAATGAACATTGTGGTACATGACTCTTTTTTTTTTTTTTTTGCGGTACGCGGGCCTCTCACTGTTGTGGGCTCTCCTGTTGTGGAGCACAGGCTCCGGACGTGCAGGCTCAGTGGCCATGGCTCACGGGCCCAGCCGCTCCGCGGCATGTGGGATCCTCCTGGACCGGGGCACGAACCCGTGTCCCCTGCATCGGCAGGTGGACTCTCAACCACTGTGCCACCAGGGAAGCACCCATGACTTTTTGAATTATGGTTTTCTTAGGGTATATGCCCAGTAGTGGGATTGCTGGGTCATTTAGTAGTTCTATTTTTAGTTTTTAAGGAAGCTCCATACTGTTCTCCGTAGTGGCTGTATCAGTTTACATTCCCACCAACAGTGCTAGAGGGTTCCCTTTTCTCCACACCCGCTCCAGCATTTATTTGTAGATTTTTTGATGATGGCCATTCTGACTGGTGTGAGGTGATACCTCATTGTAGTTTTGATTTGGTAAAGTAGCAGGATACAAAATTAATGCACAGAAATCTCTTGTATTCCTATACAATAATGATGAAAAATCTGAAAGAGAAATTAAGGAAACACTCCCATTTCCCATTGCAACAAAAAGAATAAAATACCTAGGAATAAACCTACCTAAGGAGACAAAAGACCTGTGTGTAGAAAACTATCAGACACTGGTGAAATAAATTAAAGATTTTACAAACAGATGGAGAGATATACCATGTTCTTGGATTGGAAGAATCAACATTGTGAAAATGACTATACCACCCAAAGCAATCTACAAGTTCAGTGCAATCCCAATCAAGCTACCAATGGCATTTTTCACAGAACTAGAACAAAAAATTTCACAATTCGTATGGAAACACAAAAGACCCCCAAATAGCCAAAGCAATCTTGAGAAAGAAAAATGGAGCTGGAGGAATCAGTCTCCTGGACTTCAGACTACACTACAAAGCTACAATAATCAAGACAGTCTGGTACTGGCACAAAACCAGAAATATAGATCAATGGAACAGGATAGAAAGCCCAGAGATAAACCCACACACATATGGTCATCTTATTTTTGATAAAGGAAGCAAGAATATACAGTGGAGAAGAGACAGCCTCTTCAGTAAGTGGTGCTGGGAAAACTGGACAGCTACATGTAAAAGAATGAAATTAGAACACTTCCTAACACCATACACAAAAATAAACTCAAAATGGATTAAAGACCTAAATGTAAGGCCAGACACTATAAAACTCTTAGAGGAAAACATAGGAAGAACACTCTATGACATAAATCACAGCAAGATCCTTTTTGACCCTCCTCCTAGAGAAATGGAAATAAAAACAAAAGTAAACAAATGGGACCTAATGAAACGTAGAAGCTTCTGCACAGCAAAGGAAACCATACCCGAGATGAAAAGACAACCCTCAGAATGGGAGAAAATATTTGCCAATTAAGCAACTGACAAAGGATTAATCTCCAAAATCTAATGTAGAATTTAAGTAAAAGATTAATCATAATGAAATCAGTACGCACAAACCTTTTGGGAACACATATCCACCTTTGTTATAATTCACCTTTCAGTTTATTGAAATTATTGAATTTATTATACAGTGTATTTATTAAATAAAAGTAAAAGTGCTTTGCCGTGTGTGTGATTGTGTGTGCATACTGGGGGAGGTGGCAATGTGTTTAATGGTACTTCGGGATCCAGAGCAGACAGCATTTTCTGCTACTGGTCGTGATTTTCTTTTATACTTCTAGACACATACCCAGCAGGATCTTAATGTAGTTAAATTAGGTCATAATGGCTAATGGGAGAAAATGGCCTCCTAGACAGCACATTATAATGCCCCTTCTGAGAAAAGTACTCCAGCAAAAGTTGGACCTAATTGTGAAAACATTAAACTTATAAAAGCGTAAAATTGCATCTTAGGGTATACATGAATGAATATCCTCTTTGTACTGGAGGTTTCTCCATATATTTCACTCAGGCACAACCACACAGTTATGCTTGTGCACCACTGAGGACTACATTACGAAGCTGTTTCGTTGCTCAAAACAAAACAAGGAAAGGAAAACAAAAATACCCAGAATAGTTTGGGCTGGTCCAGGAGTGAAAGATACTTTATAAAGATTTCCTTTCTCCTGGATTCCTACTCCTGTGTTTTTCTCTGAATGGGAGCTCAGCCATTTCTTGTTGACTGACAACCCCTGTGAATCCATGGGGCTTGCCTTTCTGGGCCTCCTGGTGCTGTGTGAAACCCACATTCTTACATCCAGGGCCAGGCCAGATGTCCCAACACCACACAGACAACCATGTGGCAACCACTTAAACCCAACTGCAATGTTGATTTGTTTGCAAAGGACTATCCAGTACTGCAAATGCCAAACAGCATTGCTCTGTGAAGTGGAGTAAACCACCTCTGAACTCACTGGAAAGCACCTCTGTCATCTGTGGATTCTGAGCACGTTGCTTGATAATATGGTAAGGCAGAGGGAAAAAGAAGTAGCTCCTGCTTATGTAGCAGTTTTTTATTCTTTTGACTTTAAATAAGAGTAATATTTTTTAGCCAGCAAAAAATGGCCAAAATGGCCCTTTCTAGAAATGGTTCTCTAGCATATGTGTAAATTGATGGTAACGTATTCCCTTTGGGATGACCTGGAAGGAGCCCCATCTTCCAAAGCAAGTGGAAAGGGCATTGGCGCTGGAATCAGAAAGAGCAGATTTCTAGTCTGAGATTTGTGATCTTGAGCAAATTCCAGTTGATTCTCATTTTTCATGGCAGTTCTGTTCTACAAAGTTGCTGTGAACCCTGAATTAGCAAATACTGAACACTGCTCCTGGGGAAATACAAGGTTAAGTTCCTGTGAGCCTCTGGTCACAACATCTTTGTCAAATGATCAGTACATACCCTTGTTTTGTGTGTGTTTCTGTTTAAAGACAACTTATTTAATATATATTGTTGATTCATTAACATTGGACTCATAGCCAACAGTGCTGTAGCTCATGCCTGAAGGAAGCTTATCTAACACACGTATTTTCTGTGTAAAGCACATTCCAGCCTTCTTGTACGTAGGAACGCCAGACAGCACCTCAGCACTACATTTGGGGGGCATGTAAACAGTGAAATCACCAACAAAAAGCAGAAAAATGCACAAAAGATGGTACTAAACAGACTGTGAAAAGGACACAATATTATGAGAACTAAAACAGGAAAGCAGAGCATTGCCTTGTTCAGTCTCAGCTGAGTGGAGCATGTCAGGTGACTCAGGGTTTTCGCTGCTCTGCATGTGACCACAAATGAACTTGCAAGTGCTGCAAGCTTTGATTTTCGGCTACAAATAAATTTTAAGGTGTAGGTGAGTTCCTAAATATGGAATCCATAAGGAATGAGGATCAACTGTACTTAACCCCCGTGGACCATATTTTTCTCATCTATGAATTAGAGATTACGCATTTTTTCTAGAAGGTTGCTGGAAAGATTATATGAGATGAAGAGGTTTTCACAGCACTTGGCACAGATCAGGACTTCCCCTGCGTTCTCTCCAGCCTTGACTCAGGATCCATCCTGCTCCCACCTGCTTCTGTCCTTCTCTCAGGTACCCTCACATGCATCCTGCTAATCCCTATTTACCTCCCTGTGTGAAGCTGGGTTAAGACTCAACTTTGCCAAGAAGATTTCCAGGTAATCTTGCTCCCATGCAGTCTGTACTACATCTGTTAAGGTGGGAACTCTTTGTTTGAATCTGATTTGGGGCTCTTGTCTCCTAGCTTGTAAACTTCAGTGCCCAGGGACCATGCCTTCAGTTTTTCCTATTCCTCACAGCATAGATACCCCAGCTGGGGCTTTGAAGGTACTCTATAATTAATTTGTTGAATACATAAATAAATGAGTAAGTGGAAGAAAGAAGGGAAGGAGGCAAGGAGGGAGGAAGAGAGGGAGGAAGGGAGGAAGGAAGGGAGGGAGGGAGGGAGGGAAGAAGGGAGGAAGGGAGGAAGGAAGGAAGGAAGGAATCTCTGGGTTTTCTGTACAGCATGTGTTTGCCTGCTCAGTGGAGAGTAGGCTAAGAGGTCCTCGTGACTGACTTAGTACTTGATTGGCACCAGTGTCATGTGGTCTGAGGGCCACATATTATAGTTCCTCACAGGATCAAATCGTCAGAATAGAGATACAGCTTGACAGGGAACCTGGCGAGGAGGACAGAAGCAGCCGCATACATTCAATACTGCCATTCCTCTACCACATCTTCCTTTTATCTCCATCTTAGCTCTTGTCACAGTCAGAAATTCTGTTCAGCTTTTGTTTACTTGTTTATCGTACAGTGAGGCAAGCTATCTTGCCTGCCTTGTTTTCTACTATGTCTCCGGTGCCTTGGACAGTCCTGACACATAGTCAGTGCTCAATCAATATTTATTGAAGAATAAATACAGTTCAGCTATCATCTATCTTCTTTTAAAAATCACCTGCCCCCATCTACGCATTTGCACAATTAATTACTTCCTAGCACATGTAGATGCCTTTCTTAGGACTTTTATTCATTTACTGTTATTCATCCACTCACAGTTGTATCTGCCTACTTCTCTCTTCAGTGGGCTCCTTGAGGACAGAGTTAAAGTTTTTCAGCTTTGTGTTCCCAGCACACAATGAGGATGCAATACATCTTTTTTGAATGCATGAATAGATGTCTTCTCTGGAGAGTAGAGGTGAGAGGAGAGTTGATAAGGTATCCAATGAGTAAAATGGGAGATGAGGAGAGAAAAACAACTTAAAAATATAATATCATGCTCTGTGGCATTAAATGTGCTTTCTTATAGAGTTACTCATTTGATCCTCACAAATTCCTATAAACTGGAGCAGGTATGAAGACATCTAGTCTTGTGGGTTTAAGTCTTAGCTTACAAAGTTGGTAGGTAGTGAATCTAAGATAAAAAGCCAGGTCATTTGATTCCAAGATCAGAGCTTTTTGTATTCAACTGGGGTGAGTAGGTCTATGATAAACACAGTGAGACAGTGTTCTTTCCTGAATGATGAATGTTTGAAGGTAAACCCACAGAGGAAAGCTGGCACTGCTTTAAGCCAATGCACCATCATTAGAATGAGTATAATCTCAAAAGGGCTATGATGGATAGGACCCATCTGAGTGTACAAAGCCTGGTGTGGTTTTAAAAATAAAAATCAGAGTCTCACTATCACTCTTGTCTAGAACAGGAGCCGAGAAACAAATGAAGGTGAGTGTAAGGATGGAAGCGTGGGAGTAGGGAAAAGATTGGTAAGGTGTGCTGTGCAGGTCAGGTAAAGGCAGCAGCGATGTGGCAAACTGTGAGATTATGGTTGGCAGGGAGCTGGGTGGTAGCTAAAGGGACAGTGGACAGTGGTGGCAGCTGGTGGCAGTGCCTTCTGCAAAGGTGAAGCCAAAAGTGAATGGCCCCAGCCAATACAAAATCTTGTCAAAAAGTCCACTCGGTGTCCTGACCACGGGAATTCTCTAAAGTGAGCCCTCAAAGCATGGCTTGTATGTAGTTCCTATAGGTCCCTTTATTCTCTCTGTATTTCACACTTTCTCTTTAAACAGCTGAAATGTTCTCTAAATTGGATTCTGGGAGAAAAATGTCATAAAGTCGACAACTTTATTCTTTTTTTTTTTATAAATTTATTTATTTATTTTTGGCTGTGTTGGGTCTTCGTTGCTGCGCGCGGGCTTTCTCTAGCTGCAGCGAGTGGAGGCTACTCTTCGCAGTGTGCGGGCTTTTCATTGCGGTGGCTTCTCTTGTTGCGGAGCACGGGCTCTACGCGCGCAGGCTTCAGTAGTTGTGGCACGCGGGCTCAGTAGTTGTGGCTCATGGGCTCTAGAGCGCAGACTCAGTAGTTGTGGCACACGGGCTTAGTTGCTCTGCGGCATGTGGGATCTTCCTGGACCAGGGCTTGAACCTGTGTCCCCTGCATTGGCAGGCAGATTCTTAACCACTGCGCCACCAGGGAAGCCCGACAACTTTATTCTTTACTCATTCATCCTTTCAGTATGGGGCTCCTGTTTTGTTCTCGGTGGGTCCTCATGGGTGTGGATGCAGGCCACTGAGAACCTATGAATGAGGGTGTTCTGAACAGAGACAGGCTATCCCCTCCGGTTCTCAAGCAGCAGCCTCCCTGCCTTACACAGTCGCTAGTAGATTGTTGAGAGATGCTCAGCGTCTGTGGCATTTTCTGAGCACTGGCTGCTGCCCCGGATGGACAAGGCATTTTGGAAGTTGGTATTAAACCCTCCAGCTTCATGCATCCCTGCCCAGCTTCACTGTCCCTCCCTTATACCACTGTCCCCTTGGCCTATCCATCCCTGGCCCCTGATGCTTGGACTTCCACCTCCCCTGTCATGCCAGCCAGGCCAAGTCATCAATGCTCTCTGCTCAAAGAACCCTGCTCTGGAAAACCACCTCATTCCAAATACTTGCCCCATTGATTGCTAAAGTTTTACTCACTTCATCAAACAACTCTCAAACGTACCACATTTCATAGTCTCAGAGTCAGTTCTAACTCTTGCTCGTCTTTTCCTTCCCTTTGCGTCACAGAATGCCCATGGGAGTTACACCAGTGATACCCACAACTACACCTTGAACTTGAAGTAGTGTTTCTCAAACCTATTTGGAAAATGATGACATATTATTCATTTAATTTTTAAGATTTAAACACTAAATTTGGGGCTAAAGCAGACACTATCTCACACTAATCTCTAGTGGACGGACTAGAGGAAGAAAGATATCAGCAATATAGGAAAAATGTATTCTGAGAAATTTTTAATTATGAAAATTTTATCCATGAACATAGTTCTCCCTCTTCGAAATGAAGACTGGGGAATTATGAAGTTCTGGCAGCAGAGCCAGTTGGTGGGCAGTTGGGATAGACAGTATTTTAAGGAGGGAGTGGACAAGGAGAGAGAATAACATGCATGGAACACCAGCTATGGATCAATGCTGGGGGCTTTACAGTAAAATTTAGGTGTCATTGCAGGTGGGCCCAGAGGACTAGAGAGAGTTTAAAAAGGCCAGTGGGTCCCTAGGATGTTCCATGACTGCATTTTTACCCTGGAGGAAAGCTGTAAAGAAGTTGGGAAAGATAATAATAGCTAACACTTATAATAGTGCCTACACTACACCCAGAACTGTTTTTTTTTTTTTAAAGAACACTTTGAGATATGATTGGGATACAAAAATCTAGATATAATTAATGTATACAACTTGATGAGTTTGGAGATGAGTATGCCATCACCATCATCAGTGCCATAAACACATCCATCACCTCCTGCCCTATTTGTTTGTTTGTTTATTCATTCATTCCAGCACTCTTAAGTGCTTTACATATATTAACTCATGGAATCCTTACAGCATCCTTATGAGGCAGGTGTACTTGTACTATTTCCATTTTACAGATGGGAAGACGGAGGCACAGAGAGAGAGTTAGTTGCCCAAGGTTCATTAGTAGAGGTGAGATTTGCAGTCTATGCTCTTACCTGCTGCCTTACACAGTCTTGCTGAAAACCTGCCCCGCACATTCCCCATTCCCCACCAGCGTGTTGCTTCACTAAGTCTTTTGTGTGTGTGTGTGTGTGTGTGTCTGTGTATGTGTCTGTGTCTGTGTCTGTGTGTGTGTGTGTGTTTGAGAGCCCAGGGGTTGGCGGTTGGTGTTAAGCTCCAGCAGCACTGAGGCTTTGTTTTGCCCACTATCGTGTCCTTGTTCCCCAGCATAGTGCTTAGGAAATGTTTGTTAACTTAATTAAGGACTAAATAGATTTTTCTGAGTGTAGGGCTCATGTTATTCCTTTGTTATTAGTAGTTATTTCGTGGCCTTCACTATGACCCAGTTTTCTTCTCTCATTTGGGTGAAAAATGATTTTGGCATTTAAACAGCATGACTTCATTATTGATATTTTTAATCTGCCCCCACCATCAAATTCCCCTTTTGGTATTTTGTTACTCCAGATATATTTAGAAACATCTGTCCTTGTAGTCTTTTTCTTCTTCCTTTTGAATCTATGATGCATTTTAACAGGGAGTATTCTATGAGTGCAAAATAGTTGTGTTTTTATTTTAGTTTATGTCCTTTACTCCATAATAGAGGTTGAGAATATACGCTTTTGATAACAAAGAACTTTCTTACTATCTTTTCAATTGACTGAATGGGCAAAGAAAACATCATAATTGTGTGAAATGGTCTGATTTAGAAACCAATTATAAGGAACATAATTACCTACTAATGAAATATGCATGTAAGTCCTTGGTTTGCTGCTTCTAATGTCACTGTAGACAAATGTGTAGCCAGCAGTAACTTGCATAAAATAAATTGAAAGCCAACCATTTCTAGATTGTGTCTGAAAATCTAAGGACAGAAACTCAGAATTAAAAATAATATCCATTTTTCTCTTGCAAATGTCTCACCATCTCACTGTGTGTGTGTGTGTGTGTGTGTGTGTGTGTGTGTGTGTGTGTGTGTGTGTGTGTGTGTGTGTGTGTGTGTGTGTGTGTGTGTGTGGTATGTTTTCTGATCTGAAATTAAGGTTCACTTGCTCCTCCTTTCTGTCTACTGATGATTAGCAAAGATTCAATCTATAGGTCTCTCTGGGCTTCAGAGCTGGAGCTCTGAGGTTCTTGTTTTATCATAAGGATGAAAATGGGCAAAAAGTCCCCTGGGTTCTCTTAGGAAATGCATCATTAAGAAGCATCTCATTGCCCACCTCTGTTTCCATAGTCTGTGGACAATGAAACAAGACAGCCCAACAGGCCAGCCCTCTCTCTCAGTGTATCAACAGGGCCAGGGCTGTCTGCTCTGGAGAAGACAGCAGGTGATGCTTCTGAGCTTCCCACCTCTCCCTCTTTAGGGGTTCATGAGAAGCTTGCTACAGTCTGGCTCTGGGGGCAGAGGCAGGTCAAGCTGCACAGCCCAAGCAGGGCAGAAGTGCCAGTCTCCTTGGCTCTAAATGTCCAAGGGCAGGATGCTGGATATGAGGGCACCTGGCCCCCAAATGTTTGACTCGCTCATGCCTGTAACATCAGAGCAAATTGTCCTTGTCCTAAGGCCAATCAAGCTTGTGTCTCTGAAATTATCCTTTGTGCTTCCTTATCCCTACTATACTGCTTCAGTCTCCTCACTTACTGTATTTTATCAGTTCTAAGACATGCGTTTTGGGGGGATAAAACAAACAATTTTTTTTAAAGTCCACACATATATTTTTTCAAGGTTAAAAATTCAAGAAAAATAGAAATATTTAAAAATGTTATTCTTCTGAATTTTTCAGTCCCTTTCTCCTACCGCTAAGCCTTTCACTTTCAGGATGGATAGGGAGAAAGTAAGATAGGTCATCCAAATTATGGGGGGTTGTCTTGAATGCCAGGGTGAAAATATGGATTTAACTCTACTTAGCTATGAGAATCGGTTTGAGAAAGTTCTGAAATGAGGGAAGTAGTGAAGAATTGTTCCTGTCACAGCTTACAGATGACACGGACACTGCAATTACTTAAAGGGAAGAAGGGCGGGGCACTGAGGGCCTTCAGCGTGCTCTCTGCTCACAGTTACAGGGCGTCCTGGTGTGGGGCAGAGGGGGAACCCCAGTGGCTGGTGAAGAACGGATGCCTGGCACCACATTTCCCTAATGTGTACCGACATGAGTAGCGTATTCTGCGTCCTAGGTTAAAGGAGTGAGAAGCATCAAAGGTTTGAGTCTGAAGAAGCAGGAGAGGATCACAATGAAAGTAGATAAACGTGGTAGAGAGATGATTTTAAGAGAGTAAAGGATGAGTTCAACTGGGTCTCCAAAGAAATCTGCACCAATGTACCTTTAATTGAAGAAGCCCTTTAAGCTGTTATCAGTCTGTCCACCTCAGTGTGAATGAGTCTGGGATCCTTTCCGGAGAGCAACTTTTAGAAGGGTGGGTGTGGGGCAGCACTGAAGCCCTGAGAGAGAGGGGCACTGCTGGGGGAGGGGAGGGGGGAGGGCAGGGGGCTCCTTCACGTCTTCCCGAAGCTGCCCAGGAGGGAGAGGCAGAGGTGCAGGCCTGCTCTGGTTTTCCTGTGGCCAAGGGCTGCCCTGCTGGGCAACTTGAGGACTGTGAGGGGCCAGACTCCATCTCCAGCACCTGCTTGCTGGAGCGCCTGTGGTGCATGGGCAGTGGGCAGCCTACGCTTGCCTTTGATTGCTGTGCTCACCGCAGGGCCCTTGCAACCGTAAGACTTGGAAGCGCTGGGTTTTGCCTAGTCGCTGCTGTACCCATCTTTCCACAGCCCCACAAAGTCTTATTCACACCAGTGATGGCACACAAAGAAAGATGGGTGAGTCACCAGGGTGTTGGGGAGAAACTGGCTTTCTGTCATTCTAAAGACGTGGAGAGTTAAATATTGCACCGCAGGGAGGGAGCCTTTGTTATCTCGCAAATAGGTATTCCAGTGTGTTCTCACTGCCTGTCACTCAAGATTCATCTCTGCAGGAATATTTCAACCAAGCAGGATTGTTTTCTTACTCCCTTAGGTTTTAGCAATATTGAATCATTGCATTGATCTGCTTTCTTTTAGTTGGTTTTGTGTCTTTTAAGTGAGAACAGGATCTGTGGCCTTACTGCAAATCTTAAGAACCTTGCCTTGTTTTTCGGAGCCAGCGTGGAAATGGTAGCATACATATACTGCTCACAAAAGACCTTGTCCTCTTCCACGGAAGGGTTTATTGGCAATGTAATTTCAACACCAAAGCAATTACACATCTGTTGAGCATCTATAATGGACCAATCTCTGCACTGGGCACAGGGAATACAAAGTTGAATAAAGAGCTATCCTTGCCCTTGAGTTTTATTCACTCATTTATTCAACAAATCCCTGTTCCAGGCACTGGCAATACCACAATGAGTAAAATGGAAGAAGTTCTCGCCCTCAGGGAGCTCATATCACAGTGGGGGCAGGAAACAAATAATATGGTGGTGATACATCTTAGGAAGAAAGATAAAGCAGGTAACCACAGAGTCTGTGTGCGCTGTTTTAGATGAGTGGTCAGGAAGAATGTGGGCATGTGGGTAGAATTCTGAATAAATCAGGGAGTGAGCCTCAGTTACCTGGAGGAGAAACATGCCATACAGAGAGAGGAGCAAGTGCAGAGGCCCCGAGGTGTCTGAGCAACAAGAAGTAGTGGCCGTGCTTAGTGAGCAAGGTGGGAACTGCAGGAGGTGAAGGTCAAAGAGCCAGGCCAGACGATGCAAGGCTTGGAGGCCACTTATGGACTTGGATTTTATCCTCTTTCATTTTAATGTCTACATTTGAATTTTTTTAGCATATGGGATTTTTAAAAAGAAAATCTTTTTACTGAAGCATAATGAACACACGGAAACATATAAAAATTTGAAGATCCCTGTGTAACCTGCACTCAGGTTGAGAAATAGAATTTTACCTCACCCCACCCTAGAGCCCCCTCCTAGTCACTCTCCCCTCCCAACAGAGACCTGCTATCTGACTTCTAGAACTATAGAATGATTTTGAATTTCCTATAAATGAAAGCATACAGTATGTAGTCTTTTATGTCTGGTTTCATTCATCCAACATTATGCTTGTGAGACTCTTCCATGTTGTTGTGTGTTATAATTGCTTGTTCACTCTAGTTGCTGTATAATACAGTAAGTCCCCTACATACGAACCTTCAAGTTGAGAACTTTCAAAGATGGGAACATGTGTTCACATGTCCAGTCACCTAAGTTGGTAATGTGTCTGGCGTATATTGTCCGTGCATCCTCTACAAGTGGTTGTGCTTTTGTGTACTTTACTGTGCAGTACTGAGTAGAATACAGTAGTACAGTATCTTTATTTCTTGCCTGTTCACTCGATGCCAGCCCCTGTATGCCAGCTGTTGTACTGTACTACTGTACTTTTCAAGGTACTGTGCTGTAAGATTAAAAATGTTTTCTCTATTTCTTGTGTTGGTTTTTTATGTATTATTTGTGTCAAAAGTATTATAAAACCTATTACAATACAGTACTATATAGCCGGTTGTGTTAGTTTGGTACCTAGGCTAACTTTGTTGGACTTATGAACTAACTGGACTTACGAATGCAGTCTCGGAACAGAACTCGCTCGTATGTAGGGGACTTACTGTATTCCATTGTATGAATATTCCACAGTTTATTTATGTGGGTTGTTTCCAGCTTTGACTATAATAGATTCAGCTGCTATAATTATTCATGTATGAGTCTTTCGGTATATCTGTATGTGTTTCTGTTGGGTATAAATCTAAGAGTGGAATTACTGGCTTATGGGAGATATATATATATATATATATTACTGGCTTATGGGAGATATATATATATATATACATATTAGCTTCAGTAAATATTGTCAGTTTTTCACAGTGCTTGTATCACGTTTCACTCTCACTAGCCTTTTATGAGAGCTCCAGTTGCTTCATACTCTTGCCAACAATTGAGATGGTTTGTCTTTTCTGTTTTAGCCATTCTGGTGTGTCTGTAATGGTATGCCACTGTAATTTTATTTTGCTTTTTCCTAATAACTCATGAAATTACATTTTCATATGTTTGTGAGCCATGCGGATATCTTCTTCTGTGAGATACCTGTTCAAATCTTTTGCCCATTTTTTTTTTCTGTTAATTGAATGTCTTAAAAAAAAAAGTTTGTGGAGTTCTTTGTATATTCTGGACACAGGTCCTTGATTGGATATTTATATTGTAAATATCTTCTCTCACTCTGTGGTTTGCCTTTTCATCCTCTTCTTGGTGTCTGCTTGGGGGAAGTTCTTAATTTTAATGTAGCTCTTTTATTGTTAGTGATTTTAGTGTTCTTTTTAAGAAATCTTTTCCTATTCAAAGCTAAGGAAGATCTTCTCCTATGTTTTTGTCTTACAACTTTATTATTTTATCTTTCGTGTTTAGGTATACAGTCTGTCTAGACTTCTTTTCCTTGTATGGAGTGAGGTAGGGATCAGGCTGCAATTTTATACATATGGATAGCCATTTGACCCAGCACCATTTATTGGAAAGATTATCCTTTCTTCACTAGATTTAATTTTAAGTGCAATATGAGAAGCTGTTTGAGCCTGTCCAACAAGGGAGTGGCATGAGCAGATCTGTGTTTTGAGAGGATCAGTCAGGCTGTGCTGTGAAGACTAGACAGTGGGAGGCAGGAGTGACAGTTGGGAGCCCAATTAAGAAGCAGTTGTAATAGGTCAGATGAGAGGTGAGGGATGCTTGGACTAGGGTGGTAGCAGTGGAGATAAAGAGATATATTTTGAAGATCTTGCTTCACAGGACCAGCTCATGAATTGGATGCAGAGTATGATTAAAAGATAGAAATCAAATGTGACTCCAAACTTTTTCACCTGAGCAATTAAGCAGATGGTAGAGAACCACTGGAGGGTATCTGGGCTCTCCAGTAGCCGTGAAAACAATTCTTGCTGTCAGGCCTGTGTTCAAATTTGATTCAAAATTTTATTTGTAAATGTATGGAAGAAGATATAGATTGATTCATTCAATTCTAATTCGAGCTATTTTCTCTTCTGTCGTTCTTCTATCAAGGAAGCTAGAAAATGAAAAAAATTGATTTCCCAGCTTTGCTTGCAGCTAGTAATGACCACATGACATAGTCCTTCAGGTCCATCAGGTCTACTGATGCCCAGAGGAGTGCCCAGCACATGGAGATGCTATAATATTTGTTAGGTGAAAGAATTAAAGGTATGAATGATGTGATTAAAAATGTAAGAGATAGGGGCTTCCCTGGTGGTGCAGTGGTTAAGAATCCGCCTGCCAGTGCAGGGGACACGGGTTCGAGCCCTGGTCTGGGAAGATCCCACATGCTGCAGAGCAACTAAGGCCATGCAACACAACTACTGAGCCTGTGCTCTAGAGCCCGTGAGCCACAATTACTGAAGTCTGTGTGCCTAGAGCCCGTGCTCCGCAACAAGAGAAGCCACCGCAATGAGAAGCCCACGCACTGCAACTAGAGAAAGCCTGTGCACAGCAACGAAGACCCAAGGCGGCCAAAAAATAAATAAATAAATTTTTTAAAAAAAGATGTAAGAGATAGAGGAAATATTTCTGGAAGAAGATTGAGGAAAAAGAGAAAGGAAAGTGATTGAGAGCATAGGGTGTGCAGCTGGCTTTGGCAAAATGGAAGGGCAGTTTTTCTCTGAGACCAGGTCTTCAATTGTCTTGATAATCACTACATCCAGTGAACTTTTTCTTCCTTAACTTTAACTTGGTGAGTTAATGTTAATTACCCTCTCTGTGAATTTTCCACCTTTATCCTTTTTTCTAGTTCTGTTATTTCACTGGCCACTTTTTAAAAATAGCTATACAAACCAATGGTTTTTAGTATACTCAAAAATACATGCAACCTTTACTTCACAAAGAAATCTTTGGCTATCACCCTCCTACCCCGATTCCCTAACCCTAAGCAACCACTAATTAAGTGGTTTGATTCTTTCATTCTGGCCTGGATCCTTTTATTTCTCTTTCTTACCTAATTGCCCTGGGTAGAATCATCCATACAGTGTTGAATAAAAGTGGTGAGAGACAAAAATGGATATCTTTGTCTTGTTCTTGATCTTAGGTGGAAATTATCCAGTCTTTCACCATTAAGTACAATGTTAGCTGTGGGTTTTTTGTAGATGCTCTTTATCAGGTTGAGGAGGTTCCCTCCTATTCCTAATTTGATGAGTATTTTTATCATAAGAGGGTGTTGGATTTTGTCAAATGCTATTACTGCATTTAGTGAGATGATCATATATATAAATGAATTTTTTTTCTCCTTTCTTCTCTTAACTGAAACCTTGACTTTCTCCTCTGGGCTTTTTTCTGGACATCTAGCCACTGGATGTACTCCACTGGACGGCTCTTGGTTATTAGTCAACTGAATGAGCTTTCAGATTTGTAATGGAAGATCTGGAGAGACAGACAGGCTGGGAAAGAACTCTTCATGATCAAGTGGGAAAAAAATCAAGTTTTTCTGCCAGAGAGAGGGGGGGAGCCAGGTGGAGGTCCTCTGGGGAGTGACATAGGCAGGGTGGCATCCAGAGCGGGTCACAGGATGCAGACAGACTAGGGCCAGCTCACACAGGAGGAGCAGGACCAGGTGGAGCATGAAGGGAGATAATTCAGCAGGTGTAGAAACTCAGAGCCAAGGCAGAGTAGTAGACAAAACAGAGCTTTGAGGATGGCAGGGGGCCCAGCTGGGAAAGGCTGTTTTAATTTAAATATTACAGAATAAATGTGGCTTCCCAATACTGGTGGCATCGTGGACACCTAGGAAGTCTGGCTCTATTCACGTCTCTTTCTCTGCACATGGGAAGTGAGCTCCTTGGCTCATTTGAGGTTGTGGACACCCAACACAGTAAGGGGCTTTGTTGTTGAATTAATCAATGAGCGAGATTAATCAATAAGGATGAGGGTAAGGAAGAAAGAATAAAGAGATGGGAAGTACTCTAGCAGGCCAAACAGGTTTGAGTGATCAAGGAAGGGAATTAGATAAGAAACCAACAAGATGAAATTCAGCTGGGCTAATATTTTCAGCAGCCATGTTCCCTGAGAAGCGAGGCAGGGCCCCAACTCCAGGGGCCCCTCCAGGTGTGAGCCCTGTAGGTAGAACTACCTGGGCTGTGGCTATGATACAGACAAGGGGCCTTTCCTCTGGCTGGGGACTGTACTGTCAGGAGTTTTTTGTTTGTTTGTTTGTTTGTTTGTTTGTTTTAAAGGCAGCCACTGACAGTTTACCTTATTATAAGAAGCGTTGCTTGAGAGACTTTGCTGTGTTTGGATAATACTAAGCAAAGCAGGGATTTACAGGCAACTATTGAGAGTAGCCGTAAACCACAGCCCTGGGCTGGCAAGATAATATTGCTGTATTCTCTGGAAGATCCCCTCTTCAGGGTTTATTACCCTTCTCGTGGCTGTAGTTGAATCAAGTTATGTTTGCTTAAACTGAACATGCTTACCTTGAGTTGTCTTCCTAGAAAAAAAAAATGGATATGGCGACATAAATCTGCTGAGCATTGTGGCTATAAGGTGGAGGGGCCATGTGCAGCTGAGATTGAGTGGATTATGTCCTGGGGGATGGGAAAATTGGGGGAAAAGTGAAAGCAAACAGTCACGTTCCTACATCATAAGCCCTGGAAGTGGCTCTTGATTCATTTCACATGCAATTCCAACATGCCCGGGCAGCTGAGACCCTTCTGTGTTTGCTTATTTGTTTAGTAAAGGAAAATGTCCCCAGCCTAGCAGCCTTCATGAGCTGTTTGTCTGGAGAGAATGACAATAATTGAGCCAAGCTGGAAGGCAGGAAATAGGGCTCTAATAGTAGGGTGGTTTTCTAAAAGGGTACTTTTTAAATGGCTATGTATTGTTTCATCTGAAAAAAAAAAACAAACCGTATTTTTAGGACTTTGTTTTGTCACTCCTGTTTCCTCAGTGTCACATAGTAGGCCCTCAGTAAATATTGCTTCGATACATTTGGTGGGTTTCCAGTTTTTGTCCTTATAAGCAATGCTGCAGTGAACACAGGTATGCGTGCATCTCATGATTTCCTCAGAATAAATTCTCATGAATGAAATTACTGGTTTAAAGCAGTGCTTTTTAAGGTGCATATGAATCATCTGGGGAGTCTTTTTAAAATGCAGGACCTGATTCTACAGGTGTGGGGCGGGACCTGAGAATTTGCATTTTTAATAAGCTTCAGGTCATTCTGCTGTTGCTGGTCTAGGGACCACACTTTGAGACTTGAGGCCCTAGGTAAGCAGGGGGCAGAGCCAGCCAGTGCAGCAGCTCACCTCTGGGAGGCAGGCTGGAGTGGACCAGGCCCCTGTGTATTAGGAGAAAAGAGAAAACTAACCCCTGGTCGCCAGAGTCAGTCCCCAGACCGTCCGGAGTGAATTTCTACTCCTCCCTCGTGAAATGTTACAAAGGGTAAAGAAATCTCAGTGCTGATTTTTGTGATCTATTTGGAGTCAAATCGATGCACTGGCAGCCCAGAGGAATTATCAATGAATTGATAAAGGGGATGCTGGCAACTTGCCAGTTCTTATTAGCATCCCTGCAGGCCACCAGGAGGGAGCAGATCATTAGAGTGGTCAGCTCAGAGGCTGCCTTCGCTGGGGACAGTCACACTGCCGTCTGCTCAGCCTTGCCTGGGGCTGAGAGCAAATTGCTCACTCCCTCCTTCCTCTGCCGTGGAACCTTGAGTGACGCTTGCCTCAATTCTGCCCTGGGTCAGCAGGAACCCCTTTCTCAGAGGAAATTTGACCCTGGATGCCTATTTTCCTTTTGTCCAGGTTTTTTCCTTCTTATGTTTATTTCCAGAAACTGTTCTCTTCAAAGTAGCACCTGGGGGCCCAGCCAGAGAAAGGCAGGAAGAACAGGTGGGTAGTGTGTACCCCCTAGAACTGTTGGAGGAGATTTACAAATGGAGTTAGAGCTTGGGCTTGTGATGTGGTTGACCTTCAGGGGTGGTTTGAAAACCTGCCACGGTTTTATCTAGTCTTATTAACAGTTTCATTTGGAGAGATTTGTCCCTGAGGTGATTTTGTGAAATGCAATCTAAAAGCCAAGTAAAGAAATGATTAACCAAAAGCATCACTTGGCCTGCTAGGGGAAATAAATCATTTCTTCCAATAAAGGCCTTTGTCTGCTAAGAACCCAATGACTCGAAAATGCTGAATGTGTATTTCAAATGCTTCAGTTATTCTCAGGCAGTCTGCTGTGTCCTGTGTTTCTGCTAGTTAGACGGCACGAGAGGAAATTTTGTCTTCAGCAGGCAGTTCCAGAGAACTGACCAATGCAGGACATTGTCTGGGCCCCAAGGAGTGCAGAAAAGGTCTCGAAAATGTGGGCTCTCCCTTCATTAAGCTACATGACCCAGCTGGAAAGGCAACCCAGAGGCACACAAAATGTCCTGCGACCCAGGCCCTAAGGTGCACATTAATAAGAATTAAAAAAACAAAAACAAAAACCACAGACTGGCCTGATACATACACAAGTTTATTTCCCCAGCAGAAGCAGGTTCTCCCACTATGCTATTCTGTGACTCTCTTCTCTTGTGTGTACCACTTTCCCACTACTATTGCTTTTTATCTTATAAAAACTTCTTTATGAGTTTGTCTTAACTCCCTAACTTGTAAGCTTCTTAGAGACTCTGTGATGAGTCAGTATCTAGTGGAGGATCAGATAGAACCAAATCAGTCTAAGAGGGCTTCCTGGAGGAGATGACTTTCCTCCTAGGTTTTGAAGAAAGTGATAATCTTGGATTTAGTGAAATTATCCTCTCAATTTTCCTTTCTTCCATTTTGTAGGTTTCTCTACCTCCCTGTTCTCATCTTTTTTGAAAATTTTATTTAATTTATTTATTTTAAATTTGAAAGCAGTCACTTTATTAACTGACCAGATTACAAAAATAATCATGGTAGATACCTTAGTTCATCCTTCTAATAAGCCTGTTGATCTGGTCTTCCCTGTTGCTAGCATCTCCACCTTCTACAAAATGGGTGGTCTTTATCTTCATTCCTGTTCTCATCTTTTTAAAAATGCTTTTGTTTTATTTTTTTCTTTTAGTATTTGTAGAATTTTATTCACTTTTTTTTTGCCACCGTGGAATCTTAGTTCCCCGACGAGGGATTGAACTCGCACTCCCTGCAGTGGAAGCGCAGAGTCTTAACCACCGGACCACCAGGGAAGTCCCTCTGTTCTCATCTCTATATGTGAATGATCCTCCAGGCAATATATATATATATATATACTATATATATGTCTATATATATATATACACACACACCACATATATATACTATATGTGTATATATATATATATATATATACACACACACACACTACACACTACACACACAAACACACATATATATGAAATACTCTTTCCTTTGATCATCCTAACCCTCCTCTACATTTAGATGATGCCTCCCTTGCTTCCAGACTTCAATTCCACATTCCTCTAAGATCCATGCCTCCTGGTACTCACAACCTTTTATGATTGTACTCGCCTTGAGTAACTTGCTTCTAACAGATATAATATAGCAGTGTTGAGGGGCGTCACTTCCGTGACTAGGTTACAAAACAGTGTGACCTCCACCTTATTAGCAGACTCTCCCTCTTGCCTTCTTGGCTTATACACTTTGGTGAAGATGCCGTGTTGGAGAGGCCCACGTGGCGAGGGATGGAGAGTGGCCTCTGGCCAACAGCCAGCAAGGACCTGGGGCTTCAACACAACAGCCCAGAGGAACTGAATCCTGATGCGGCCACACAAGTGAGCTTGGGAGTGCCCCCCGACCCTGAGCCTTCAGATTAACACCCGAGTCAGCCGACTCCTCCAGCACAGCTTTGTGAAAGAACCGCCCCCCCGCCCCGCCCAGGAGAAGAACTCAGCTGTGCCCCATTCCTGAGCCACAGAAATTGCGAGATAATGAATGCATGTTGTTGAACCCACTGAGTTTTGATGTAATTTGTTACATAGCAATAGATAACTGATACATACCCCGTGACCTTTGTCGCCAGTGTGTCAACACTGAACTCTTTACCTTCTCCCCAGTTCCGTCCAGCTCCTCCTGCTTAGTTATCGTTTGCTCCGTCCCTATTTGCTCAGCCTCTAGACTTGGGAGCCCTTCTTCATTCTTCCTGCCCCTTCATCTGTTATTTCCAAGTCTCAAGTTCTGCTCATTTTCCTTGGTGATGCAGCCTACTTCCTGCCTGAGCAGAGTGCCTGAAGCAGAGGCCTTTACAAAGTGCAAGCCTTCTTCCCTGTCTCAGGCCAGGCCCCCAACACCTGGTTTCTCTACTTCCAGATACTTTCTCCTTCAAGCAAGATGCAAAATTAATCTTTCAGTATCACTTTCCCTAGGAGATTCTTTTTATTAAACACCTTCAGTGGCTCTCTATTTCTTCTTCTCCATCAATAGTCACATGTTGGCCCATCTCTTCGGTCCTTCCAGATCTGGTCCCCATTCTCCCTTCTACTCTGCCAGGCGGGTCTCAGCACTCACATGTGTCGCGTTTATGCCAACACTGAGGTCTCTGCCCATGTGGAAATCTCCTCTGGGGGATCCTGCCTTTTCTTGCCTCTGCTGTTCAAATCCTACTACACTTTCTTCAGAGCCCAGGTCAAGGACAGTTGCCTTCACTCAGAAACAGATCTCATTACTAACACAACATTGTAAAGCAACTATACTCCGATAAAAATTAATAAAAAAAAGAAATTAACAACAACAAAAAAGAAACAGGTCTCATTTGAGTGTCTACTACCCTGTGCTCAGGGTCTAAATTTCAGCCATGAACAAAACAGACATATCCTACTTTCAGGGAGTTTACCGTCCAGCAGGAGGAGAGAGACAGTAAACAAAACATGAAGTAAGTCAGTACCAAAAATCATGCCAAAAACTCTGTGGAGGATCAGAGAAGGTCCTTTGAGGAGATGGACATTTAAGGCTACCCCTGGGACTTCCCTGGCAGTCCAGTGGTTAAGACTCTGTGCTTCCACTGCAGGGGGCATGGGTTCGATCCCTGGTCGGCCAAAAAAAACAAAAAAAAAAGGCTACCTCTGAGGAGGAATAGGAGTTAACTAGGTGAAGAGATGGAAGAGTGGGCCAGGCGGAGGGAACCGCACAGGTGAAAGCTCTACGGTGAGAGCCAGCAGTTTCTCAGTTCTCACCTCCCTCTCCTGATTCCCTTGCCAGTCAACTCTGTGCCACACAATTTAGCAATTAATTAAACATTGCCGAATATCATTCTCTGACATCTCACTGACTAACCTTGTCTTCTCAATGAAACTAGAAGCTGGGCTCAAATCTCATAATTATTCTTTCTTTAGGGCACCAAAGCACAACGCTAAGGACACAGTGGATTAAAGTAAAAAGGTATCGGTTGCTTGGACTGAAGTCCAAGGTTGCATGTCCCTTGGAGCCACTCAGTGTGGGTCTCAATTCAGTGCTGTGGATGGAGGGCACTGCGTGTGGGCACTGGGCCGGTTGCAGGTGGAGATGCAAATACACGGGGCAGACAGTTCCCACCTTCATGAGAGTAGCTACCCCCTGGGGTGAAGGTGGGGGACCTCCTTCATGGTCCCCATGGTTCCATTAGACCTTCTGGTGCAGAGGGGATATTCCCGCTCACGTAACTGTGCTTGTCAACAACACATCTGCAGATTCCTCCCCTTTCCCTTTATCACCTTGAATCTCAGGATATGATTTGACTGACAGCCTTAGTCTTTTTGTAATTCCTTTGCTGAACTCTTGACTCACGATTTTCTTGCAGCCTTTTGCTAAGTGTAACTCAAATCACCTGTGACTGATTCAGTGACAGCTCACAGTTCAAGGGACACTTCAGAGTGGGCAGACAATGTCCATCTCCCCTTGGTTATGAGGACACTTCAGATCCAAACTCAAGTGCTCTCACCCTTGCCTGAGTCTGACTCATGAAATAATCCATCACATTTGTGGCTAATCAAGGGTGAGCTATAGGAACCACCTGATTTATTTTCTCTTTTAAGAATCTTCTGGTTCTGACCACATATGGAGCAAGGGGTCTGCTCCTGTATTAGCACCTTGAGCTGAAATATTTACTGAGTCCTTACCACAAGCACAGGACAGGAGGGCTAAGAACCAAGGGCAAAGCCCTCACAGAGCGAGTCTCCTTTGGTCTTTAAACTCACTTCCAGGACCTGACAGGCAGGTTTCTCTGGGGAGTAGGAGACACCAGTTAGCTTTGATCCCTGGGGAGGGGCCAGTTCGGTTCTGCTGTCTTCTAGGTTTCCTGCTGCTCACAGGAAGTCTTTGGGGGCAGAGCCAGAGGCAGGAGCAGAAACAGAAGCAGAAGCCTTCCGACAACCCTGATCTAAGGGAAACAGCAGGGAGAGAGGAGAATGTCAGATTGTATGGTTGTATTCGGTGCACATCCTATCAGGCAATGAGTGACCATTAGGTGAGGGCAGCAGTACAGGATGAACCCAGTACTTAACGCTGCCCAGTAGTACTCAGAGAGGAACACCGGTCACTAAGTGAGAAGCACTCAGCATCCCACAGTCCCAACTCAACAGCCGGATGAGGCTTTGATCAGAGGCTGTCCATCTCGAATGGGTACAACCTCCTTCCTTCTTTTCCCTCTGCATCGCCTCTTCAGCACCAAGCCTTTCTCAGTTCCAGAGCTCGGACAGCAGCACCGGGTCTTGCCTTGTGTAATGTGTGCATCAGGTAACAATTGCCTAACTTAAAGGGCTCACCTGACAAATGATTTGCTTCTCAACAATACCTATGTAGAAAGAAAAGCTCCAGAAATGCAAATAAGAGCAGAGACCTTTTGAAAGTTCCCTTGTTGTAACTGTATTCCAGTTAAGACACTAGGCTTGTGAGTGTGTGTGCACATGAGGTAGAGATGAACATTGAGTTGGTTGTTTGGAATGTTTATGCCTTATCACCAGAACTAACAGTCAAGGTAAGCACCACAAATGTGGCCTCTTCCCTCCTCCCCCTTTCCATCTCCCCTCTCCCTTCTCCCTCCCCCTTTCCCCTCTTCCTTTCCTTCTCCCCCTCCCCCTCCCCCCTCCCCCCCCCCCTCAGGGGAGCATACTTATAAAGGAGGCATAGCCCTGGCAGGATGTGAACCCTGGGGCCTTGAGCTCTGGGATAATTTGGTGATAAAGGATTAGAACGTCAGGTGAAATGGGTGTACCAGCCTCTCTTTGAACATCGCCTCTAACAAAAGGTTTCTGATTCATTGTGCTCTTTAACACCTGCCAAATGACTGTAGGATTTTGCTCTTAGCAGAATTCTGGAGTCCCTAACTACTGGTATGTAAAGAGTAAGTAACAGGTGGAACAGACAGCATGAGGAAGAACCATTTTCCATGCAGACTGTAGCTTGCTGGGATTTAGAAGCCTGTCTGCAGCAGGGCTGAGCAGCCTACAGCCAGGGTCTGGCAGGAAAGTTAGAAAGCTTAGTCTATGGCGTCATTCCTAAAATCAGCCCAGTTATTACCATTTGTAGGTGGCTGTGGCAGAAAAACAGTGGCATTTACTTCCTAGACATTCTTCTAATTAATAAAGGAGATAAATCTAAGTTGTACAACTATGCACTTCCCACCAAGGGAGAAAAATGCAGCCCTTAAGTATGTTTGTTTTCCGTAAATTGGCCCTTATGCAAAACAGTTGCTCCCCTCTGCTGTGAGAGACTGCTCACCCCAGAGTTTGCTTTCTAAGAACCTTCCAGAGGCCCTAGATTTGAATTTCAGAGAGCTTTATGAAGGGTCCAAACCTCTATCTGTAAGTCCAGAAACATTCAGAACAGAATAGAGCATGAGGATGATTATTTTTCTCATCAACTGTACAAATAATTTCTCTTTTTTCCCCAGTTTTATTTGAGGAAAAATTGACAATAAAACTTGTATACATTTAAGGTGTGCAATGTGATGTATTGATATACATATACACTCTGATGTTCGCCATAATCAAGTGTTAATTAACACATCCATCGCCTCACATATTTACCTTTTTTTTTGTGAGGACAATTAAGATTTACTCTCTTAGCAGATTTCAAGTATGCAATACAGTATCGTTAACTATCTGTGCAAATCATTTAAAAAACCTCCAGTGGGTCAGGGTCACAGCCAAGGTTGGAAAGGAAATGAGTACTTGAAATGCAGGCTCAGGTCACCTGCAGGAGTGCTGTGCTCTTTACAGTCCTTAAACTCCTGCTCTCAGAGTCTCAGGAGGAAGGTGTGGGGATGAGGAGAAAGAGGAGGGGGAGGAGAAAGACGATGACTCATGAGGTCACCTACGCCTTTTTTATTATTAAGTATCTTGAAGGCATCCGGTGATGTGCTGGGCTCTGTGGGATATAACAGTCAGTGACTCAGTCCCTCCCGCCTGGACTTCAGAGTCTCGTTGGGGAGTGGACAAAGACACCAATTCTTGAACACACAACTGCTGTGTTATGATAGAGGTTTTAGAAAGTGCTTTGGGAAACCAGAGGAAGGAAGTAGTAGTGGTATCCGGACCAGAAGGGAAGACCTCATGGAGGAGGAGAAGCAGTAGGAGGAGAAAGAGACGCAGGAGGAGAGGGAAGGCAAGTTCTTGCAGAAGGCTGTCACCCATGCCTGCTCTCTCCTCTGAGAGGGCAAAGTGGGGGAGACCTTGAGAAACAGAACTCTTTTTGGAATGCGCCAGGGGCCTGAAATAAATTCAGTATACTGTTGCCATTTGGTGACAGAGAGTAGAAAAGATATTCAGAGTATTTTTTGAATATAGAGGAAATCCATATGCTTTCCCAGCATTGGGGCATGTTCCATTAGAGCTGGCAGGATCCACTGAATGATTGCTTTCCTTTCGCAGGAAGGCTAATGAGCTTGAGAGCTTAGGAGGGCTTGCTCAGTCCTCAGTGCTCAGAGCTCAGTTTGGTGCTTGGTTCTCAATGCTCAGAACTCAGTGCTCAGAGCTCAGTGCTTGGTGCTTGGTTCTCAGTCCTCAGTGCTAGGAGCTCAGTGCTCAGAACTCAGAGCTCAGTGCTTGGTGCCTAGAGCTCAGTGCTTGGAGCTCAGTACTCAGCACTCCACATTCACATAGCTGTGTAGTGAGCAGAAGCCACACTTGAGGACAGAAGCTACTCTGGGATGTCAATCACTCATGGACTTCACTGGCTTCTCACTAACCTAAAAATATTTGAAAATGCTTCATTATGACTCTTCATGTAGGAAAATCCAAAGGAAACAATTCTTTGGGCTATCAGTTCTTCCTGCATTTTCCAGAAAAATAAATCCTAGAATGAAAGAAGTAGATGAGGTTTCTGACCCTACCTTCTCTGTGGCCTCAGTCTCCTCATCTGTTCCAGGAGAAGGTGGGGCCAGTGGAGCATGAATGCTCCTTCCTGCTGGGACATTCTCTCAGTCTAAGCTTTGTGCAGACCAGCTTTGTGCAGTTTCTTAGCCAGGGAGTCAGAGGAAGTTCTCTCCCCACCATGTTTCTCCATCTGCCAAACTGAATTCCTTTTTGGGCAACATCTGTTCTAATTTCCTATGCGATGTTGTCTCAGTTGACCACAAAAATAATTACATACTATTCTGGAGTAATCCGGTCATCTAAATCCTTTTCAACAGGAAAGCAGATTTCACTGGCAAAAGTGACATCTTAAGAACAGAGTTCTTCCAGGGTGCTGCAAATCAGGGAGCTCACCAATCAATGCCCTTGTCCTTAGGGGTGGTAGAGAGAGACAGAGATGACTCTGCAATTTGGAGCCACAGTAGACCTGAAACATCAGCCTCTTTTCCCTCCCTGCTCTTTCTCCTTTGGAACTGAGCTGTAGGAGTGCAGTGTGGGAGGGTCGCTCACAGACTCTAATATGAAATTTATGGTAGGGTAGCAAAAGGAGCAGAGGGTTTTATTACAGCCAAGAGTAACACAATTAAATGTATTCTATTTCCTTTGATATATATCTAAAAGGCATAAAGTAAGCCAGTAGTGAAAAACAAAGATAAACTGTGCTTGCAACAAAATTGTCTCTTTTTGAGCTCTTCTACATAGCATGACTAAGGGGTTTGGGTCAAGGGGTGATAATATGAGATGCATAAGGATTTGGGGGAAATAAGTGGAGGTTTATGAAGCAGAAAACACTGGAAAAGCCACCTAGGTGTTAGATCTTGGATGACCTTGAATGACAGGCTGAAGCTTTGTACTACATTTTATGGCAAGTCATTGGAGAGACATGAACATTCAGTTAATTGGATTTCACATCTTTCAGGTCTCAGGCTGCCCCTGTGAGGCGAGAGAGCACAATGTGCCATCTATCCCTGGGGTATAGTGTTCTGAGCTTTACATACTTCCCTCTTCTTCCTCCGGTGATTGTCTTGCATAATGTTTTGTAGGAAACTGGAAGTTTTCCAGGGCTGGGGGGACTGCTAAAAAACCTTTTAAAGGCAATAATTATGGAACTGGTCTGTGTTCATTTATTCAGTTAACTAATATATTAAACACTTTCTATGTGTCAGATACTAGGTTCTGGGGGTACAATGAGTAAATCATGGTCCCAGACTTCAAGGATCTTAAATGCGGAGAGAGACACTATAATATACTTTCATTGTAATGTAGTGAGAGAGAGAGAAATAAGCACCAGCATCTGTGGGATTACAGTGGTTCAAAGGAAAGTCTTCTTAGAGAAGATGAAATGTGCCCTCCAGGTTACTGGATAACTAAGAGTTAAGTAAACAAGAAGGGTATAGGGGCATTTGAGGTTGAGCGATCACTTTGGTGTGTGCATTTTTTGTGTTATTAGAATGGAGTGCTTTAGAGAAATGGGAGCAAAAGCCAGATTGTTATAGTTAGGAACTGAATGGAACTAGAGGAAGACCAGGCAGGGAGTGAACACGCCTGTTTCACTGACCGTGCCGGTTCTGGAAATATGTAGAACTGGATAATCTCAAATCCTTCTTCAAATACCCAGAAATTCTGGACAAAGAATAGCAAGGATCTGGACTTCCCCGGTGACACAGTGGTTAAGAATCTGCCTGCCAGTGCAGGGGACATGGGTTCGAGCCCTGGTCCGGGAAGATCCCACATGCCACGGAGCAACGAAGCCCGTGCACCACAACTACTGAGCCTGTGCTCTAGATCCCGCGAGCCACAACTACTGAGCCCATGTGCCACAACTACTGAAGCCCACGTGCCTAGAGCCTGTGCTCCACAAGGGAAGCCCGCGCGCCACAATGAAGAGTAGCCCCCGCACGCCGCAACTAGAGAAAGCCCACGCACAGCAATGAAGACCCAACACAGTCAAAATTTTTTTAAAATTAAAAGAATAGCGAAGATCTTTTTGAATGACTCGTTAGCTTTGAGAGAAAGAGGAAATCCCATAGTTCTAGAAACGGAGGAAACTAAAAATCAGAATGGTAAGCTCCTGGGTTAGGAGAGAGCACAAAGAAGGTTGTCAGTCTCTGAAGCTCAGGACCTTGGATTTTAATGCCCACATGGCGATAGGACATGAGGTCATGAGCTGATGAAAAAGACAGAGCTGGAACTGAACTAAACTCTTCCTTCAACCCACATGCTCAAATGGCTATACCCTAGTGAGAGGGTGGACTAGGAAAGTCTGTGCACTGGCACAGAAGAGAACAGGAAGCTTGACTGTCTTTGGGTGGGAAAAAAGAGATCTCTCCTCCCTCTCCTCGCCCAAATTCATAACCACTGTGCTGTGCTTGATCTGAGTTTTGGGTAGTGAGTTTATACTATCCATACGGTTTGGCAATAGCCAAACCACATTTTTTTTTTTTTTTAATAAAAACTGTCTCCAGATTGGGGATACAAAGAGCCAGGACAATGCAGGAAAGAATGCAAAAATGTTCTGAAAGGGAGATGTATTCCCAACCTGGGACATAAAAGATTTGTACAGTGGAGACAACAAAAGTCAAGTTAGACCCCTAAGAACTTTGGATAATTGAATGGCAATATATGAAAGATAATATAAAATAAATATATTTAAGTGATTAAATATGTAAAAGAAGGATTTAAAGCTATAGAGCAAGATGACATGAGGAAATAATTGTCAGATTTGAAAGGGGCATAGAACTTTTAGAAAAATATTATTGGAAAAAAATTAGTGAATGGTTTAAACAGCAGAGTAGACATAGTTGAATAGAGAAATAGTCAACAGGAAGACAGATCTGAAGAGATTTCCAAGAATGCAGCACAGTGAGAGACAAAGAGATCGAAAAATATGTAAGTGATGTTAAGAAGCATGGATGATAGAATGAGAATATATAAACTATGTCAACCAAGGGTTCTCACAGGGGAAATGGAATAAAAGGATAAGCAATATTAGAAGAGCTAATAACTTTGAAAGTTATTATTGGTAAAACATGAGTCCTCAGTTTCAAGAAGCACAATGATGCCTGAAGAAAAATAAAACAAGAATAATTACACTTTGAGGCAAATCATATTGAAGATTCAGGATTCCAAAGACAAGAAGAATATTCAAAGAAACTAGAGAACAAAGATGGATTACCTAAAAAGGAATTAGATTCTGTAAATATCCTGTTTCTCCACACACTTTGCCCACACATTTTAGCATCTATAGATAATTTTTGGTTTTGGGGGGTTGGGGGGTCTTCCTCTTGGCTGGTGTCCATACAGGGCTTACCCACTCTCTCCAGCTGAGGAGTGAGGGAACCAGCAGTTCTTCCTGGTGGGATGGGCGAGTGGTCAGTGCTGACAGTGTAGGCCTCTCAGACCTGTGGGACCTAACAGTGGACCAGAGGCCAGTTGGACCCTACGGTCAGAGTAGCCAAAATGAGAGTGGAGATGTGACCAGTGAGGAATTATAAGCTGCTTGAGGACAAGGACCAAGTCTGTCTCCTTCATGGTTGTAACCCCAGGCTTAGCACAGTGCCTAGACATGGTAATGCTTGTTAAAAGTTGAACAAGCATTCATACGTTGAATCTTTAACCCTCCAGTACTTCAGAATGCAACTGTATTTGGAGATAGGGCCTTTAATGAGGCCGTTAGGGTGGGCCCTAATCCAATATGACTAGTGTCCTTATGAGAGGAGGAAATTAGGACACACAGAGAGACACCAGGGGCTCACGTGCACAGAGGAAAGACCATGTAAGCTCACAGCAAGAAGACAGCCATCTGTAACCAGCCAAGGAGAAACCAAACCTGCTGACATGTGATCTTGGACTTCCAGCCTCCAGGACTGTGAGGAAATAAATTTCTGTTGTTTAAGCCCCCCAGTCTTGGTGTTTTGTTGTGGCAGCTCTTGCAAATGGATGTAGTGCTTCATAGATACCTTCTGAGTCAGTAAAGGAGTGTGAAAGCTATTGACCTGTGACTCAGAGGTCAAGGGCAGGCTTTCTAAAGTACTAGTGCTTCTCACACATTGAGCACATGCAGATCACCTGGCCTCCTTTTAGAACACAGATTCTGACTCTCAAGCTCTGGGAAGGGCCTAAGATTCTGCATGTCTGACAAACTCCCAAGGCAAGTAGCAGGTTCAAGGACCACACTGTGAGTAGTGAGGCTTGAAGTCCTGAGGCTTGCCTTTGAATTGGATGGTCTTTGGTGAGCTTAGAGGAAGACACGGGAACTTAATGAGGTCAATGCCACAACTACTCTGAGCACTTTCCAGATGCAAGGCTCTGTGCCGGCTCGTGGAACAGCTCCCAGGAGGGCCAGCCACCCTCAGCGCCTCCAAGGGGAGGCCATACAAGCCAGAGCCTGTCCAAACTGCCAGCCCCTCCTTTGTCTGGGGAGAGCCGATTTTATTCCACTGCTGGTAGAGAGGATGAGGCTTACCCATCAGTCATGCAGGGCCTCTGGGAAGACAACGTTTTCATCAAAGCTTAAGGAAACTAGATTAGTTTTTGAAAAGAGTGGGAGGCAGCTGAGAGTTATTTGTTGATGTCGGTGACCTTCTAATTCTAAATGGGATTCTCTTTCGTTTTCCTGTCCTTGGGTTGGGTTTCTGCGGCGGCATCATTCTCCTAATGCGCCTGCCTGAGAAGGCAGCCGGCTCACCATCGCGGACAAAATGTCAAGTGTGCCCCAGCGCTCCCCACCTGTGTCATTTAAATACACCTTTCTCTTGGCCAAGCAATCAGGACTCCTTTAGGAGCCGCAGGAAGGAACAGTTTCTACTGTTCTCATAAATAAATAACCTGTTCTTCACGTGGCTCTTTTTCCAAAGCTCCAGTGAAACAATTTATTATGGAAATTAGGTACAAGCCATCGCTGAGAATTACAAAATGATGGAAGTTTTATTATTAATTAATCTATAAATAGCCTTAAAAAAATACAGGTGACGCTGCCTGAGAGGGATGAGACAGGGGGCTCCATTTGATCTCTGTAGTGAACCGCTACCGCACACCGAGCGGAGGTGGGGATGCTGCGGACCAGGCCTGGGAGGGGGGCCTGCAGGAGATCCCACGGGCCAGGGCTCTGCGGGGGGCTGGTTTAGGTGGAAGCTAGGATGTCTGTAAGGAATTATTTACAGAGGGTATTGGGTGGGCCCACTGAGTTTTTGTTTGCTTCTTTCAATAGGAAGGACACACACGATTTTTGCCTTTCTCCTATTCCTTCTGATGACAGGATGACTGGTAGGGTCCCAGCATCAGGAGCCTGAGTGTTTGCCCTTCTTCTCCACCGCTGGCTCTTTAAAGGAGCTGCTCAGGAGCAGAGCCGGCTGCCCCTGGGCATGTGCCAGGCTGCTCTCTCTTGAGCCTAAGCCCCCCGTAGGAGAGCACCTCTGGCACCAAAGGGCATGGAGCAACAAAAGGCTTTGTTGCCTTTGCTTTATTTTATTTTATTTTTATTTTCCAGCTTCATTGAGCTATAATTGACATACAAATTGTGTATGTTTAAGGTCTACAGTGTGTTGATTTGATACATTTATATATTGCAAAATGATTACCACCACAGCATTAGCTAACACCTCCATCCCATCACATAATTACCATTTCTGTTTTGTGGTGAGGACATTTAAGATCTACTCTCTTAGCACCTTAGAGGATGAAATACAGCATTATTATATCCTGTACATTAGATCCCCAGAAATTGTTAATCTTACAACTGGAAGTTTGTACCCTTTGACCAATATCTTCCCATTTCCCCCACCCTGAAGCCCCTGATTGCCACTACTCTACTGGCTTTTTAGGATTCCAAGTTTAAGTGAAATCATACAGTATTTGTCTTTCTCTGACTTATTTCACTTAGCATAATGCCCTCAAGATTCATCCAAGTTGTCACAAACACAGAGTTTCCTTCTTTCTCATGTCTGAATAACATTCATTGTGTGTGTGTGTGTGTTTATCTCACATTTTCTTTATCTGTTCATCCATTGATGGTTGTTTCCATATCTTGGCCATTGTAAATAATGCTGCAATGAACATGGAGGTGTAGATATCTTTTTGAGATCCTGTTTTCATTTCCTTTGGATAATTTGCTAAATTACTGGGTCATATGGTAATTCTATTTTTAATATGTTGAGGAACCTCCATACTGTTTCCCATAGTAGATGTACCAATTTACATTCCCACCAACAGCTCACAAGGGTTCCTTTCCTCCACGTCATCAACACTTTTAATCTCTTGTCTTTTTGATGATAGCTGTTCTAACAGGTTTGAGGTGATATCTCATCATGCTTTTGATTTTCATTTCCCTGATGATTAGTGATGTTGAACACCTTTTCATGTACCTGTTTGCCATTTATATGTCTTCTTTTTTAATTGGATTGTTTGTTTTTTGCTACCGAGTTGTATGAGTTCTTTATATATTTTGGCTATTAACCCCTGATCATATTGTCATCTATATGATTTGCAAATACGTTCTCCTGTTCTGTAGGTTGCCTTTTTATTTATTTATTTTTGATTATTTTTTTTCTGCTATGCAGAAGCTTTTTAGTTTGATGTAGCCTCATTTATTTTTGCTTTTGTTGCTTGTGCTTTTGGTGTTATATCCAGGAAATTGCTGCTGAGATCAATGTCAAGGAGCTTTTTCCTACGTTTTCTTCTAGGAGTTTTATAGTTTCGGGCCTTATGTTAAGTCTTTGATCTGTTTCGAGTTTATTTTTGTGAGTGGTGTAAGCTAGGGGTAAAGACAAGTTTCTTCCCTAGAGCCTTTAGGGTGAGGATGGCCCTGTTGACACCTTGATTTTGGACTTCTAGCTTCCAGAACTATGAGGCATTAAAAGTCTGTTGATTTGGGGGAAAGTGAGGGGGGGGTTAAGGGGGATAAATTGGGAGATTGGGGTTGACATATACACACTACTATATATAAAATAGATAACTAATAAGGACCTGCTGTATAGCACAGTGAACTCTTCTCAATACTCTGTATTGACCTATATAGGAAAAGAATCCAGAAAAGAATGGATATATGTATATGTATAACTGATTCACTTTGCTGTATGGCAGAAACTAACACAACATTGTAAATCAACTATACTCAAATAAAAATTAAAAAAAATATTCTGTTGATTTAAGTCACCCTGTTTGTGGTACTTTGCTATGGCAGCCCTAGGAAAAGTTATTAGACGTGTTCTTCTCACAGGCTCACATCCCTCAGAATATACCTGCACCAGAACATGTGTAATACTGGATAGTAATTACTTGTTTGCAGTTTTTTCCCCACTAGACATTGAGCTTCCTTGAGGACAGGGACAACCAGATCTTTTTATTTTTTGCATTCAGGACGGAGTCTGAAAGGTAGGTGCTTAATACTTGCTGAGTAAAAATCCTTTGATACCAGGTCACTGGATCATATTTCTGAGATGCCTTCTAGAATTGGTGAAATTTTACAGTAAGTTTAGAGGTAGGGGTTGCCAAAATGTGGGGTGCCCAAAGTGAAGGAGTTGGCAACCCTTGTCTCTGCCTACCATCTGTGGAAAAGCGAAGGGTATTAGTGGCTCCCTGATTAAATGCCCCACTGCTTCCAGGGCACTTCTGGATTCCAGAACATGCTCTGTGCCAGAGGCTCAGGACTGGCCATGCGGGACATTATGCAAAGTATTGGAGAGTATTTATACTTTATGGACTGTCACTGAGAAAATTGATTTTCCATCCCAGACTCCAATCTGATATTTCTGGGGTGTAAGAGAAAAGAATAAATGTCAGGCTGACGAGGGTTCCTTTTAACCCATACCAGCAGCTTTGTGTCAAGTTCAAGTTCACATGCAGATAGTTTGAATCCCACTGGAAAATGGGTATGAGTAAAAGAGGTACAAGTCTTGACATCTTTTGCCTTGACTTAATGGGGCTCTATCAAATCATTTTGTAATGCCTTCCCGAGAATTCTTCATGTTTCTAACTTCTGTGCTCTCTGGTCAGTTCTCCATGCTTCTGTTGCTGTTCTAATCATGTCACTCCCTGCCCCCAAATCACTGAAAACTCCTCATTTCACACAGGACAAAGTCCAAATTCCACAAAGTGTCCAGATCTTTCCTCTCTCCGGCTTCACTCTAGTTTCTGGGCTCATGGCTGGCTCTCCCCTGTTGTTGGGGAAGGACTTCCACGTAAGCTCAGCTGTTGAATTGCTATTTATTCTTCCAGGTTTAAGTAAGATGTCAAATCTTCCCTTTTAGGGAAGCCTTTTTGGTTTCCTGACTAAAGCCATTGCCTCCTTTTTAGGATGTTCATAGAATTTTGTTGATATAGCCCACTCTACTTCAATGCTGATTCCTTTAATAAGAATTTCATCAAGTGTGACTGGAAATGGGGAATAATTTCAATATAACACAGAAATTGTGATGATCCCTGTGATTTTTCTCGGCATGCTATTGTTTTCTAGAAATCAGGATCATGCTTTCTCATAATTAGAGAGCAAACCCTGGCAATATATGAAGACTTTAAGGAAACAGCTCAAAATCTACAGAAGTGCCTTTCTTTAGTGCACATACTGGCTGGATGTGTGGCCTCAAGCTGCACTATGCTTTTCACCATTTGCTGTTTGGTGAAGTCGTGCATGTTGATGAAGAAACTACAAAGACATTTATCCCTGTGTTAAAACAATGGGTTGATAAATGTCATACCCTAAGTCAGATGTTTGGTTCTGATAAAATTATTTCTATTCGAAGTAAATGGCTGAGTAAATCTAAAAATGTAGAAATAATAATACCAACTTCCATGGATGACCTCAAGATCAAATGAGATAATATATGAGAAAGTACTAACCTAGAACTTTGTACTTAATCACTCAGTCTCCAGTCACCTATTGATCTCACGGAGTTAATTTTTTACTTTAGATACTTTCCTTTCATTTTTTTTAAATTTATTTTTTAATTAATTTTTTGGGCTGTGTTGGGTCTTCTTTGCTGTGCATGGGCTTTCTCTAATTGAGGCAAGCGGGGGCTACTCTTTGTTGCGGTGCGCGGGCTTCTCATTGCAGTGGTTTCTCTTGTTGCAGAGCATGGGCTCTAGGAGCGTGGACTTCAGTAGTTGTGGCACGTGGGCTCAGTAGTTTTGGCACACGGGCTTAGTTGCTCCGTGGCATGTGGGATCTTCCCAGACCAGGGATCAAACCCGTGTCCCCTGCGTTGGCAGGTGGATTCTTAAACACTGTGCCACCAGGGAAGTCCCTATTTTCTTTTTAATATTATAATTTCTACTTGACTTTTTAAAATGGCTTCCAGTCAGAGAGCCAGGATAAATGTGGGGCTCACCTTACGTATTTACTTTCTCTCAAGGATTATAGTCCTGCTTTACCTCTGTCCAGTGCTTGAAAGTAATTGCCTTGTGTGTTTTATCCGGTTTTATAGTTGTTTATGATAGGAGGATAAGCTTAGTACCAATTACTCTGTTGTGACCAGAAATAAAAATCTCCTTTTCACACATATTTAAATTTTAAAATATTTACAGCCATGTGAAATAGGTATTATCCTACTTACTTTAAAGATAAGGAAATTGATTCTCATAAATCACAAATAATTTGACCAAAATCGCACAACTAATAAGTGTTGGAGTTTTGATTTGAACCCAGATCTCTCTGGTGGCCTGAGTCATGCTTTATTTACCCTTCTATCAAATTTCTAAAAGGGCTTCAGCTAAGCAATGGCGTTTGTAGGTTCTTTTAGAAATTGTGATGATCCATCTTTATTTTTCATGCTCAGTTCCTTATGAATTTTTATTTATATAATTAGCATTTTTAAGAGGAATAGTTTAGTATAAAGGGTCAGACATAAGTTATTTCAGAGCAGAAACAGGTTTCTGTGGGCCAGTATCAGAGAACTTCCATGGAGGGAACCGCCGAAGCATTTTTGGCTGATAAATGAACTGTTAAAATGAGAGTGATAGCTGGAGTCCAAAGAATCCAGAGTTGAGAGATAATGAGCAGGAAGCAAGTGAAGGTGGGAGCCCTGAAAGTAAACAAAGACAAATGAAATAAAACTGGAAGCCCAGAGGATGAGCAGGAGTGTGCTAAGGGAGCTGAGAGAGAATTATAGAAGAGCTGATAAAGTTATAGTAGTTGGACTCTTAGCCATGGTAAAGCTACAACAATAGGTCCAGTAGAGTCAGGAGTTGAATGTCCTTGAGAAGGGATAGAAGGACCTTAAGTTAGGAACTTTACAGCAAAAAGACCACTACTCCCTTGTGATGATAGGACTCCTGCCTGCATCCTAAAGCTAAACCATCTCAAGACTGAATTTATTGTCCCTTCTATAGTACGTAGAGTCTTCACCAATGGTGTTCAACCCCGGCAGCACATTAGAACTATATAAAGAGTTTTCAAAAGTCCTTAAACATCAGCCCTGTCCAAGGCAGATTAAATCTCTGGGAGTGTAGCCCAGATATTAGTTGTCATACTAAAAGACACATCAACAGGAATTATTTAATTTTAAAAACATAGAGAAAAGGGATTTAAAAAAAGACCCAGAGTCTCAGTGCCCCACACAATGATATTGAGTGGTCTAATGTGCATGTAATTGGGGTCCCAGAAGTAGAAAAGAGAAAGATGGGGAAGAAAAAATATTTGAAGAAAGAATGGCTGAAAAGTTCCCAAATTTAGTGAAAAACCTCAACCTGTAGATCCAAGAAGCTCAGTAAAACCCAGTCAGGATAAATACACAGAAAATCACACTTAAGTGCATTAAAGTAAAAGAGCTGAAACCAAAGATAAAGAGAAAATCTTAAAGTCATCCAGGGAAAGCAATAAAAAGACTAATCTCTTCAGAAACAATGGAGGCCAGAAGACAGTGCGACTGGTGTCTTTAAAGTACTGGGGAAAAAACAAACAAACAAAAAAACTGTCAACATAGAATTGTATATCCAAAGAAAATATCCTTAAATGTCTGTGAAATAAAAACATTTTCAGAGAAACAAAAGCTGAGAAAAGTCATCACCAGAAGACCTGCATAAGAAATGTTAAAGGAAGTTTTTTTCAGACTGAAGTAAAGTGCCACCCAACAGAACTGGGAGCTAGAGAAAGTAATGTAGACAACCTGAAAAAGAAATTATGTAGGTAGGGCTTCCCTGGTGGCACAGTGGTTGAGAATCCGCCTGCCAGTGCAGGGGACATGGATTTGAGCCCTGGTCTGGGAAGATCCCACATGCCACGGAGCAGCTAAGCCCGTGCGCCACAACTACTGAGCCTGTGCTCTAGAGCCTGCGACCCACAACTACTGAGCCTGCGAGCCACCTACTGAAGCCTGCGCGCCTAGAGCCCGTGCTCCGCAAGAAGAGAAGCCACCGCAGTGAGAAGCCTGCGAACCGCAACGAAGAGTAGCTCCCGCTCTCCGCAACTAGAGAAAGCCCGCGCAGCAACGAAGACCCAACACAGCCAAAAATAAATAAATAAATAAATGTATGAAAAAAAGAAATTATGTAGGTAAATATAAAAGACTACTTTTTTTCCCCTTTCAGTTTCTTTCAAAGACAACTCAGAGTTTAAAACAAAATATGACATTGTGTTGTGGGGTTTATAACACACGTAGACGTAAAAACATGTAACAACAATAGCACAAAGAACAGGCTATAAAGGGACCTTCCTCCCAACTATAAGGTTTTTATACATTTACCTGAAGTGGTAAAATTTTAACTCTAACTAGACTGAACTAAGTTAAGGATAAATATCATAATCTCTAGAGTGATCACTAAAAGAGGTATGTCTAAAAAGCCAGTAGAGGAATTAAAATGAAATACTAAAAATATGCAATTACCTAAGGTAGCAAAGGAAGATCAGAGGAACAAAAAACAGACAGCAAAAATAGGAAACAAATAGCAAGGTGGTGGGCTTAAAACCAATCCTATCAATAATTGCATTAAATGTCTATAGCTAATTTCAATTAAGGGAAGATATTGTCAGACTACATGAAAAATAAGATTAAACTATATGCTGTGTACAAATGATGCACTTTAAATATAAAGACAAAGATAGATTGAATGTAAAGGGATGGAAAAAGGTAGTATAAAAAGGGGGTGTGGCTATATTAAAATCAGACAGTAGATTTGAAGGTAAGGAGTATTATCAAAGATGAAAAGGGACATTTCATAATGATGGTCAGTTTATCATAAATACATAGGTTTATGCATCTATTAAGAGAACTTCAAAATGAAAGAGGCAAAAACTGCAAAAAATAAAGGATAAAACAGACCAAACCACAAAGATAGGTGAAGATTTTAGTACCTCTTTCTTAATAATCAGTAGAAGAACTAAGCAAAAACATAAATAGGGATATAGACTTCTATAGTCTACTAATCAACATTTATAGAAACTTAACACTCAACAACTGCAGAATATGTATCCTGTTGTGTGCATATGGAATTTTCACCAAAATGGACCAGGAAATAAGCCTCAATATATTTCGAAGGATGACAATTTAACAGAGTATGTCCCCTGATCACAATGGAATTAAGTTACAAATCAAGAACAAAAGGATATCTAGAAAACCTCCAAACATTTGGAGACTAAACAACACAGTTCTAACTAACATGGGTCAAAGAAGTAATTACAAAAAACATTTAAAAATATTTTGAGTTGAATGATAACAGTACTGCAACATATCAAAATTATAGACTGCAAATAAAGCAGTGCTTAGAGGGAAATTTATAGCATTAAATGCTTATATTAGAAAAGGATTTTAAGTCGATTTTAGTTTCCATTTTAGGCATTTATTAAGAAAAAAGAAAATTGAATACAAAGAAAGTAGAAATAAGGACATAATAAAGATAAGAATGGAAATAAATAAATAGAAAAAAGGGAAAATTAACAAAATCCTGTTCTTTGAGAAGATTAATAAAATTGATAAACACCTAATGTTTTATATATATATGTATATATATATATTCAGAGAGAGAGGGTACAAATTACTGAATTCAGATATATGCGACACTGGCATTTTTATTGCAACTCAAAACACCAAGGCATGCTCCTGTCCTAGGGCCTTTGCGCTGGCTGCTCCCTCTGCCTGGAATGGTCTTACCTTAGATCTCATCATGGCTCACTCCCTCACTTAATCTCCAGTCTTTGTCTGAAAATTTATTTTCATAATGAGATCTTACCAAGACCATCTTATTTAATATGCAAACTGCCCTGCACTTCTGTCCCCTAACTCTGTAATGCCCTTATCCTGCTCTGTTTTTTTCTTTTTAATAGCACTTATCTCTCTGTCTCTTTTTTAAGGTTTAACAAACATTTAATAAGCATCTGTACAGTCAGGTGCCTGTGGTATTCACCATGAGAGGCAAAGGTGAATAAGACTAGCTCTTGGAGACCTTTAATATAAGTGAAGGACTCTGTCATTACACAAATAATTGCAGCAATATGTGTCTTTGCCGGCTTGGGCTGCTATAACAAAGTTCCATAGACTGGGTAGCTTAAACAACAGACATTTCTCACAGTTCTGGAGGCAGGGAAGTCCAAGATCAAGGTGCTGACAGATTTAGGTCCTGGTGAGAGCCTACATATTGGCTTTTAGACAACAGACACACCTTCTAGCTGTGTGCTCACATGGCCTTTCTCCGAACACTTATCTTCTTTCTGACATACTCTATAAGATGTAATTATCTGTTTGTGATATTTATTGAGACATGAATCTATTGAGATTTTGAAACTCGTATCTCTAATAATATTTAGAAGATCTGTTTCCTTTCTGGTTATACAAGGAAGATAATTTGGACATTTTAGACCTTTTTTTTTTTCTTTTTGCGGTACTCGGGCCTCTCACTGCTGTGGTCTCTCCCATTGCGGAGCACAGGCTCCGGATGCGCAGGCCCAGCGGCCATGGCTCACGGGCCCAGCCACTCCGCGGCATGTGGGATCTTCCCAGACCGGGGCACGAACCCGTGTCCCCTGCATCGGCAGGCGGACTCTCAACCACTGCGCCACCAGGAAAGCCCTGAAAAATCGTTAAGTTGAGCCATTGTTAGTCGGGGACTGCGTGAAAAGCTTCAGCTTTATATTTACCTGCCCAAATGACCTATTTGAGTGATTTTCCTAGAACAAAGGGTCTTCTGAAGGTACATCCAAGTCTTCATCTCTTTAGAACCCAAATTACTTTGAAATGGCACTGCTTGTCCTCCAGCATCTCTTCCACCCCACACAGAGTTCTTTCATTCCTATCATGTTTTCAGAGATCTTAGGATCAAGTTTCAAGGGACCAGTGATATCTGCAAGAGAACATTTCTCAGGCAAGTGGCCTAAGAATGAAATATCTCTCCTTTAGTGTCGGCAGGGGAAAGTCCTGTAGCCTTCCTGGATGTACCTGAACATGAGTGCTGACCATCCCAGAGCCACAGGTCTGGGCCCTTCACCACATTCATGCTAGCTCAGAGTCAGCTTATAAACTTAGGGTCATGTTAACCTCCGGACTGAGGCTAATGACAAATGGTCTTTCTGGCTGCAAGTGCAAGACCATTCCCTGATGCCTCTTAGAAAAGAGGTTGGGATTTTTGAGGATGGCAGGGACATTTCCAAGAGGACCCCTAGGAGGCCAGCTCTGGGTAGCTCTTGCCAACCACCCGAACAGCAAAGTGACCATTACAAACTCTCTGTTTGAAGTGGCTGGACCACGTGAGGACAGCTAGGCAAAAGTCCTCATCTTCAATGTGAGTTTTAAAGCCTTCCAGACTCAGCTAAGGGAGTCTTGGGAAAGCTGACTCATCCTGCTTAGCTTGACTTTGCTCTGCTTCCCACTCCGTCACAAACTGCTGCACAGACTGCACTAGATAAATTGACATTGAAAGTTATTCAAGGAACAAGTCGACAGTTTAGAAGATGTGCATTCATGGCAGGCATCTGCCGAGCTCTGGAAGAGCCTGGGCAGGGCAGAGTGACATGGTGAGTCACAGAGCCGGGGCCTCACAGCTCTGAAAGCTGGAAGAAATCCTAGTGCTCATGGAGGCCCAGCATGTTCCCTTAAGGAGACAGCCGTAAGGAAACCCAGTGGTGACTCAGTGCAGCCTTGTCTGTGGTGCTGGGTTTCATGGTCTGTGGGTTTATGTACTTATTTGGGTTTTACACAGACATTTGTGTATTTATATCTTCTTATAAATATCATTGTTTTTACTTTTGGCAGCCTAGTGGTAATTAATCTTGGTGGGGGTGGGGTCCCTCTTTTCTCTGTGGCAGCTCGAGCTTCCTGTCTGCCATGGTCCCCAGGGTCCTGCACACCCAGAAGAAGCACTTGCTTCTCTGTATTAACCCTGCTCAATTGGATCACACCCAGCCTGGTGCTTCTCTGCACTCATTTCTTTAACTCTCCTGTTGCTACCTAAGTGCTTATGTATGGCCTGTTTTCCCTCCCAGATCGTGAGCTCCTGGTATATCTGGCCCTCCCGCTTTGCTATGGAGACGAGAGGTGCTCCCCAATGATAGTTTGCCTGGGTGACTATGAAGCTGCTTCAAGGGCTGGCATCGGGAGGAAGACATTAATTTGCTATACAGGGGGAGCAGAGATACATGTTAGAATTTAGTGTAAACTCAGCTGAGACTTGCCTACAACTTAAGTGGCTAGGCTGTAGTGCCCAGGTCTTGGAGAAGGCTTCTTTGGGCTTTTTTCCAGGTAACAGTGGTTGCCAGAGAAGTGACCTCTGGATAGTAACCGTTAACGTTTAATTACATGTTTGCTGTGCGCCAGAGAATGTTCCACAGACTCTATGTGCATTAACTCATTTAATCCTTATAAGAAGAATTTGAGCTAAGTTCTCTTATAATTTTACAGATGAGGAAACTGAGGCACATAATAGACATTAAGTACCTTGCCCAGGATCACACAGCTAGCAAGTTATGGAGCTGGGATTTAAACTCAGACATTCTGGCTCCAGGAACTGTGCTCTTAAGCAGGACATCGAAGCACCTCTCAGAAAGGTTTAAACACATGATACACCCACCCTTGCACTTACCTATCCACTGAAATTTTTAGTCCCCTTTGAAAAAATGGGTTATATATAATGACTAGGTCTATAAGACATCCATCAAGTCTATTCCATCCCTCTTCTCAAGCTCCTTTTTGGCTCTCAGACTTGGTAGAAGGCATCCACAGTGAATAAAACTTCTGTCCAGGATTTTGAAAGCAGTAATGAACACTGGAACTGATGACAGTAATTTGGAGTCCACTGAGTTTATTCTGGAGAAATTAAGATAGGGACTGGTTGGAAAATACGTGAGTTGCTGTATGTATGAAGAATTCTAGGAATTATTTTGTTTTGCAGCACTCATATTAGGTAATGTTCCAGGGTGAGCCTCCCCAAGCTTTCTTCATTATGTTTCAGATTTCAATTTGTATTTTTATATTCTGTTCCCCCAAAAGCTCTGAAGGATGTTGTCCTTTGAGTTTAATAGGGTATCTGCCTCTCCTACTGTGAAGCCACTGGGTGATTTGAATATGTACCTTCGGTCTAACTGTACTGTCACTGGCTGTTTAAGGTGGGAAAAGGGACAACCTGGGTCCAGATCTGGTAACACTGGGCAACTACTAGTCTCTTTGGACTCAATTTCCTCATCTGTAAGGTGAAGGGAATGAGTGAGATGACCTCCACGGTCCATCCATGGTTCTGAGTACTTTCAGCCACATTTCTGGAAGGCTAACCTTTCTACACATTTTTCTTACATGTGTATCAAAACTTTTTATCCTTGGCACTGGGTTTTGGCATAACATCATCTTCAGACAAGCCTTCCAGTCTTGAAAAATAGCATTCTGAAAAAGGGGTGATTTAAATTTTTACTCTAGACAAGTTAAAAAATGCTTCTTTCCTGGTCTTACAAGTCATTTTCTCATTACTCCTTTTTCTAACTATTGAGTAGGCAGGGTGTCCCAGGAATCAAATAACCTTTAAACTTAGAGGACCAACCTACAGCTGCTCCTGGAGGCTGCTCACAGGAATCACTTTTTAGATTAGAGGTCTCTTAATAGGGATAAAATGCTAGTGCTGCCTGCTGGTCTGTTGGCCCGTGTCCTGGAATTTGCTAATGTTGCATTCCTCTTCTGGATTTGGGTCTTTTGTCCACCATTATTACCCTATACCACTTTGCTATTAAAAAAAATCAATGTCAGTGAAAGATGAAAATAACTGTGCATCAAAAGAGTAACCGCTTGGTGACATGAGTGTTAATATGTGCTAACGTCTATTGAAGACTTTGTGTTTGTCAGGCACTGTTTTAAATGCTTCTTATACCTTGACTCGTTTGATCTTCTTTGAGGTAGTTATTATTATTATTTTACAGTTCCTCAATGGTGGCACAGAAAATTTAAGTAACTTGAGTGAGGTCACAGAGCTAGTGGTAGTTTTCTGAACTTTGGCTTTTTTTTTTTTTTTTTTTTTTGCGGTACGCGGGCCTTTCACTGTTGTGGCCTCTCCCGTTGCGGAGCACAGGCTCCGGATGCGCGGGCTCAGCGGCCATGGCTCACAGGCCCAGCTGCTCTGCGGCATGTGGGATCTTCCCAGACCGGGGCACGAACCTGTGTCCCCTGCACCGGCAGGCGGACTCTCAACCACTGTGCCACCAGGGAAGCCCTGAACTTTGGCTTTTAATACTGGACGTAGATGGGGGTGTGCAAAGTCCTGCTACAGGATAGAATGGATCTCAATAGATTGGGAAGACTATTTGGAGGGGGATTTGCCGACTGGATTCTAATAATTTTAAATGAACATCTACTGGGGAGAAATGTATGGAAAATATTTCTACTCCTGGATGCTGCAGAATGGAAGGCATATGTGATACTTCCATTTGTTTATTATAAAAATATTCCTGTATATTACTATGTACAGTGAGGCTGCTGAGTACTTTAGAAGAAAGAAGCCTGAACACAGGAGATACCTGTGCTTCTGGATATTAAAAAAAGAGCCAAAAGATTAGGAACCAGTGTTTCTGGCCTCAGATGATTTTATACAAATGCATAGAGTGTGAAAATAATGAAACCTTGCAGATTTAGAAACAACTAGACAAATACCATCTTATCTATTCGACCAAGATGGGGTGGGCTAGGATTGACAAGGAGAATGGTAGGTTCTAAAGAAACAGATGTGGTAGGAGGCAAGTGATGCTATCAGAACATCAAGAGAAGTGGCCATGTTGGTGAGAGAAGAAAGCTGGTTATGTTGGTTATGGTAGTTAGCTGTTAGAAAACCATCTTTTACATACATGAAAAAGAGTCACAGAGTACATAATGGGACCCTATGGGCAGGGATGTCAAAGGGAGGAGTTGAAGATGGAAGGTAGCCTCTAACAAACTTAGGCAGTCAGACCTGATAATCCATGAAAAATCCATGGAGAAGAGTTCGGTAGGCAGGTGAAGAAACCATGGAGCACCACAGGGAGCTCGGTTTATTTCCTATGCTCCTGGCTGGGTTTTATAAAGGACTGGTGGGCAATATAGACTGCCCTGAATATCCAAAAGCTAAAACCAGGAATGATCTGAGTGAAAATAGATAGCAAAAAATATATATTTTAACTATAAGTGTAGTGAGAAGAAAACAAAGGACACATGGTTTCTGCAGCTTTCAGTACGTGATAAAACAGAAACATCACAATCAATTAGGCGGAGTCCTAGCTCTTTGATTAACCATACCCAGGCAGCACTAATTAAGACACTGAAAAATACAGGGAGGCCTTAAAACCCATCCCTTGAGGCTCCATTCTTGGCCCTGCCTTAGTCAGCATTTTAAATACAAAATGTAAAACATACATAAAAGAGGAAAGAACAATATAATAAGCCTCTATGTACCCCAAACCCAGATTCTAGACTTATCGTGATGGTGCCACACTGGCTTCGTCCATCCATCATACTTTCTCTGCTGAGGTATTTTACAGCAAATCTCAGAAAGCACATTATTTCATCATTATACAATTTAGTGGGAATTTCTAAAACTGAACATTTTCTTTCATAATACAGTAACACTGTCATGCCAAAGCTAATCGTAATTCCTTAGTACTTTTTAACATCTTGATTATCTTAAGTTTTTTTATCATTGGTTTTTCAAACCAGGATCTAAACAAGGTCCTGACATCATATTTGTCTATTTTGTCTCTTAAGTCTTTCTCACTCAAGAGCAGTTGCCCCTGACCCCTAATTTTTTTTTGAGGCCAGTTACTGTTGAAGAAACCAGGTTGGTTGTACTGTGGAATACCCATATTCTAGACTTGTCTGTTTGCTTTCTTGTGGTGTCATTTAACTCATTCATCACATTTCCTGAAACTGGCAATTAGCTTGATTAGATTCAGGTTAATTTTTTTTTTTTTTTTTTTTTTTTTTTGCGGTATGCGGGCCTCTCACTGCTGTGGCCTCTCCCATTGCGGAGCACAGGCTCCGGACACGCAGGCTTAGCGGTCATGGCTCACAGGCCCAGCCGCTCTGCGGCATGTGGGATCCTCCCAGACCGGGGCACGAACCCGCATCCCCTGTATCGGCAGGCAGACTCCCAACCACTGCGCCACCAGGGAAGCCCTAATTTTTTAATTGTTAGTAATAATACTTCATAGGTGGGATGGCATACTTCGTATTGAATCATACAATAGGCACATAATGTTTGCCTGTCTCACTTTTAGTGTTCCTAATGTTGCTAGATGGGTTCAGGTGGTAAAAGCCAGTCCTTCCAATATAAAGTTCCCCATTGACAGGGTGATGAGAGCAGTTTTCCTGGGTCAGTCTCAGTTTATGACTGTTCTGCTGGTGTCCTGACCAGTTTGTCATTTGCTCTTGATTTTTCATTTCTAAACAGATGGTTATTAGTAATTGCATTAAAACAAGCCAGGGTGGTCTTCATAGACGTCCACTTCGTGCATCCAGCTTCTACCATACTCTCATCTAAAAATTTGTTATGCACACAAGCAGTGAACACAATTCTCACTTTAACATGTGGTTAATCTGCAAGGTGATGGGCAGTAATCCATTTCCTGATGCAGTCTAATGAGCAGTTTCCTTTCCAGGACAGCATGCAGGGTGTTTATTGATAACACAAAGTTTGCTCAGACACAGCTGGCCAGGGATAGCTGACTCTGTCCAGTTTCAGATGGTGGTGGAAGATTTATTCAATGTTGCTACCCTTATCAGGCACTTGGTCTACCGGACAGTTGTACAGTGGCCTGTGCTATGGTCTGCAAGATGTATGAAGCCATTCTTACACTCAAGACGTATGAAGTCAGTCATTATGGTCACTGGGAAATATAGGAAATTATGGGATAGGTACACATAAATGTGTGTGGGAAGTAGAGGCTGGGCTGTCCTGCCATGGGGAATGTAGGAAGTAATCTGAATGCTTTTGCGTTATCATTTACTATATGGTTAAATGTCTACAACTCTTAATTTGTTTTTGATAAACTCTCCTGCTGGCAAAAATCTAAAAAAAATGGCGTCCACATTTAATGGAAAATTAAGTAATAAAAGTCTACTTCTTAAGAAAGTTGATGATGAATGTATAACTCACCCCAAAATATTTGTCAATATTTACCACCCACTGTGATAGGGCCCCCATAGTGATATTACCAACCACATGAAAACCAGAAGATACAAATCTCATGAAGAAGCATCAGCATCTGCCTCAAAAGTTAGTGGTTGTTTTAAGAAGACCATTCCTGAGGATGATGGTTTAACACCTGGAGCTGCAAATGCTGCTTCTACACATCACTCTGCCAATCATGACTTTTCATTTAGATCAAGTAGCTGTTTTTTTTTTTTAATGGATCAAGTAACTCTTATTCTAAATTAATTTGCTCACTTTCAATCCCAGATTTTCTTATTTATGAATAGTGAAATAATACCTATCAATATCTTCGTGCCAATCTCAGAAGAACTTTGTAAGCAGTTAAATGAAGATGGATTCATATCAATGCCATCAGCATCTTCAAACAGAAGTCGTTTAATTCCAGTAATGTATGTGTTTTTTCTGCTTCATGGAATCTAAATGAAGCTTTTAGAAGTTCATTCTGTTGAAGGGAACATTATGGTTAATGCTATTGTAAATTCAGATGTATGTTTAACAATAGAGAAAAAAATACTTTATTTTTATGGTGATAATGAAAAATACTAATTGTGGGGGGGCCAAGGATTATAAAAACAATGTTTCTAGTAAACATTTCTTCTCCGTAAGAAATTTACGGAGCATAACAATTTTTGTGAATGACTGTGATGCATGCATCATCTATAATTTCATCCTAACAAGCTGCAGTATTTTACTAATCAAAACAGAAGCTGTAGTTGTCAAAATTTACAAATATTTATATATTATCACAGTTGTTGTAAAGGGGTGACAAAATTTTTGTGATGAAGTATTTTTTGTGTTTAGCAAAAAATGATAAATTTGATGAATATGAAAAAATATTTTAGATGGCTGAACATGCTTTCTTTCTTGGCTGCCAGCTATGAGCCATAGTTCATGTGTGCTTGAGCCTTTGAAGAATGGCATTGTAAATTGACCTATGTGTTCTACGATGGCATCGAACTTTCTGTAAAAGATTCTGATAAATTTTGTTTGTATATTGTTCAAAATAAAGTTGGAAGTACTTACTTAGTGTATCCAAAGGATATAAAACACCAAAAACTTCAGCTTTTAAAGCTTTTGGTAAAATTTAATTATTGAGAAAAAAAGCTTGTGAATAGGAAGGCATTAAAAATTATCTCTATAAAAAGCAAGAGAAAAACAGAACAAACGAAACAATGAGAACTCAAACTATATTTAAAATTTAATTTTGAATTCTTATAATTGCACCTTGGAATATATTGAACTGTGGGAAGAATCTATTAATGGAACTTTTACTTTAATTAAAAACTTATATTTGGTATTAGAATGGAATGATTTTAGAAGGTCTTTGATTTTGAAGCATCTTCATTTGGCAAAACCTTGAATATAATCAAAAATAGAGACCATGTATTTAAGGAGTTTTGTCTTGTAGAAATATTTGTTAAAAAATAGAGGCAAAAGATGATTCTTTTAAAGATTCTTGAGCTAAAGTATTTATACATTTCAAGATAAAGAATATTAGAGGATGGATTAAGCATTCTGCATGTCTGAGAATGGAATGCTAGCAGAAATGCTGAGAGACGGGAGGCAAATCCATAACCTGGATTTGTGTCTGTTCACGTGAGGACAAAGGTTATCCCTTCCATGGCACTGACTGCTTACTCCAGGGGATGGTGCCATTCTGGGGACTCAGCTTTGGCCTGTTTCTGACAGGTCAGGTACTAAGGAGTGGTGGTAGCCAGATTAGATTTGTTGAAGGGAAAACCATGTTGCATGACCTCTTTGGATCAAGCCCTGGGGTGGCTGACTGACATGCAAAGAAGGGGCGATCTTTTCCACCTTATTTTATTTTATTTTTTTTGGCTGCTTTGGATCTTCGTTGCTGCACATGGGCTTTCTCTAGTTGTGGTGAACGGGGGCTACACTTCGTTGTGGTGCGAGGGCTTCTCACTGCGGTGGCTTCTCTTGTTGAGCATGGGCTCTAGGCACGTGGGCTACAGTAGTTGCAGTGCGTGGGCTCAGTAGTTGTGGCTTGCAAGCTCTAGAGCACAGGCTCAGTAGTTGTGGTGCATGGGCTTAGTTGCTTCACAGCATGTGGAATCTTCCCGGACCAGGGATTGAACCCGTGTCCCCTGCATTGGCAGGAGGATTCTTAACCACTGCGCCACCAGGGAAGTCCCTCCACCTGATTATTGAGAAACTTCTCTGCCATGAATGTCTCTGGCAGACATGTAACTGGGCCATAAACATCTTCATGCTCTGTAATTATTCTGAAAGATTCACCCACATATCTCTACCCCAGACTTCCTTGTCACCAGTGTTCCAAGTCTCTGAGCAAGCAGCCAACCATTAGATTTGTATCCCAGGCCATTTCTCCTTCCGCATGAAGTGGATGACCGGATGTGTCACTTGAAGTTCTGCCCACCAGGATAATTTCCTTCATCATTACCTTCCAAGGCCATCTCTGAGTGAGATGTAGTGGTATAGGCATCCACTTGTTGCTGGTGCCAGCATATCACACAGATTCATCTGTAGACAGGCATGTATTTTACCTTCTTCTGATAACTGGACATGATGGACTCACCCTGAGGCCATGGGTGTGGGTTAAGGGGAGGCGGTGAAGCAGAAGGAACAGGAGCCAGAGAGTCAGAGCCAGCTGTTGGTACAGTTTGTTTGAACTTTCTGAACTTGCTTGGTTCTGGTCTCATATATACCACTTTCAGCTTATAATGGAATGCTGCTGCACATGTCCTGTTGGATGGTTTGGTGGATTTAATTCATGATGGATAATTAATACATGATGGACACTTAATACATGATGGACATTTGGGTTGCATAGTAAACTTGGTATCCCTTGGTGAAGTGTATATCCTCTACCAGGGAGCAGTAGCCAGCCATGGGTTGCTTTTATGATGGAGAGTAGTTGTCATTGGAGGAGGGCTTGCCAGCTACTCTAACGGGACTCCACTGACACTTTCATACCGTTGGGTCTGTTGGTAATAAGGTTTAAGTGGCAGGGAAGCTTGCACCACAGCTTGAAAATGCTGCAGAACGCTTTTTTTTTTTTCTAAAAATCATTTCTTCCCTTCCTTTTTAAAAAGATTATTGAAGTATAGTTGATTTACAATATTTCAGGTGTACAGCAAAGTGATTCAGTTATAGTGCTGCTGTGAACATTGGGGTGCACATATCTTTTAGATAGAGTTTTCTGGATATATGCCCAGCAGTGGGATTGCTGGATCATATGATAGTTCTATTTTTAGTTTTTTAAGGAACCTCCATACCGTTTTCCATAGTGGCTGCACCAATTTACATTCCCACCAACAGAGTAGGAGGGTTCCCTTTTTTCCATACCCTCTCCAGCACTTATTATTTGGAGACATTTTGGTGATGGCCATTCTAACTGGTGTGAGGTGATACCTCACTGTAGTTTTGATTTGCATTTCTCTAATAATTAGTGATGTTGAGCATCTTTTCATGTGCCTGTTGGCCATCTGTATGTCTTCTTTGGAAAATTGTCTGTTGAGGTCTTCTGCCCATTTTTTGATTGGGTTGTTTGTTTTTTGATATTGAGCTGTATAAGCTGTTTGTATATTTTGGAAATTAAGCCCTTGTGGGTCCCATCGTTTGCAAATATTTTCTCCCATTCCATAGGTTGTCTTTTCATTTTGTTTATGGTTTCCTTTATTGTGCAAAAGCTTTTAAGTTTAATTAGGTCCCATTTGTTTAATTTTGCTTTTGTTTCCATTACTCTAGGAGATAGATCCAAAAAGACGTTGCTGTGATTTATGTCAAAGAGTGTTCTCCCTGCGTTTTTCTCTAGGAGTTTTATAGTATCTGGACTTACATTTAGGTCTTTAATCTATTTTGAGTTTATTTTTGTGTATGGTGTTAGAAAATGTTCTAAATTCCATTCTTCTACATGTAGCTGTCCAGTTTTCCCAGCACCACTTATTGAAGAGACAGTTTTTCTCCATTGTATATGCTTGCCTCCTTTTTCATAAATTAATTTTTTAAAATTTATTTATTTTTGGCTGCTTTGGGTCTTCGTTGCTGTGTGTCGGCTTTCTCTAGTTGCAGCAAGCAGGGGCTTCTCTTCGTTGCAGTGCGTGGGCTTCTCATTGAGGTGGTTTCTCTTGTTGCGGAGTGCGGGCTCTAGGCACGTGGGCTATGGTAGTTGTGGCACACGAGCTTAGTAGTTGTGGCTTGCGGGCTCTAGAGTGCAGACTCAGTAGTTGTGGTGCACGGGCTTAGTTGCTCCACAGCATGTGGGATCTTCCCAGACCAGGGCTCGAACTGGTGTCTCCTGCATTGGCAGGCGGACTCTTAACCACTGTGTTACCAGGGAAGCCCTTTCATAGATTAGTTGACTGTAAGTGCATGGGTTTATTTCTGGGCTCTCTATCCTGTTCCATTGATCTATGTGTCTGTTTTTGTGTCAGTACCATACTGTTTTGCTTACTGTAGCTTTGTACAGAACACTTTTTTGATTTCTGCCCCACTCAATATTAGCAGCCCATGGGTTCCTTGGTAGATGAACTATAGCAGCACATATCTATATATGGTATACATTGCTTCTCCAAACAAAAGAGGGCCACCAAACATTATGTTTTTTTCTTTGCGGTAGGTGGAACAAGGTGCAGTGACTTTGTTCTTACTGTAGGTGGAAACCCCCCCCCCACACACACACACTTCATTCCATTCCACTCCCCTGAACCCATGGAAACTTCAGTATTGCAGGCCCACTTAAGCTTTCACAGGGATTATCTTCTGACCTCTGGCATGCAGATGTCTTATTTGGGCGTCTAGGGTACTTGATACAACCTGCTCACAGGATTAGGTTGTCAGTATAATGAACCAGGATGATGTTCTGTGAGATATCAAGATGATCATGATCCTTTCAGTATCTTTTGGATTCATATATATATATATGTACATATACATGTATATAGTTGATACATAGTTCTGGGGGTAAGGGGTGGGGTAAAGGTAAGTTTTGGCCCTGCCAGCAGAGATATTACAAATGGAACTGCAGCTATGATTGTTATTATCATGCATTATCATCATCTGATTATGTTTGCAATCATCTATGTTCATTCTTCATGACCTATCTGACCTTTGCTCGTAGCCAAAAGTGTGAATAATTAGGGATGTAATAGGAATCACCACCCTTTGTTTCTCAAGTCTTTGATGGTAGCACCAGTCTTTGCAATCCCTCCAGAGGTGTAGTTTGCTTTTGCTTTACTCTCTTGATGAGAGTGAGTTTTGGAGGATAGCTTCTGGGGTTTCCACTTGGCTTTCTTTACCAAAACAGCTTTCACTTCATAGATTAGGAAATTAGTGAAGAGCCTTTGCTAGTTATTCTGTATACCTATTAGCACTGTACAATATATCTGGATCTAGGGATATAGCTACCAAATGGGTGCGTTCACACTGGCTCTACTGTTAGGTGGACTCAGGCCACACCTCTTTCTAACACTGACCTCGTAAGGCCCTACTCTAACTAGAGGCCCGCAGTGGCATTTTGGGTTTCTGAGTTGTCAGTGCATATATAACTAGTGAAATCTGAATGAGGTTTATGGATTGTATCAATTTCTTGACTTTGATATTGTGCTAAAGTTGTGTGGGATGTTAATATCAGGTGAGAGGGAGGGTATTTGGAACTTCCCTGTACATTCCTCTGTAATCTCTCATGAATCAATAATTATTTCAAATAAACATTTTAAAAAATAGTTGTAAAAGTGCTTGCATTGCTAGGCTGTTGAAAGGATTAGAGGAAAATGGATCTAGTACAATATCTAGCACAGCATAGGTTTTTAATCAATTATAGTTACACAAACACAGACATACATGCGTACCTGCATTTATGACATTCCTAGTCTCCTACTAGTGAGACATGGGCTTTGAGTCGTTTGTCCATCAGATGTAATATGTGTATCTCACTTTCTATTCTTATTTCCCTTTGACCCAGGGCACCACTGATAAAACACCTGTTGAGAATGAAACTCACAACCTTGGTCCCTAACCAAAGGAGCTCCCTGGTCATCTTTGTATGTGAAGGTGGGGATAGATCCACTCCATAGCACCTGGAATGTGTGAGTTCTAGTGAGGTAGCCCCATCAGTGGCGGCAGAAGGTGGTGATGATGGTGGTAAAAGTGGAAAGAGTAGGATTGAGAAATAGAGGAGCCTGAGATGAGGAGGTTGGAAAGAAGACTTAGGGAGGGGACTGGAGACTTCACCCTGAGTCACACATCAAAGAACTGCAGCCCTGGCTCACCCACGGGCAGGTCTTCCATGAAGGATGAGGCTTATGTTCGTCTTCTGACTGACACTTAAGAACTTGGGTCTAAATACATAAAGTTAATCTTGTTGCCATTATCTTATTCATCATAGTGATTTTCTGGTTGCTTTTATGGATCGTTGTAAAACTAGTTTTGAATGAGATATGTCTTTTCACTTCTTCCATCTTAATTTTTAAGAGTGCCTGTTCTTCAGTTGCTAAGTAACAAGCCTATAATGTGTTATCACAGTGGTTCTATCTGAATAATTTCTGTAATCACTTAGGAGATTGTTTTAATAGTATATCATCTAACTTATAAGAAATGACTAATTCTAGGCTGTTCGGAGAAAGCTGACAAGTATTTCCTCAAAGGCAGGAGGTGTATCAGCTAAGGAACATAAAGACAGAGCATGTGATGTATGCCTCACCCACTGCAGCTCTCCTTCGCAAGGTTACCATTGCCTTCAGTGTCTGCAGATGGAACAGACACTCCCTAGGAACTTTCTCAAGTTTCAAAGAGCCAAGGGATCCAGAAGGGGAGTTTTTTAAAAAGGAATATTTTGCTCTAGTGACTTGCAAAATTGCATTTATTATAAATGAAGCATGATATAAAGTAAGGCAGTGTTGCTCTGGTTCTGTCAGGGCAGAAACATGAGCAGAGATGAGGTATGGAAATACCGTAGCTGTCCTAGTCAAGGGAACCCCTGATCAGAGGCCCCTCAGCGTGGCTACAGATGACCCTCTCTGATGTCAGATCTTCTGCCTCTTCCATGAGGGTCCTAGAGTAGGTGACTAGGAGCTCAGAAACCTGTTCATCTGAGGTGGGGACAACAGGATGAAGGCTGTAAGTCTGAGCCCCCAAACATCAGGTTTGTGTAGTTCCCATGGGCAGACCTTACCCCAGCCCTGACCATCTGACAGAGGCCACGGTCTAAGTCAGTGTGTATAAGCTGCACGAGACACATTCGGGTCTCTCCTCTTCAGAAGAAATGTCTCCTTTAATCTGTCCCTCACTTCTGTGACTGACCAATTTCCTTCCTTTACCACCAGACTTTCAGGAAGACCTGTGCTGCTTTCACTGTCTACGGTGTGTCACCCCTCGTTCTCTCTTCATCCCATTGCAATCTGGGTCCCCACCCCCCTCCCCAAATAATTACTATGGTCAACCGTGATGTCCTAAATGCCAGATCCCTTGTCCTATTTTCAACATTCAACCTGAGGGATATGCCTGCCTGTTTGACATGGGACACTGTCTCTTCCTTGAAGTGTGCTTCTCCAGAGGCCCCTGGTTCCTCTCTCTTGGTCTGTCTGTCTGTCAACCCCGTCTCCTCATACTTCTCTTTCTCTCCCTGCACTGGCCCCCCTTCGCTGCCTTCTCTTTTCATTCCGCTCTGTAATCGTTGCTGTTCTGGAGGATTCATGCCTTAATGCTTCCTTCTTTTACCTCTTCCCTGGCACTCTTTCCCCCTCCCTCCCACCAAATCCAGAGCCACCTTATCCATCCTGCTTTGTGCTAGGCACTATGTTAGTGCTGGAAATACAGAGATGAATAAGACATGATCCCTGACTGCGCTGGACATGCTCAAGTCTAGAGGGAATGACGGATGAGTAAATGTTAGCGTACCACAGGGCGTGGAGGGCGCAAGAGTCAGTTCTACACGATGGGGAGGAACAGGCAGGACAGTGTCCCACTGGAGCACTTACCATGTTGCATGTTCATTAGAAGTAAAGGGCTGTCAGGCCTGAGTCATGGCTTTCCAGAAGAAAGGAGAAAGTTGTGTGTGTGTGTGTTATATGCACATGTACCTAGAATCCTTGAAAGTGGAGGAGCTGTGTGGGGAGAACCTGAATCCTTTCTAAGAAGGAGACCTGATCTTAGTGCTTCAAATGTAAGTTACTAGAAGACTAGTTGGGGGAACCTGGCTTTGCCCCAGCCTACAGATGAGTTACTAGTTCTTCATAGTCCTCCTTTGAACTCTGTGTTTAGGGTACCAAATTATTTTTCTGTCTCCAAGCGTGATTTAAAAACTATTTAACAAAGACATCAACACAGATCAGTCAGAATAAATGACTGAACGTGATTCCAGAGGTCCCTTTCTGTGCAGTAAGGTAAATCCTTTAGTTCTTGATCATAGAGACGTGTGTGTGCACGCGTGTGTGTGTGCATGTGTGCGTGCATGTGTGTGTGTGTGCGCATGTGTGTGTGTGTGTGTATATGGGGGGGTGTCCTTAGGGAGGGGCTGGGGCAGTTGGTGCAGAAAGGAGGGAATGTTTGGGAGTCTTGGGACAGTGTAATTTCCCAGTGATATGAAAGTACTTCAGTATTTTAACATCCTGTATGGCTGTACAGGGGCATTGCTGCTTTCCTCCTAAGACTGCAGATTCTCTGAGGTCAGGCTACATCGTAATCATTTCTGTGACCCTAGCTCTTAGTATAGTGCTCTGCGTATAGTGAGTGAGTGACGGATGCTTGCTGACTAGATAGAGTGGAATTAATGGTTTACTGAAATCTGGTGAATGAGCCGTATAGACCAGATTTTGCTGTGATAATAAACAACCCTCAACTCATAGTGGCTTATTACATAAAGGTTAACTTCTTGTGTATATGACTTGTCCATTGCAGGTCGTCTGGGGTCTCTGCTCTATGTCCCCTCCCTCTGGGACCCAGGCTCATGAGGTGACCACCATCAGAAATGGGTGGTCCCTGCGGCAGAGGGAAGAAGGACAAAGTGACAAAGTGTATCCTGACTCTTAAAGCCCATGCCAGAAGCTTAGACATGTCATTTCTGCTCGCATTTCATTGGCCAAAGCCAGCCTCATTTGACCCCGATTTTTTTTTTTTTAATGAAAAACAACTTCATAGGTGTAACACAATTGCTAATTCTGGGCTCCACGCTGTGCTAGAATGTTTCAGGGAAACAAAAAGAGATAAAGTGAGTCCCTGCTCCAGAGGGGATCACACTCTGATAGGAAAATAGGTATGCCAACAGACATAATACAATAGGTCTTGAAGGAGGAATAGGCTTTAATGGCTTGGGAAGACGGGGGCTTCTTCTGTAAACTCCATGAACGGTTTAAGTTCCCTGCCAGTCCCTCACGTTGATAGAAACCGGCTTGCAGCCTGTGGACATCTCTATCCAATGTGTATTTTTAGATTCACAATTATCAAGCTTTGCTGGGATTATTTGTTATGCTCTGTGTCTTCTCCCACCTTCCCACTAGAGAGCAAAGACTTTAAGACAGACACAATTCCGTTTGGTAGGAATTAGTCTTATTGGTCTCTGTCTCCTCAGTGTTAGGCTCTTGCTTGGCACAAAATGAACGAATGAGAGGATGAATGAATGAGTGAAGTAAGACTCTTGTTCACTGCTCGTGTCTAGTCTTACACAGGAGTCTTATCGTTTTCAGCTCCAGGGTACACTTGCCCTGGCTGGACATCTAATTCATTGACTGCTGTTCCACTTTTACTCTGCTTCTCTTCTCAGCACATGGCTCCTGACAGATGGCAATATGGTAACCCATGTTACTGCAGCCTTTGTCTGTGTTCCAGGGTTTCCCATCTCCGATGCTGTCTTGCCTTCTCTCAGTTGAGGCCTGATTCACACTGTGGAGTTTATTCTAAGAAACATGTGGCAGCTGGAAAATCTGTGTAGCTTTTTTTTTTTTTGGTGTTCTTGTTATTTGTACTGGGTTGAATAGTGTCTCAGAATGTGACCTTTTAGGAAATACGGCCTCCAAAGATGTAATTAGTTAAATTAAGATGAGGTCACAGTGAATTAGAGTGGGCCCTAATCCATTAACTTGTGTCCTTAGAAGATGGAAAAACAGAGACACACACAGGGAGAAGGCCGTGTGACTACAGGGGCAGAGATTGGAGTGATATGTCTACAAGCCAAGGAGGGCTGTAGGTTGCATGCAATCCCCAGAAGCTAGGAAGAGGCAAGAAAGGATCTTCCCCTCGAGCTGTGTCAGGGACAGTGTGGAGCTGCCGGCACCTTGATTTTGGATTTCTGTCTTCTAGAACTATGAGAGAATAAATTCCCGTTGTTTTAAGCCATGCAGGTTGCAGTGATTGTTAACGCTGTCCTCGGGACTAGTGAATGGCGAGGGGCGCTCTCTTCCCCATGGCTCTTCACGGTTCTGTACTTGGGCAGGTGTTCCAGACTCGTTTCCTCTGGAAACTGAGAGAGTGAAGCGCACTGCTTTGCATAGTCTTGCCCCACTGCTCCCATGCAAACATCCACCCCCTGCTGGCTGTGCTTGCTCCTGACAGCTGTCTTTGTTGTGCTTAGGGCATTCCAGGTCAGGCTGGAGCCAATAAAGAGGCGATAAAGAAACCTTGTTCTTAGGTCTCTAGTGGTGGAGCCAGGGGAATGAAGGATCAAATGGGAATTCTCTCTTCCAGCCCTGGTCTCTGGGTCGCTTTCTGGCCAGTGAAATGGTCAAGAATATTATAATAAATGACCTTCTCCTACAAGCTTGGTCATTCTCACAGTTCTCCTTTCCTCTTTTGTTCTCCCTCACATCCACCCCACGCCCCAGCTACCACAGCTCCTCAAATACAGAATTGGATTCCTCCCCCTGTGATGGCAGTAGCTCACGTTTATTCAGAAGTACTTATCGTGTACCATGCAGTCTGTTTACTAATTTACATAACTCCTTTAATCCTCACAACAGCCTTATGAAGTGGGTACTATTATTGCCCTCATTTTACAGATGAGGAAATCAAGACCCAGAGAAGTTAGGTAACTTGCCCAAGATCACACAGCCAGCAAGTGGCAGAGGTAGGATGTGAACTTAGATGATGGAACTCCAAAACCTGTGCTCTTAAGCACCGCTTGTAACATAAAGAGCACCAGTCAATCCAACTCAACACATATTCCATTGAGCTACCATAAAAAATTTCCAACATATGGCTATTTTTGACCTACAAAAGGTCAGTTTCATATGGTTCAAACTAATATATGCCAAGCACACTGGATTAGGTGCTGTATATAATCAGTGCAAGGTGCCTGGGACCAAGTAATTCATTTTTTCCCCTTAGGCACCACGCACGGCACCTTCACACATGAGATGTCATACAATGAGAATTAGTTCTGGAGTAAGACAGACTTTGGTAAGAATCTAGGCTCTGCCACTTGCTATGTGCTTTTATGTACAAATTATTTCTCTTCTTTGAACTTCAGTTAAACTTCAGTTCCTTGTCTATAAAATGGAGGATAGTAATGCTTATGTTCCAAGGTGGTTGTAAGGTTAAAGTGGAATAATATATTCAAAAGTGCCTGGAACATCAATAAATATTATTGATGGGAAAGGAGGATACTCTGAACCCAACATCCAGTAACTTACAGTCGAGGGGAGAGAACAGGGCCATTCACAAATAGTTCTTACACAATGCAGGCCAATAAGCTCTAAAACAGCTGGGGATATGGGCTGACCAGAGGTTGGCCCTCCAGAAATTAAATCTGGGTTCTTCTCTTACTTAAGAGAAGTTTCCAGCTGCTCTGAGTGTGTGCATGGACAGAAAAATGCACTGCTGAGAAGAATCAGTGAGTGAAGGTGTTAGTGTAAGGTGAGAGTCCCTTCCTCCCTGGAGAAGTGTGTGACAAAAGCCTTTGCTTTCTGAGTGGTTGAGCCAAAGCCGTCTCACCTCTTGGTATGACCAGTAGCCTAAGGAGTCCAGGGGTTCCTAGGAGGGAAAGGAATGATACACCAATCAGAGACATTTTAGTAAAAGTAGTGACACATCTAGAATTCATATAGCAAGAGAGGCAGGCTGGGTGGGCTTGAGCCAAAGCAGAGGAACAGGCTTGGTGGTCTGGTGCGCTCAAACCTTTTTTTTTTTTTTTTTGCGGTGTGCGGGCCTCTCACTGTTGTGGCCTTTTCCATTGCGGAGCACAGGCTCCGGACGCTCAGACTCAGTGGCCATGGCTCACGGGCCCAGCCACTCCGGGGCATGTGGGATCTTCCCAGACCGGGGCACGAACCCATGTCCCCTGCATCGGCAGGCGGACTCTCAACCACTGTGCCACCAGGGAAGCCTAGGCTCAAACCTTTTAAATTTCAATTATGTTATAATTACAATATAAATGAAAATCTCCATAAAGTAAGATTTGCTCTCAAAATTATCCTCAGAAAAGAGTCACAAAGTTTCCCACACTATAAGGCATACATTCAATTATTTTATTTTGAATAACAGCCTTTTTCTTTCTGAGAAAAAGCATCATCTTGAAATGACCTCTAGTTTTAGATACGCCTATGAGTCATCTGACACAACAAGAGAGAGACAGACTGAGATTTTAAACTAAAATTTAACAATTAATCCTGGGAGGAATGACTTCACAATATGTCTTCAATATTGTTTTAAGTAAGCCCTTTAAAGATCACTTATTTAAAAAAAAAAGATCACTTATAGAGTAATGTAAGATATGGTTATACTGTGAAGATCAAGAGTATCAAAATTAACAAGTGTAAATCAACTATACTTCAATTAAAAACTCCATTAAAAATATCAAAATTACGCACTATATTAGTTTTCCATGACTGCTGTATACTTCCTCATCCCTGACTTTGAGTTTGGCCATATGACTAGCTTTGAACAACAGAATGAGACAGAATGAGTGTTTCTGTCCTGAGCCTAGACCTTAGGAGACCTTGCATGATTTTGCTTGCATTTTTGTGCCTTAGCCATTGCCATGAGAAAAACACTCCTCAGTGTCTTGCTGGTCCAAGGAGGAAGAGAGACGTGGAGCAGAGTCTAGATCAGTGCAGACATCCCATCACATAACTAGATCCACAGTTACATGAACAAATTCAGGTAAGATCATTAGGATCACCCAACTGAGCCCATTTGGATCAGCTGACCTCCAGACATATGAGAAAAAATAAAAGATTGCTGTTTTAAGCCACTGAATTTTATTTGTTACACATCAACTGTTAACTGATATACCTGCTTAACAGCCACAACCCCTTTCTTCCTTGCTATAGATTCCTGATTTTGTTAATGATGGTCTTGTGCCATTATTGGTTTAAGCTGATCAGGTCACTTCTGTTATCATTTGCCAGATACTTTTTTTTTCCAGACTTCTTGCAGCTAGTGCTGACCATATGACCTAGTTCTGGCCCAGGAGACATAACGGGAAATCTTTATCCTTGGAAAGATTTTCCTCCGTGATAAAAGCAAAGCCTTCTTCTGCCCATCCCTTTCTTTCCAGCTTGGGCACTGGTATGACTATGTGATAGCTTGAACTGTGGAAGCCATCTTGTCACCATGAGGTCACAAGTTCAAGGATGAGAGTCTCACACAATGTATATGCTGAAACAGAAGGATGAGAAAAGGCTGTTTTTTTTCTTTCTTTTTTTTTTTAATCACATTGTTGAGCTTCAGAACAAACCCTGGGCCCACCTACCTCCAGGCTCTCACCGTATAAACAATGATTGTCTTCATGGTTCAACCCATTACCATTCAGATTTTCTGTTATGGCAGCCCAATGCATTCTTGAGTGGTGAGGGATATGGTGAAGATGGAGGAGAGGAGTGTGGGTGATAAATGAGGAAAGTGTGTATCACAGTGCTGTGAAAAGATCACTGTGCTGAGAATTGGAGACCTTTTCCTAATTAGTTGTGTAACCTTGAGTAATTCACTCACCTCTTCAGGCCACAATTCCCTCTCCCGAGAGTAGAAGGCATTTAACTAGATGATCTCCAGGGGTTTTGCAGTTCTCACATTGACTCAACATACAGTCAAGTTGCTGGCTGCCACAGCTGGGCAAATATTCACAGAGGATTTTGGAGAACTGTTAATTATGCCCAAGGAAAAGGTTGAGAATAGTTGTTCCTTAGCAAATGCTTAGCTCTGGGCAAGTGTCTTTTTCTTTGCTGAGTTTGTGTGTGATAGAAGTCTTACCTGCTCTAAGGGACTTTCATCGAATGTTCATTAGGTGCCTCGTTTATTAAAAAAGTGATTTGCAGGAGAGGAACAAATGCTTCCTTTTCAGGAGCAGGTGGTGTGGGATGAGGAGAAACATGCTGGCCAATGCCTTGTCATCCAAAATCTCTGGTATCCTGGGCAGCTCTGACACCATTCTGGGGAGGGAAATAAGGGGACACATCTTCTGAATAAATTAGTCTATTTATTCAGTTTCTGGTTCTGCAGAATAGTGCTTTGACCAGATCCCAGAGAAGCATCAGCAGGGAGAAAAAAATTACCTTATATTCTGCTTTAGCCAACAGCATTTTCCTGCCCAGACTCTGCAAAACGGACTTGCTTAGCTTTGCAGGCTCTTCCCAGCTGCCACTGTTTCTCTCTGGCCTTCTGGTTACACATGCCCCTGGTTCACTCAGATTTCTTCAGTTCTGTGTTTTGTTTTCTTTTTCCCCCTCCAATCATTTTTCTTTAATTTCTCCTTGCTCTTTACCACAGTGATATCCAATAAGCTTTTCCCTTTTCTTCCATTTCCTCCCACCTTCTAGTTTCTCTATCACCCTCTCCTCCTTTCTCCATCTCCTGCTACGTTCCCAAAGGCTTCTTTGAGTTCTGAGTATTGATGTCCCTAAAATCAAATGAGAACTTTGGGAGTCATGATCATCTGACATAATCACACAAAAGGATTTTACCAGCTACTATTTGCTGTTCAAAGAGAATTTCGCAGCTATGGTCTTGCTCTATTTTCCTTAATAGTATTCTGCAGCCTAATTTTTAGCTCTGTAAACATGTTGGATAAAAGTGGAATTTGGGAAGAAGGACAAATTCTAGGGCATAACCGAGGCAGAGCAGTGGAGACCACCTGAGCCTGTGAATGTCATTCATTTACATACACATTGTACAAACCTCCATCGAAGAGGACTGTGAAATTCTAAAGCACTGAGCTATGGACTGTAAGGGGAGATATATAACCTTATGTACATGCATGTCATATATAGAGCTTCTATAGAGGAGGAGCAGGCAAGAGTTCAAAGAGGAAAGATTTCCACTTACAGCAAGACATGCCCTAGGAGATATCAAGATTAAATGCTGTGTTTCATCATAACTGATTCTAACCAGCTCAAGTGGACTGAAACACCAAAGCCCTACTGGACCCATGTAAAGACTTGTCCCTGAACAATGGAAATGGATTTGTGTGAACCCACCAGGCACAGACCTTTAGATTAATTTCCAGAGTGCTGGTTTTCAAGCCTTAATCACTGTGAGCCCTGCTTTGTAGATTTATCCCTGACTTTCCTCCCTCAGCTCACTGTTCAGTGAATTTCTTAGCTTGTGTGTGCTTCTTTGCCTGGCAAGTCAATAAACTGGGCTTTGTGGGTTTTGTTTATTTTTATTATTTTATAGCTCTGGCATTCTTCATTTTATTGTTTTTTAGAATATAGGTTGTAGGGAAGCCAACTAATGCTTAACATCTGGCAGCAGCACATAAAAATTTCTGAACAGTAAGAACAACTGAAAGAAAAACAACCAAAAACAGCACAGTAGCGTAATTATAGGAAGTCTCACTCCTCCATCAGGGCCTTACTAGGGAATGAGACACACAACAATTTCCCAGCTTGGGTAACTTCCAACTAGGAGTTGGTTTCAGCTGGACTAAGCCAGTTTCAAGTGTGAAACTGTTCAGTATCTAGATCTGAGTATTGCTTCTAGATGTTTGTATGGCCTCTTTGTTTGGTTTCACATTCAAAGTTTAGTAGACTGATAAGGAACAAAGGCCATAATTTTAACAAAAATCACTTGCCTGCTACTTTTTAATTACTCAGCAGGTATTGCTGCAAAATTTGTTTGTTTAGGTAGGAGTTGTGCATCTTTTACTCTTGTACTGACACTTGGATTTTCTCAGAAGGATCCAGCACTCGAGTTCATTTTGTTTTGCTGTCTTACTTAAGAAACTCAGGAGATTTTCGGTTCCAAGTGGTGCTCTACAGCACAACTTTCAAACTCTGAAAATTATTGGAGTCCTGTACATTATTCCTCACAGAAAGAAACAGCTGACCCTTTCCCCATAAGTGTACTTTCTTCATCATCAGGATGCTGTTATGATTTGCTTTTCCTCTCATGGCAGATTGCTAAGTAGTTCTACATATTTGTGAAGGGAATTTATCAAAAATGTAGCAGAATCTATTTGATGTACTCCTTGCTGTAGCCTTAAAGTATTACAACCCAACTTGGTTTCTCCCTCTTTAATTAAGAGGGGCTTCAGTTTACCTTTCCACACACTGTGTCTTTATTTTCTTTATTTATAAGCAGAAGAGGGAGAATGTAAAATAAAGCATAGAAGTAAGACGCCACAGAGATCATAACTGTCTCTTTATTCGCTGCTGGTTTACTCCTGAGTTTTTGCTTTTGCATCAGTTCCTCATCTTTCTCTTCTCTTAGTTAACTTCTTTAAATGGAAATAGCATGGCCTGCATGAAACGTAGGCAGTTTACAGTCTTTCCTTCCATTGTAATCAATAACCACTTCCTTATAAATTGCTGTAAGTTTACGTTTCTATAGAAAATTTCCTGGCACACGTACAACAATTTTTTTTAATTAAAAATTTAAAATTTTTCCTGAAGTGTAATTGAGACCTACAGCATTTTTTAACAGTTTGAAAACTAATCTTCAAAGGTTTGGAATAGTGATTTATACCACTTTTATTATATAAACACCATCTTTATATCTTGGGCCAGGACAACTCAGGTAAACAAACAAACATATGAAAAGCAAGAAAATAAAAATCATTCAGAGGTGATCACTCTTAACTGTGTCCCAAGCTGAGTCATTTTTTTGAGAAGTATTTTAGTGTGGTTCTAAATTAGCCTACTTAATTCTCTTCCCCTGACAGTCCATTCAAATTGCCCAGATAGCTGCCCTCTTCACCTTTCAACCAAAGGCAACAGAGGCTGTCCATCTTGAGTTCCCTGTGGTGGTTCCGCATTGTCAGAGTTTTTGTCTCCAGCACTCTGTGGTGCGGGTGTGGACGATGCTTCTTATCTCCCATTTCTCCTGGGGGAGTCTGGCGGGTAGTCAGCCTCAGCTGAATCTCAGTAAGAAAGTACCAGATCAAAACCCCAAATTGGCTCCATCTTGAGTTACTGAAGTTGGATGAGAGTGAAGTTATTACTGGGTGCAGCATCTGGCCTTTGGGTCCCAAGGCCACAGGCAGAACGTTACAGTCTGGGAAGTGTAGCAATTTTAGCATTTCATGTAACAGCTTAAGTTTTCCACAGCCTGAACTCAGTTAATTTCCACAGCCCACTGGGGAGGTGACCATAGAAATGCCACACATTTCTGCAAATGGATCCACACATGGATGCGATATCCTGTCATTGGTCAATTATTTGCATAAACACCAAAATGTTGCCTGCAGTTCCAGGGGACACAGGGCCCTTGTGAAGTGGCTCTGGTCTGCAGATCAGGTGCACAGGTCTCCTGATCTAGACTGTCAGTTGTTTCAGCTGGTCATTTGGAGGACATTGCAGGACAAACCATGCATAGTTGAGGCTGACAGCATGTGCCTATAGGGCAGAATTGTCTGTTAATGGGCAGAAAAAACCCACAGCTCCTGAAAGCAAGCATGTAGATGACACCCCCTTGTGCTGGTGAGGCTGGAGCAACAGGCATGCACTTGAACTGCTGCTGGGACTGTGAACAAGAACAACATTTCCTCGGGACACCCAGACAGTATCTATCAGTGTGGTTATGTAGCATTATTTTAATTGACTGTTTAGAGTTTCATTGTATGGATATACTATAATTTATTTAACCGATATTTAAAGTGTTTCCAATTTTTCACCATTATACACAGTACTTAATGAACTTCCTTATACATATTTCTCTGTGAATTTGACCCATAATGTCCTTGGGATAAATTCTTGTGAATAGAATTGCTGGATCAGACTTTAAAATGTTGATATAGTATCCTGTGACCATCTAAAAAGTTGCATATCAAGAATATGAATCAATTAGCTATGTTTTTTCAGTATTTTAACTAAAATGTGTAGTTTTACATTTAGATATTTGCTCCATCTGAAATTTATTTCGTTGGTAGAGATTTGTCATTTCTATTTTTCCAAATGACTAAGTCAGTTTTCCCAGCTCATTTTGTTGAATGGTCCACCTTTATCATGTATCAGAATCTCATTAATACATGAATCAGTTTCTGGATTCTTCACTACTGAGCTTTCTGTTAATCATTGTATAATGCTTTACTTTTTATACTTATACATTTTAATATCTAGAAGGACAAATACTCCATTATTCTGCTTGGCTATTTATTCATGCTCATTCTTTCAGAAGAACTTTGAAATTAATTTTTTTTCTATATCAAAGAAAAAAAAACCCTAAAATCTTTTATTGGGATTTGCATTGAATGTACAGTTTGATTTCAGGAGAGTTGTTATTTTTTATAATATGGAGGATGTGTTCAAAAATAGAATTATTTTTCCATTTATTCAAATATCCTGTGTTCCCTCAGCAGAATTTTATTGTTTTCTTTACATAGGTCTTGTACATGTCTTGTGAAACTTTATTCCTAGGAATTTTGTATTTTTGATTGCCATTATTCAAGGGGTCTCCCCCCTCCCATTACAGCTATCTGACCTTTTCCACTGAAGTGGCTGGTCCACTTAGCTCCTTGCTGCACAGTCGTCTGGAAGCTCCAGCTCCCGCCTATGCTCTGATAACCTGCAGGGAACAGCAGAGTGGAGGCTGGGCCAGGCTCCCTGCCTTCTCTTCCTCCTCTGACAGTCCTCCCTCCTTGGTCCCAGTGTGAAGGTGGAGGTCCAGCTGTCCTAGGAAATAAGAGAGGGTCAGCCAACCTTGCAAAACTCCCCAGAAGTGACCAGCAATGAAAAAATGAACTTATCGCAAGTTCATTGTACCCTGTAACTGAGGTCAGCTTCCACAAGCTGTGGCTGTAGGGTCAGGAGTTGAGGCTGGGGGCTGCTAGAAGTTCTGGCCTCTTACCTGATCCCCCTCTGAGGGGCCCTGCGGCCCGGAGCCTGGGAAGTCAGCCTGGCGTGTTCTGTTGGGAGTGTCCAGGCCCCTCCCTGAGAATACTCTTCTGCCCACGGTATGCAGAGGAAAAGCTACGGAAGGGAGAGAGGGAGCCCTAGCTTTTCAGGATAGATAGGAAATCTCTCCAGGGCTCTGTCCCACAGGAAAAAAAAAATCTCTGAAAAACAAGGGAGCTCAATGGTTTTTAGTTCTGATTTCTATCTCAGTCATTAAAAATCAAGCTTTAAAAATAAGACCCTATCCACTATGTTTTAATAATCATCACTGGGGCTTAAAGTGATTAATAACAGAAGGCTTTTGTTTAACTATTAAACATTAATGGTTTTGTTCTGCTCTTGAGAACTGGAGCAGACAGTTGGAAATGGGCTCGCAACATGCCCTGCCCTTGGGGTCTGGGTTGGTTACAAACGTGACCCTTGAGAGATGGGGCTGTAATCAGAGGACACTTCCATCCCACCATGGTCCTGGGCTGCACCCTCCCCCGGGCAGCATGGGACTTCACAAAAGCCTTTTGCATTTTTTGTTTCCCAGATGACTGATGGGTTTGTTGGAGAGGAATTTATTGTCACTGCTTCTTTCGTTTGATGTCACATGACTACTCTGAGGCTCAAAAAGCCAAATCCCTTATCTTAATAATAATAGCTATCATCTGGCACTGAGCTCACACTTGATATGCATTATTCTATTTAAAGTTTATAGTCCCCAGAGGGGTATGTAATATTATTCCTATTTTAAATATGAGGATGTAGAGAAATGTTAAATAACATTCCCAGTACACCCAGCTTGTAAGTAAGATTTGGAAACCATTCTCATCTGATTCCAAATAATAAAGTGCTCTTTATCTTGCCCTAGCTCACCTAACTAAATACTAATTAAATAACTGTTGCAGCTCTCTTGAGACATGACCACCTCCCAGATCTTAGACCAGCTCTTGTTTGTTTTTGAGTGAGTGGTGTGTCAGAATGATTTCAGAGCATGGGCAGCCGGGAGTAGTGGCATAAATATAATAGAAAACACTGACACTGGATTTTACCAAGCGCCAGACACTGTTCTGACTACTTTACGAGCATAAATCATTGAAGTCTCACAACAACCCATCACTTATCCCTCCGCTCTATACTTCAGTCACAGAGACAGTCTGCACGTGGCGGAGTGGGGACCCAGGTCGGCTGGTCCCAGAGTCCTGTGCTCTTATACATACAGGGCTTCCATGACTAAGATGGGGGGAGGGGAGCTTTCAGAGCAGGGTGAGGGCTGGTGGTTATCAAGAGTTCTATTTGAGCAGCTTATATTTGAGGTGGAGTATTTGGTATCCAAGTGGAGCTATCCAGAAGGCATTTGGGTATCAATGTGGCCTCGGCATATAGGTAGTGCATAAAGCCTGAGATAAGAGGAAATCACCTCTAGAAAATGTACAGGTGGAGAGGAGTAGAGGCCCATGGCCCCTTCCACATCCAGAGAGTAGGCAGAAGAGGCAGGATAGGCAAAGGACCCAAAGGACTCCTCTCTTTCTCTTACACCTCACATCCCAACACTCAGTGGGACCTGTGGATTCCCACCACTCCTTTCCATGCCTTAGAATAAGCCATCAGAACAAAAACAGAAACATAGACCAATGGAACAAGATAGAAAGCCCAGAGGTAAACCCACATACCTATGGTCAACTAATCTATGACAAAGGAGGCAAGGATATACAATGGAGAAAAGACAGTCTCTTCAATAAATGGTGCTGGGAAAACTGGACAGCTACATATAAAAGAATGAAATTAGAACACTCCCTAACACCATACACAAAAATAAACTCAAAATGGATTAGAGACCTAAATGTAAGACCGGACACTATAAGACTCTTAGAGGAAAACATAGGAAGAACACTCTTTGACATAAATCACAGCAAGATCTTTTTTGATCCACCTCCTAGAGTAATGGAGATAAAAACAAAAATAAACAAATGGGACCTAATGAAACGTAAAAGCTTTTGTACAGAAAAGGAAACCATAAACAAGATGAAAAGGCAACCCTCAGAATGGGAGAAAATATTTGCAAACGAATCAACGGACAAAGGTTTAATCTCCAAAATATATACACAGCTCATGCAGCTCAATATTAAAAAAACAAACAACCCAATCCCAAACTGGGCAGAAGACCTAAACAGACATTTCTCCAAAGAAGACATACAGATAGCCAAGAAGCACATGAAAAGCTGCTCAGCATCACTGATTATTAGAGAAATGCAAATCAAAACTACAATGAGGTATCACCTCACACCAGTTAGAATGGACATCATCAGAAAATGTACAAACAACAAATGCTGGAGAGGGTGTGAGAAAAGGAACCCTCTTGCACTGTTGGTGGGAATGTAAATTGATACAGCCACTATGGAGAACAGTATGGAGGTTCCTTAAAAAACTAAAAATAGATTTACCATGTGATCCAGCAATCCCACTACTGGGCATATACCTAGAGAAAACCATAATTCAAAAAGACACATGCACCCCAATGTTCATTGCAGCACTGTTTACATTAGCCAGGTCATGGAAGCAACCTTAATGCCCATCGACAGACGAATGGATAAAGAAGATGTGGTACACATATATACAATGGACTATTACTCAGCCATAAAAAGGAATGAAATTGGGTCATTTGTTGAGATGTGGATGGATCTAGAGACTGTCATACAGAATGAAGTTAAGTCAGAAAGAGGAAAACAGATATCGTATATTAATGCATATATGTGGAACCTAGAAAAATGGTACAGATGAACCAGTTTGCAGGGCAGAAATTGAGACACAGATGTAGACAACAAACGTATGGACACCAAGGGGGGAAAGCGACGGGGGGTGGGAGTGGGGATGTGATGAATTGGGAGATTGGGATTGACATGTATACCCTGATGTGTATAAAATAGATAACTAATAAGAACCTGCTGTATAAAAAAATAAATAAAATTAAATTTAAAAATTAAAAAAAAAAAGAATAAGCCATCAGAGCAGCTCACTCCTACAATCTAGAGTCCCCACTGACAGGATGCTCTGGTTGCCCCACCCTCCTCACTAAGGTCCAGCCACATCAGCCTTCTTGTTCTGGACGTGCAGGCAGGCTCCCCTCAGGGCCTCTGCACTGCTCTTCTCCTGCAGGCAATGCACTTCCCTAGATGGTCCCAGGGCTCCAACCACTGCTTTGTCTACTGCCTACTCAAATGCCACCTCCACGTAGGGGCCTCTCCTGACCACCCTATGCAAAAGAGCACTCCCAACACTCTCTTTGTCCTTAACCTGCTTTAGTTTCCTTCATAGCCCTTATTACTACCTACATTGCAGTACAGCTCATTAACCACTCCTCTCCGTAACAGTCAACTCCATGACAACATGTTGATTCATTGCTGTGTTCCCAATGCCCAGAAGAGTGCCTGGCACTGTAGGAGACATGGCAAATATCTGTGAATGAATGAATGCTTGAAAAGAAACTGAGAAGTAGTGGTTGAGGAACACGAGGAGTGTGCTATCACAAAAGGAAGAGGAGAAAGTGTTTTAAGAAGCAGAATATCCATCCGTATCTAATGCTGATGATGATCAAGGGGATGAGGATGCACTACTGACCTGGATTTGGATGCTGATATTCTTCTCATTTATTGTTCTTCCCATTTATTGTAACTTTATTGTTATTGGTGTGATAGAGATTCATCTGCAAGGATGGTCATTGCAGCCTTGTGGGTAACAGCAGAACATTGAAACAAACAAGGGTGGATAGGCATCATTAACTTAAGGGTTGAATACATTATTCTTTTCCTTTTTTTCTTCCAGTTTTATTGAGATATAATTGACATACTACACTGTGTAAGTTTAGGGTATTCAGTATAATGGTTTAATCATGGAGTGATTACCACAATAAGTTTAGCGAACATCTATCATCTCATACAGGTACAAAATTAAAGAAATAGATAAAAAAAATTTTCCTGTGATGAGAACCCTTAGGATTTACTTTCTTAACAACTTTCATATGCAACATACAGCAGTGTTAGTTATATTTGTCATGTTGTACGTCACATCCCTGGTACTTATTTATCTTATAAGGTTGAATAAATCATTACATCCATATCATGGAATATTATGCAGTCATCCAAAAAGGGAGCTCTACAGTATTTTCTGGAAAGATGTCCAGATACATTAAATGAAGAAAGTAGGTTGGAATTCAGTTTATAGTACAATTCCTTTTTTGTTTGTCAGAAAAGATATGTATGTACTAAGAAAAAATTGGGATGGATAAACAATAAATTATATCAGAAATTTTCTCTATGTGGGTTTGATGTTTGGGGAGATTTTCACTTCTTATTTTATACAGTTGTTTTTTAAGTGGTAGGATTATGGAAATTTTTTTTCTCTTTGCAGTTTGCACATATTTCCCAAGTAATCTTAAAAGAAAAGAAAGAAATAGGCTGATTTTATATCTATTTAAATAAATAGATGAAAAAAAAATTGAGGGTGAAGGTTGGAGGCTCTGGACCAGACAAGAGCCAGACATTCCAGAAGGGAAGTTCCAGACATGAGTGGAATGCTTTCTGCTCATTCGCCCCTCCTCTGAATATATGGGAAGCCTCATACAGTTGGGCTGCTGGATGGCAACTGTCATGAAAGGGTACTGGTCTTGAGCTGGCTACGCTGTCTCTCCCACAGGGAGAACTTTCTGGAATGTGCCAGTCCAGTGGTCTGTGAAGAGTTCTCTAGCTTATGTCAAAACTTAGTCACTGACACCATCACTTATTTTACTTAAACTTTTTTTCTCCCCAAGACACCTAGAGTCTGTGAAGTGCACTCTGAAGAGAACACGGCATGCAGACCCAGTTCTTCCTTCTTCTAGACACATCATGTGTCCAGCTTCCTTGGACAACTGAGCAGAGGGACATACCTGCCTTGCCTACTAGAGATTTCACAGCAGAGCAAAATTCACCTTTTTTCAATAGGTAAGTAAGAGTCAAAGTCATCCTCTCAAACAGATTTTCTTGGAAAATAGAGACTGGTAATTTATCCCATGGATTATATTTTTAAAAATTAAATTCCACTTCAGTAATGAGAATTGATGACGGATGCTGATGTTCTTCCCTTTTTATGTTGTTAAAGAGTCAGGATGGAGGCCGGCTGTGTGTAGGAGAGTCAGCAAAATCTCTATCCTTTTCGCAGTCAGGCTTCTTGAGAAAGGAGTCCTATTTGCTGTCCCTTCCTCACCCCTCTGCATCATGACCTGCTTCCTGTGGACTCTCACTGCCTATCTCCATTTGCTCTCTCTCCTTGGTCACTTGAATGCCAGGAGACCATCTTGTGTCCCCAGGGCCCAGCTGGGCCCTCCCTGTACAAAGTATGCCCGGGGGGACCCAAGCTCTCACTCACCATCTGCCTTCACTTGGGTTGTTCCCTTTTGCCTGGACAGCTGTTACCTCATTTTTCTACCTTTTGTGACAAGCTCAACTGTCTCTCCCTTGAAGAATCTTCACTGGCCACTCCTTCCCATCCACAGGGAGAGCGGGATCTTCCCCAGTCTGTGTCCCCCACAGCTGTGAGCAGACTTCAGGTACGAAGCTTCCGTGCTGTGTCATCACGTAGCTCATGTCTGCCTCTTCCGTTAGACTTCTGCATCCTTAGCTCCTAACCCAGTACTTGGGGTAGGGCAGGTGCCCAGCTCGTGTTGGCCGAATAAATGAATGAATGATTCCTGTGGGAATAGGAAAGGCAAAACCCACAATTTTGCTGGAGACTCAGTATCCTGATGATAAGAATACTGAAGAGCCACATACACCCAATCTCCCTACCCAGGTACCTTCCTGACCCCCCTTCTTCCAAGTCTACACAGAAGGTGGCTCAGGAGTTTTAAATCCCATTCCCAATTCTGTTTCTGACTCATTCCAGCCCTTTAAATTACTCACTTCCTGTCTCTGATGGCATTTGCTCGTTTATAAAGCAAGGTGACCCTTGAGGGATGATAACAACTGAGAGCTTATAAAAGATTTCAGAGCACCGTGAGCTGTGTAAATGCTTGACGTTGTTATGAATCAGTAAAGTGAGTGAGTGAGTGGAAACTGCTAAGCTCTCCCCTGCATAGCTGACTACTTTGTCTGTCAAATTCAAAAAAGTACTAGAACCACCCCAAGGGGAGAGAGTCTTGATAGTCACTCTTCCTCATGAGTAATTTCTTATGAGGAACAACAAATAAGACAAGAAGCCAGGATTCTGGATGATGGGGAAGTGGGGCGGAGAGGGGCTGTCTCTCTCCTTCTAATTCCCCTTTTCCGGTGTATTTAACTGTGTGCCTGCAAAGAGAATGATGCATAGATTATTAGTACCCTAAGGCAGTTCCTGTGAAGGGAAGAGAATTTATAAGTGTTGCAGTGACATTTCCTTCCAAGGGGTGCTGAGTGAATCCAAGGTCGTTGTGGATGTTTACCCCTTGTTTTCCCCTGTGGAGAGGAGTGCCCACTCCAGCATCATTTCTCGGCATCTTAGCAACACTCTGAGGGTGGAGGAGGTCCTTCCCTTTCTTATCTAGTCAGGCCTGGGTGAGCGGTGAGTGCTGTTGGACCCCTGACCTCCCCCACAAAGAGTACGTTACAGATCAGAAATAATTAGCTGATTCATTCCATGGCCAGAGGAGCAAGGCAATGCCAGATGCTGATTAGCTTGGCATATAAACACATCGCTTCCCAGCAGTCAGGTCTGATGTTAATACAAGCACTAAAAAATGACAAGCGGTCCGGGGAGTAAGGTTCCTTTTTTAGAACACGATTGGCTTCAGGCCTAAAAGTGAGGAACTTGATACGTCGGCTTTTTTCCTGTGCTTTCATAATAATGTATGGCATGCTGTCTAATATTATGGGTTTTAGTTAAGCCTTTTATCTTTCCAGTTGTGGGGGAAAAATGGCAGGGTGGGTGTGTCCCCCTGAAGGATGAAGATGGTGGGTTTTTCCCCGTCACCCTGTTAGGTGTTCAGAAGTCCCCTCTGCACTTACAAGTGCCCTGAGGGCCCTGTGGGTGAAGTCTATGCTGGTGGCAGGCCAGGGTGGGCCAACAACTCATCCTGCAGGCGCTGCTGGGAGTGAGGGAGGAACGGTCCCAGCACGTAAAGATTGGATGGTCCACAGCTGCAAGTTTGGGGCCTGGGCCTGTGCAGTTCTTATTGAAGTGAAAGGTTTTCATTCTCTCCTGGGAGAAGGGCCAGCCTTACCCTTGGGTTGGGTCAAATGCCTCCTTCCAATGCTGAAAAGACCAAAAAGCTGTAAAGCTGTATTCAGACATTCCTAAAAAGCTCAAATATTCGTATATAGCCACATATATAAAATATGCATACGCAGTGTATAACTGTTTACAATATGTGTATAGGTGTGCGTTGGTGTTATATATGTGTACATATATATACACACATACATATATATGCATTTTATACATATATGTACGTGTGTGTGTATTCTCATATTCTCAAGGTGACACCATATCTTGAGAAACCCCTTCTCTAACCACATTTTTCCTGGGCAACATGGGAATCACCTCCTTAGTATCTGCTATCAAAGACTGTCAAATAGGATAAAAGCAATTCTTTCCAGCTTACAGTAGCATACATGAAATTAAAACTGGAATAGGCCAGGTGAGATTTTTTTATTCAATTTATATTTCATTTTGAAACTTAAATAGTATCTTGGAAAAACACTTCGAGTACACTGACTGGTGAGAGCCTGGGTTCGGTCTTCCAGCCTGGTGCTGTGATTATGCTTTGGGATGTGTCTACTGACATCCGAAGTGGGTTGGGGACTATAACACCAAGAGACTCCCAACCCCCTTGTATCCAGTCCAGGGCTAAATGCCTGTACATTTGTAGATTCCACCTTTGTGACTAGATCCCAGAACACATTGCTGAGGCGGCCACCACTCCCATGACAAATATTGTACACTTAAAGAACCACAGCGAACTGAAGCTCAGTGAAGCACTAGGGGAAGGTCTCAGATCTGCAGAATGTTTAGGGACCTCTGTGATTGGTGGCCTCAAAACACTGCCAGTTTATTTACCTTTTACATTCTATGGGCATGATCCCAGAAGGCTGGTCCCCAAATGTAATCTGCCCCCATATTTTAAAGGGCAACTCTTTGCTCTGACAAAATTATTGGCCTCTTAGCTTTTTGGATATTCTGTCTAAAATTATAATGGTTTCCTTATTGGTAAACTTCAAGTCAACTTCTCAGGTTAATATTTTACATCGCAAGTAAGATCCTTGGACATGGCTATTATATGCATAAGCGCATTATACATTGAATTACTGTGAACAAATATGTTAGGAATTGCATACAATTGTGGTAGTTCTGGACTATGTCTTAGAGTCTATAGACAGGAATCGGTTATGAGCTGGGCTGCCGAGTTCAGTAGAAGCCCCTGGTGATTGAAGATACTGAATAAATTTCTATAGAACCTGTTCCTAAGTTCTTTTGACAGGTCAAGTAACAGTTTTTAATGTGAGACAGAGATGTATTCTCACCCCTCTCCTTTAAATTTATAGTTTAATGACTTGAAAACACACACACACACACACACACACACACACACACACACATATCAGGGATAGCAAATAGGTGTCACTCTTCATGGAAATGCCATCTGATTGGTGGAGACCACTCTGAGTGCTGTATTTCAAAGAACTGTGAAATGGTCAATGGAAAAACATGGTAGTTGATTAGACATCCACTAAGGGCATGAGGAGTGGCAGCGGCTGAGGGTGATTTGCTGTATAAATATGGGGGCTCTTTTTGTGAGGAGAAGCTAATGTAGATGAAGAATCAAATATCACATCAACTTGGTGTTGAATATGTCGGGTATATTTTTATTTCATCCAAGTTTGTTAAAACAACTGCAGCAGGCATTCCGTACATAGTAATAGCCACCTCAAAACATCAAAAGTTCAAATAGAATTTGTGTAGTGAGTGTAAAACAAGTGACTCAATTTAAGGCAGGAAATGGGAAAGAAACTTGGTTAGTTCATCATAAGCTAGTTATATATGAAACAATTAACATTAAGTTGAATTCATACATTATCCCTAAACCCACATTTGCCATGTTTCATGATTTCCTACTATTAATCAAAACATGTTTCGCAAACCTTAACCTTCATAAACACAGGAAGTATGCATTTTAATTGGATAAAGATATACTTTATAGTAAAATAATTTTATAAGAGGGCCCTTATCTCTTTGCATTGGATAGCAGGGAACAAATCTGTGACTTGTGAAGGAAAACAGAGAAGAGTCAAATTTATATTCCTGAGACCTTTGCCTCAATCTGATTAGTTAGCAAGTAGTTTTCCTTGTAATTGTTTAGTTCACTAGGCCATAAATTCAGCTTCCTTATCAGCACAGAGCAAGGCATTTTATAGCACAGCATCCAGAATAAACAAAAGCACTTTAAGCCCAAGTGATTTGCTTCATAGTTTCCCTGTGAAAGAGTCATAATTAAAGTTGACTCTCTTCTTAAATAGTAGCTCACGTTTCTGATTGCCTATTTCCCTTTCTCAGAGAAGGGCTTGTATTATTCTATTCGTCTATAGAAAAAGAAAACAAATAACAAGATGCTTTCAGACAGCGATTCTAAATGCATTCAGAAATTGCATTGGGCTGCCAGTCACAGAGACCTGACTATAGTGACTTTAGCAAATTAGATTGTTTTCTCTGTCATCAGAGAAGGATGGACGTTGGCACGTGTGCAGTGGCTCTGTGCACTGTCAATGACCCAGGCTCCTTGTGACTCTGTGCTCTTCCATCTTTGGTATGGGGCCCGCCTCTCAAACTTGACTCATGGTGCAAGATGGAAGGAACTTCAGCAGCCATTGCGTCTCCATTCCAGGGAGGAAGTAGGAGGAAGAGGCTCTGGGTATTTTTCTAGATACCTTCTGAGAAGTCACGCTTAACAGCTGAACGAATTCCAGATGACTCTGGGCTTCGTCTCTCTCCATGGCCCTCAGCCACTGGATCAACTCTGCGTTAGGCTTGACACAGGGCACCAGTGCCTCGCCTCCTGCTTCCTGCCCGCACGTGGCGGCTCTGTTCTCCCAGCTTCGCCATCACCAACCTGGCCCGAGGAGCGCAGAGGCCACAGGACACCCAGGCTTGTGTGATTGGGAAGGCGGAGAGTTACTGCTCTGCGGTGAGGCTTTGGCTGAGGGGAAATGTCAGATTGACTGGTCTTAGAAGATCTTGGCCACTGCTATTGTGAAGTGACTCAACAGGCTGCAGAGCTGACCCATTTGCCCCAAAACACTCAGCCGTGTGGAGGAGCCTGGTTACCTGATGAAACTTACCCTCTCTGAGCCTCAGTTCATCTGTAAAATTCACAGATTGGTTGGGATGAATGAATAAGGTAATGGGCATGAAATGTGAACCACACAGCAAACGTGCAGTAAGTGGTCTCTATGATTACGAGTTTTCCATTCCCTGGCTTCAGTTCTAGAACATGAATCCCTTCTGCCATGGATGAAAGACTATAGTACAGCGGGATAATCTCAGCTGCAGTGCCTCTGCTCTCAGGAAAGATGTTCTTTCTGTGTTCAGTGCTGAAGCTCTAGTCCTGGCTCCTTTGTCAAAGCTGCAGTCAGTCCATCTCCCTACAAGAATTCAGGGGTAGTTCACGACACTGGCACTATTCTCTCTTTGTCAGCTTTGCTACAACAGATAATACCCAGGCTGCAGTATTTGGACAGTAAATTAATGGAGAATTAAGCACGCAGTCTCCGGGATCTCAATCACTGTGACTGCGGGGCTCCATGAGCTGGCCTGGCAGATAAGACCTTTCAGGTTCTGACTGCATTCAGGGTAGACCCTTGAGGACAGGCCTGCAGCTACCCAATGACTGCCCTGTTACCACCTCTGGCTTCCTCAGAGCAGGACAGATAGTGGTCTGGCTGGTGGAGCAGGCCTTTAGAGTCAGGTAATCCATCTGCATTTGAACAACGGTTCAGGCACTTACCAGCTGCGTGACCCTGTAGACGTCACTGAACACCTCTCCAGCTCAGTTTATTTGTTTTTTCATCTGGGAAGAAGGTGCTATGGCCTACGTGGAACATACATTCAAAAAATGATAACCACCATTATTAGTAAACTGGGTTCATTTTTGCTATATGTATGTGTATGTATATGTGTGTGTGTGTGTATATATATATATATTAAAAGCAGATTTATTGAGGTTTAATTTGGATACAGTGAGATTAATTCATTCATTTTAAGTGTATGGTTTGAGGAGTTTAGGCAAATGTGTATCCATGTAATCACCACCACAATAAAAACATGGAACATTTTTATCACCACCCCCCAAGCTTTCTTTGTGCCTCTCTGTAGTCCATCCCTGACCCCCATCATCCCTGGCCTCAGACAATCAGTGATTTGCTATCATTATAGTTTTTACCTTTTCTAGAATTACATAAAAATGGAATCATATGCTATTAGTCTTTTGTGTCTGGCTTATTTCTCCTTGAATAATGTTTTTGAGATTTATCTATTCTATGTGTATATTAGTAGTTTGTTTCTATTTATTGCTGAATAGAATTCCGTTAAACAGTTGATGGACTTTTGGGATATTTCCAGTTTAGGGCTATAATTAACAATGCTGCTATGAACATTCATATACAGTATGTGCACATATGCTTTAATTTCTCCTGGGTAAATACCTAGGACTGGAATTACTAGGTCATATGTTATGTTGAATTTGATGAAACAAACAAACAAACTACCAGCTGTCTTCCAAGTGCCTCTACCATTCTGCCCTTCCACCAACAACACATAAGATTTAGAGTTGCTTTAACGCCTCACCAGTACTTGGTATTGTCATTTCTTTTAATTTCAGCTGTTGTAATATGTGGACAGGGATATCTCATAGAGGTTTTAATTTTTTATTTCTCCGATAACTAGTGATGCTGAGTATCTTTTCGTGTGCTCATCGGCCATTAGTATATCTTCTTTCATGAAATGCCCAATTTTTTGTCCATTTTAAAATTGGATTGTCTTCTCATTGTTGTGCTAGTATGGATCTATTTCTGGACTCTATTCTTTTCCACTGGTCCAAATGCCTATGCTTATGCCAACGCGATACTGACGTAGATTTATCATAAGTATGAGGTCAGACAGTGTAAGTCTTCTAACTGTTCTTTTCCAAAGTATTTTGGTATTTCTAGGTCCTTTTCATTCCCAAATAAATTTTAGAATCAGCTTGTGATTTTTTACACAGTGTCTGCTGGGGTTTTGATGGAGATTGCATTGAGTGGATAGGTTAATTTGAGGAGAAATAGCATCTTAATGAGATTGAATCTTCCAATTCACAACATGATACATTTACCCTTTTATTTAGGTCTTCTTTAATTTCTCTCAGTAATGTTTTGTAGTTTTCAATATAAAGATATTGTGTAAGTTTGATCAAATGTATTCCTAAGTATTTTGGTTTTTTGGTGTTACTATACATGGATTTTTTTCTAAATTTCATTTTCTGGTTGTTCCTTGCTGATACATGGAAATGCAATTGATCTTTGTATGTTGACCTCGATCCTTGTGACCTTACTAAATTCGCTTATTAGTTCTAGTAGCAGTTTTGTAGATTCTTTGGGATTTTATATATACATGATATGATTATCTAAAAATACAGGCAATCTAATTTCTTTCCAAACTGCATGCTTTGGTTTCCTTTTCTTGCCCGCTGCATTGACAAGGACTTCCAGTAAGTTGCTGAATAGAGAAATAAGGGGAGCAGACATCCTTGCCTTGTTACTGATTTTAAGCAGAAAGCATTCAGTCCTTCACCGTTAAGAACAATGTCAGTTGTAGGAGTCTCATAACTTCTGTTCACCAGGTTGAGGAAATCTCCTTCTATTTCTAGTTTGCTTAGAACTTTTATCATGAATGTGTGTTTAATTTTGTTAAATAGATTATCTATATTGGTTGAGATAATCATAATGTTTTCCTACTTTACTTGATTAATATGGTGAATTATATTAATTGATTTTCAGATGTTAAACTAGCCTTGCATTCCTAAAATAAAATTTACTTGATTTTAATGCATTATTCTTTGTATATATTGCAGAATTTGGTTTGCTAATATATATATATATATATATATATATATATATATATATATTTTTTTTTTTTTTTTCCCCCAGTATGCGGGCCTCTCACTGTTGTGGCCTCTCCCGTTGCGGAGCACAGGCTCCGGACGCGCAGGCTCAGCGGCCATGGCTTACGGGCCTAGCCGCTCAGCGGTATGTGGGATCTTCCTGGACCGGGGCACGAACCCGCGTCCCCTGCATCGGCAGGTGGACTCTGCCACTGCGCCACCAGTGAAGCCCTGCTAATATATTTTTTAAGGAATTTTGTATTTATATTCATGAGTGATATTCTTTTCTTATAATATCTTTGAGTGTTTTTGGTTATCAGTAATATGGGTTAATAAAATAAGTTGGGAAGTGTGGTAAGCTAAATAAGGTCCTCAGAGATATATCCAGGCCCTAATCCCTAGAATCTCTGATTGTCATCTTATATATAAGTAGAATTTTGCCAATTTGATTAACTTTCTTGAAATGCAGAGATTATCTTGGATTATAAAGATTGTCTCTAAATGCAATCGTTAAGTGTCTTTACAAGTAAGAGGCAGAGGGAGATTTCACACAGATGGAAAAGGAGATGGTATACAGAAGAGGAGGGAGGCAGTGAGACCATAGAAGCATAGATTGGAGTAACAGGGCCACATGCCAAGGAATGCTGGCAGCCACTAAAAGCTGGAAGAGTGAAGAAAAGGATTCTACCTAGAGCTTTTGGAGGGAGTGCAGCCCAGCTGACACCTTGATCTTGGCCCAGTGATGCTTATTTGGATTTCTGGCATCCAGAATTGTGAGGGGAATAAATTTCTGTTGTTTTAAGCCAGCAACTTTATGGTAATTTGTTGCACCAGCCTTAGGAAACAAATAGAGGACGTGTTCTCTTCTATATATTCTGAAAGATTCTGTGTAGGATTTGTATTATTTCTTCTTTAAATGTTTCTTAGAATTCACCTGTGAAGTTCTCCTGGCACACATTTTCTTAATGCAAAGGATGCAAATTGTACTTTCAATTTTAAAGAATTAATATAGAACTATTTAGGTTCTCTATTTCATCCTGAGATAGTTTTGGTTATTTGTGTCTTTCAAAGACTTTTTCTACTTCCTCTATATGGTTGAGTTTATTGGCATAAAGTTATTAATTTTTTAAACATCTTTATTGGAATATAATTACTTTACATTGTTGTGTTAGTTTCTGCTGTATAACAAAGTGAATCAGCTATACATATACATATATCCCCATATCCCCTCCCTCTTGCATCTCCCTCCCACCCTCCCTATCCCACCCCTCTGAGTGGTCACAAAGCACCGAACTGATCTCCCTGTGCTATGTGGCTGCTTCCCACTAGCTATCTATTTTACATCTGGTAGTGTATATATGTCCATGCCACTCTCTCACTTCTTCCCAGCTTATCCTTGCCTCTCCCTGTGTCCTCAAGTCCATTCTCTATGTCTGCATCTTTATTCCTGTCCTGCCCCTAGATTCTTCAGAACCATTTTTTTTTTTAGATTCCATATATGTGTGTTGGCATACGGTATTTGTTTTTCTCTTTCTGACTTACTTCACTCTGTATGACAGACTCTAGGTCCATCCACCTCAATACAAATAACTCAATTTCGTTTCTTTTTATGGCTAAGTAATATTCCATTGTATATATGGGCCACAGCTTCTTTATGCATTCGTCTGTCAGTGGACACTTAGGTTGCTTCCATGTCCTGGCTATTGTAAATAGTGCTTCAGTGAACATTGTGGTACATGACTCTTTTTGAATTATGGTTTTCTCAGGGTATATGCCCAGGAGTGGGATTGCTGGGTCATGTGGACGTTTTATTTTTAGTTTTTTAAGGAACCTCCATACTCTTCTCCATAGTGGCTGTATCAATTTACATTCACACCAACAGTGCTAGAGGGTTCCCTTTTCTCCACACCCTCTCCAGCATTTACTGTTTGTAGACATTTTGATGATGGCCATTCTGACAGGTGTGCGGTGATACCTCATTGTAGTTTTGATTTGCATTTCTCTAATGATTAGTGATATTGAGCATCCTTTCATGTGTTTGTTGGCAATCTGCATACGTTCTTTGGAGAAATGTCTATTTATGTCTTCTGCCCATTTTTGGATTGGGTTGTTTGTTTTTTTTTTGATATTGACGTGCATGAGCTGCTTATATATTTTGGAGATTAATCCTTTGTCAGTTGCTTCATTTGCAAGTATTTTCTCCAATTCTGAGGGTTGTCTTTTTGTCTAGTTTATGATTTCCTTTCCTGTGCAAAATCTTTTAAGTTTCATTAAGTCCCATTTGTTTTTTTTGTTTTTTTTTAATTTCCATTTCTCTAGGAGGTGGGTCAAAAAGGATCTTGCTGTGATTTATGTCATAGAGTGTTCTGCCTATGTTTTCTCTTTTCCTCTAAGAGTTTTATAGTGTCTCGCCTTACATTTAGGTCTTTAATCCATTTTGAGTTTATTTTTGTGTACGGTGTTAGGGAGTGTTCTAATTGCATTCTTTTACATGTAGCTGTCCATTTTTCCCAGCATCACTTACTGAACAGGCTGTCTTTTCTCCATTGTATATTCTTGCCTCCTTTATCAAAGATAAGGTGACTATATGTGCATGAGTTTATCTATCGGCTTTCTATCCTGTTCAATTGATCTATATTTCTGTTTTTGTGGCAGTTCCATACTGTCTTGATTACTGTAGCTTTGTAGTATAGTGTGAAGTCAGGGAGCCTGATTCTTCCAGCTCCATTTTTCTTTCTCAAGATTGCTTTGGTTATTCAGGGTCTTCTGTGTTTCCATAAAAATTGTGAAATTTTTTGTCCTAGTTCTGTGTAAAATGCCATTGGTAGTTTGATAGGGATTGCATTGAATCTGTAGATTGCTTTGGATACTATAGTCATTTCCACAATGTTGATTCTTTCAATCCAAGAAACAAATCCAAGTTTTCTGCGTACAGGTGTTTTGTCTCCTTACGTAGGTTTATTCCTAGGTATTTTATTCTTTTTGTTGCAATGGTAAATGGGAGTGTTTTCTTAATTTCTCTTTCAGATTTTTCATCATTAGTGTATAGAAATGCAGGAGATTTCTTTGCATTAATTCTGTATCCTGCTATTTTACCAATTTTATTGATTAGCTCTAGTAGTTTTCTGGTAGCATCTTTAGGATTCCCTATCATGTCATCTGCAAACAGTGACAGTTTTACTTCTTCTTTTCTGATTTGGATTCCTTTTATTTCTTTTTTGGCTCTGATGCCGTGGCTAAAACTTCCAAAACTATGTTAAATAATAGTGGTGAGAGTGGGCAGCCTTGTCTTGTTCCTGAACTTACTGGAAATGGTTTCAGTTTTTCACCATTGAGAACGATATTGGCTGTCGGTTTGTCATATACATCCTTTATTATGTTGAGATAAGTTCCCTCTATGCCTACTTTCTGGAGGGTTTTTATCATAAATGGGTGTTGAATTTTGTCGAAAGCTTTTTCTGCATCTCTTGAGATAATCATATGGTTTTTCTCCTTCAATTTGTTAATATGGTGTATCACATTGATTGATTTGCATATATTGAAGAATCCTTGCAACCTGGGATAAACCCCACTTGATCATGCTGTATGATCCTTTTAATGTGCTGTTGGATTCTGTTTGCTAGTATTTTGTAGAGGGTTTTCGCATCTATGTTCATCAGGGATATTGGCCTGTAGTTTTCTTTTTTTGTGACATCTTTGTCTGATTTTGGTATCAGGGTGATGGTGGCCTCGTAGAATGAGTTTGGGAATGTTCCTCCCTCTGCTATATTTTGGAAGAGTTTGAGAAAGATAGGTCTTAGCTCTTCTCTAAATGTTTGATAGAATTCGCCTGTGAAGCCATCTGGTCCTAGGCTTTGGTTTGTTGCAAGATTTTTAATCACAGTCTCAGTCTTAATTTCAGTGCTTGATATTGGTCTGTTTATATTTTCTATTTCTTCCTGGTTCAGTCTCGGAAGGTTGTGCTTTTCTAAGAATTTGGCCATTTCTTCCAGGTTGTCCATTTTATTGGCATAGAGTTGCTTGTAGTAATCTCTCATGATCCTTTGTATTTCTACAGTGTCAGCTGTTACTTCTCCGTTTTCATTTCTAATTCTATTGATTTGAGTCTTCTCCCTTTTTTTCTTGATGAGTCTGGCTAATGGTTTTCAATTTTGTTTATCTTCTTAAAGAACCAGCTTTTAGTTGTATTGATCTTCGCTATCGTTTCCTTCATTTCTTTTTCATTTATTTCTGATCTGATCTTTATGATTTCTTTCCTTCTGCTAATCTTGGGTTTTTTTTGTTGTTGTTGTTCTTTCTCTGATTGCTTTAGGTGTAAGGTTAGGTTGTTTATTTGAGATGTTTCTTGTTTTTTGAGGTAGGATTGTACTGTTTTTGTTGCATCCCATAGGTTTTGGGTAGTCATGTTTTCATTGTTATTTGTTTCTAGGTATTTTTTGATTTCCTCTTTGATTTCTTCCGTGATCACTTGGTTATTTAAGTAGTGTATTGTTTAGCCTCCAGGTGTTTGTATTTTTTACAGATCTTTTCCTGTAATTGATATCTAGTCTCATACCATTGTGGTCGGAAAAGATACTTCATAGGATTTCAATTTTCTTAAATTCACCAAGGCTTGATTTGTGACCCAAGATATGATCTATCCTGGAGAATGTTCCATGAGCAGTTGAGAAGAAAGTGTATTCTGTTGTTTTTGGATGGAATGTCCTATAAATATCAATTAAGTCCATCTTGTTTATGTGTCATTTAAAGCTTGTTTTCCTTTATCTATTTTCATTTTGGATGATCTGTCCATTGGTGAAAGTGGGGTGTTAAGTCCCCTACTATGATTGTGTTACTGTCGATTTCCCCTTTTATGGCTGTTAGCATTTGCCTTATGTATTGAGGTGCTCCTATGTTGGGTGCATAAATATTTACAATTGTTATATCTTCTTCTGGGTTGATCATTATGTAGTGTCCTTCTTTGTCTCTTCTAATAGTCTTTATTTTAAAGTCTATTTTGTGTGATATGAGAGTTGCTACTCCAGCTTTCTTTTGATTTCCATTTGCATGGAATATCTTTTTCCATCCCCTCACTTTCAGTCTGTATGTGTCCCTAGGTCTGAAGTGGGTCTCTTGTAGACAGCATATGGACAGGTCTTGTTTTTATATTCATTCAGCCAGTCTATGTCTTTTGGTTGGAGCATTTAATCCATTTACATTTAAGGTAATTATTGATATGTATGTTCCTATTACTATTTTCTTAATTGTTTTAGGTTTGTTTTTGTAGGTCTTTTCTTTCTCTTTTTCTTTTTTTACATCTTTATTGGAGTATAATTGCTTTACAATGGTGTGTTAGTTTCTGCTTTATAACAAAGTGAATCAGTTATACATATACATGTGTTCCCATATCTCTTCCCTCTTGCGTCTCCCTCCCTCCCACCCTCCGTATCCCACCCCTCTAGGTGGCCACAAAGCACCAAGTTGATCTCCCTGTGCTATGCGGCTGCCTCCCACTAGCTATCTATTTTACGTTTTGTAGTGTATATATGTCTATGCCACTCTCTCACTTTGTCACAGCTTACCCTTCCCCCTCCCCATATCCTCAAGTCCATTCTCTAGTAGGTCTGTGTCTTTATTCCTGTGTTACCCCTAGGTTCTTCATGACATTTTTTTTTTCTTAGATTCCATATATATGTGTTAGCATATAGTATTTGTCTTTCTCTTTCTGACTGACTTCACTCTGTATGACAGACCCTAGGTCCCTCCACCTCACTACAGATAACTCAATTTCGTTTCTTTTTATGTCTGAGTATTCCTTCTCTTGTGTTTCCTCCTGGAGAAGTTTCTTTAGCATTTGTGGTAAAGCTGGTTTCGTGGTGCTGAATTCTCTTAGCTTTTGGTTGTCAGTAAAGGTTTTAATTTCTCCGTCGAATCTGAATGAGATCCTTGCTGGGTAGAGTAATCTTCGTTGTAGGTTTTTCCCTTTCATCACTTTAAATGTGTCCTGCCACTTGCTTCTGGCCTGCAGAGTTTCTGCTGAAAGATCAGCTGTTAACCTAATGGGGATTCCCTGGTATGTTATTTGTTGCTTTTCCCTTTCTGCTTTTAATATTGTTTCTTTGTATTTAATTTTTGATAGTTTGATTAATATGTGTCTTGGCATATTTCTCCTTGGATTTATCCTAAATGGGACTGTCTGCGCTTCCTGGACTTGATAGACTATTTCCTTTCCCATATTAGGGAAGTTTTCAACTATAATCTCTTCAGATATTTTCTCCGTCCCTTTCTTTTTCTCTTCTTCTTCTGGGACCCCTGTAATTCGAATGTTGGTGCGTTTAATGTTGTCCCAGAGGTCTCTGAGGCTGTCCTCAGTTCTTTTCATTCTTTTTTTCTTTATTCTGCTCTGCAGTAGTTATTTCCACTATTTTATCTTCCAGGTCACTTATCCATTCTTCTGCCTCAGTTATTCTTCTATTGATTCCTTCTAGAGAATTTTTAATTTCATTTATTGTGTTGTTCATCATTGTTTGTTTGCTCTTTAGTTCTTCTAGGTCTTGTTAAACGTTTCTTGTATTTTCTCCATTCTATTTCCAAGATTTTGGATCATCTTCACAATATCATTACTCTGAATTCTTTTTCAGGTAGACTGCCTATTTCCTCTTCATTTGTTTGGTCTGGTGGTCTTCTGCCTTGTTCCTTCATCTGCTGTGTGTTTCTCTGTCTTCTCATTTTGCTTAAATTACTGTGTTTGGGGGTCTCCTTTTTGCAGGCTGCAGGTTCGTAGTTCCCGTTGTTTTTGGTGTGTACCCCCAGTGGCTAAGGTTCGTTCAGTGCGTTGTGTAGACTTCCTGGTGGAGGGGACTGGTGCCTGTGTTCTGGTGGATGAGGCTGGATCTTGTCTTTCTGGTGGGAAGGACCACGTCCAGTGGTGTGTTTTGGGGTGTCTGTGGACTTAGTATGATTTTAGGCAGTCTCTCTGCTAATGGGTGGGGTTGTGTTCCTGTCTTGCTAGTTGTTTGGCATGGGGTGTCCAGCACTGGAGCCTGCTGGTTGTTGAGTGGAGCTGGGTCTTAGTGTTGAGTTGGAGATCTCTGGGAGAGCCCTCACCGATGGAGATTACGTGGGACCAGGAGGTCTCTGGTGATCCAGTGTCCTGAACTTGGCTCTCCCACCTCCAAGGCTCAGTCCTGACACCCAGTCAGAGCACCAAGACCTCTTTCAGAAGTGCTGGTCCTTGGAGGTTGTCTGAAGTGCTAGTTGAAGAAGAGGAAGTTCTAGTCTTGGCAGAGCAAGCAGAGTTTCAGGCTTCGGCAGAAATGAAGAATGCCCATAAAGTTATTAATAATATTTCCTATCATCCTTTTAATTTCTGTAGGTTCTGTGGTAAGGTCCTCTCTTTCATTCCTGATATTGGTAATTTGTTTCTTTTCTCTTTTATTCTTGATCAGTATGGGTAGATGTATATCAATTTCATTAATCTTTTCAAAGAACTTTATTTTATTGATTTTATCTATTGTTTAATTTTTAACTTTCTGATATTATTTCCTTTCTTTTACTTATTTTGTGCTTTACTGACTTTTTTAGCTTTTAAAAGGGGAATTTTAGATATCTGATTTTAGGCTTTTTTTCATTTCTATTATAAACATTGGAAACTATAAATTTTCCTATAAGCACTTCTTTAGCTAAATCCCATAAGTTTTGATATCTTGTGTTTCCAGTTTAATTTAGCTCTGAATATCTTCTAATTTGTTTTTTGATTTATTTCTCTGATCTTTGGGTTATTTAGAAGTACATTGCTTAATTTCCAAATATATGGATATAGTCCAGATATATTTTGTTATTAAGTTCTAATATTTTTCTGTTGTGGGTCATAAGACACATGCTATGTGAGTTCAATATTTTCATATTTACTGAGATTATTTTTTTGTCCCGGCATATGGTCTATCTTGGTGAATGTTTCACATGCACTTGAAAATACTGCTGTTGTTAGGTGGAGCATCAATAAATGTCAATTTGGTCACATTGGTTGGTAGTTTTGTTCAAGTTTTCTGTATTTTTACTGATTTTATGTCTGCTTGTTCTATCAGTTACTGAGAAAGGAGTGTGGAAAACTTGGCTCTGACTGTTGTCTGTTTCAGTTTAGACAGCTTTAGCTTTATGTATTATGCAGCTCTTTTATTAGGTGTCATACATGTATGATTGTTATATCTTAACCTTTTCCTGTCTCTGGAAAGTTTCCTTGTCTTAAAGTCTATCTTGTCTGATATTTATAGAGTCTCTTCATCTTTCTTATGCTTACTGTTTGCATGATATGTTTTTTTCATCATTTTACTTTCAGTTTTTTTTTAATCTCTGTATTTTAAATCCTTCTGTGATAGACAGCATACAGCTGAGTGTTGCTTTTTATATAGTGTGAATATCTCTATCTTTTGATCAGAGTGTTTAGTCTATTCCATTCAATGTAAATTAATTATGCAGTTGAATTTAGGTCTACCATTTTGTCATTTGTTTTCAACTTACATCATCTCTTTTTGTTCCTCTGTAACTCCTTTCCTGTCTTCTTTTTTGTACATGAAATGTTTTTAGTAAAATTTTAATTCATCTATTGGCTTTTCAGGTATATTTCTTTGCATTTAGTGCTTGCTCTAGGGATTATACCATGCATCTTTTATTTATCACAACTTACTTCAGTTACAGTAGGAATCATGCATCAGTACATGGATCGACACACATTTGTATTTTAATACTCCTTTTGGTTTTTATTTGATGAAATGCTGTTAATTTTTTTTTAATAGATGCTAGTTTTGTAGCAGAATGGTTGACCTCTTTTAAATGTGAACTTACTGAGGCATTTGCCAAGAGAAAGTCTGAGGAGAAAATTAGAATGGGGGTTGTGGTACGACATCATACATGTAGATTATAAAAGGCAGAGGGGCTTCAGAGGGGTTGTGGCTGATGGAAAATGGAAGAGAGAAACGTTGTTCCAGAAGGTAGGACAGATCTGAGGTTCAACCATCCATGAGCTATGGCTTCTGAAAGATAAGGAAAATTAGAGAGTGGGTGGGTGGGTCATATTTGGAAACTCAGTTGAGCCACTTTTTAAATTAGGAGATAAAATTACCAAAAAATGTGTCAATATGGAAGAGTATATTTTACTAGGACCTTGACTACTTTACACCTGAGGGTAAGCTGAGCTAGAAAAGCCAGTGAATATTCTTCTGTATTCTCTATAGAAAAAAATAGAATCAAATGAAATAAATAAACAAAAAGGAATGAGTGGAACTAGAATGTTGCCCTAATTAAGAAATCTATAATGGTTATTAGCCTCTCTTTAAAGATGAGAAAAATGACTCTTCATGTTTTTGCATAGTACTGTATATAAATTTAGGGTAAATTAACAAATTCTTTTTTGTTATAAAAAAAATTTCCCCTGTAAAACACTAGCAAGTGAATTGTGCTCCACCCTGGTTTTTTTTATGTTTGTCTCTTCCTGTGGAAAGTCTTAACTATTGCACCTGTTCTGCTTCTCAAAAAAGCATCTTTAATCACCCGGCAGATGTGCCAGTGGCAAAGGAAAACATGAAGTCTTGAGCAGCTCATTAGATGAACCCTAGTATATGATTAGTTACATTTAATTCCAAAGTCCCTTGTATTATATTTCTCTGTAAGGGCTGTTGCAATATAGTTTTTATGAACTAGAAGGTTGTCTTATCTTGGAAAATTTTAATATTTTATCTTGTCCTTTAATATGCCTGCCAAGGTATTTAAAGAGTTGAGTAAAAATTATACATATTAGGATGATGAAAAATGTTTTAACCGCTTTAAATGATTTAAATCATTAGAGGTACATTCGGAAAGATAAAATTAATAAAGAAGCCCAGATATGCTGCCATGTGGTTCTGACCTGGTTGAAACTGGGCATGGTGATATTCCAGAATTTAATGGTTGACAGTTGAGTGTAATCAGCTGCCTCATGTAGCCCAGGACTCCCAAGGTTTATCAGCCAGTGGCACTCAGGGGGGGTCATCTCAATTTTTCATCATCTCCTGCCCTAACCTGCTAACAGAGAACCTCCCACCCTTGCAAATTCCTCCCAAAGTATGTTTGGGTGTTTCTGGGGGTTTCACACGTGTGTTCCTGAATGAGCCTTCTCGTAAATATGCCATGCCCTCTTCTCTTCTATGTCAAAGCCTGTTATAGATGTGCAGGGAGGGAAGGGAGGATGCCCTCTTCCAGCCCATATCACACTCTGTGAGTCTTGGTGGAATGCAGGGCTACTTGTACTCTCCGTGCTTTACAGAAGCTGTAGGGAAACAGCTCTTTCATATTCCTTGTAGTCCTCTCTCTTTCTGGTACGCAGTCCAGGAAGATGAACATGGGAGAGTTTGTAGGACATATACTGCTGTAATCTAAATAGCTGTTCTCAGTTTCTGAGGACAGATTACTTGGCCAAGTGGGATGTTTCTAGCCTCTTGGCGCCTTAAGGGGAATTCTGTACAGTTGACCTCTCTGCTCTGGGAAGGCAGAGGCCATACCTGTCTTGTTCATCTCTGTGTCGCCACAGAGTAGGCAAATAATAAAAACTTGATATCTCTCTGCCTGGGGCTCTTAGGTCTTTCAGCAAATAGAATTCTTTGGGGGCTGGCTCTGCAAGTTTGCCAGAGTTTCCCAAATTCCATCTTAGGTACAAGACAGAACCCTCACTACATCTAAAATAGCTCATGAAATATCTTACTGTAGTTACTTTGGGCTAAATTGCCCTCTTCCTAAAGAGCTTGGGAATTGTGACAAAATTTCATTGCCCATATTGATAACGTTTCAACTCAGGCATCTCTTGATTTCCGTCATTTTGTTTTCGGTTTAATTATAGACTAATGTGGGCATTTCAGCGATTTGATCATGATGAAATGATTGCCTTTTGCCTTTTGCCACTAACAAACTGCATCGGTCTAGGCTTGCCAGAGAAAACACAAGACATAGTTAAATTTTAATTTCTGGTAAATATAATGAACAATTTTTTAGTAGTATTAAGTCCCATGCATTTGGGCAATGGTCTCATATTTATACTAAAATTTATTTATTGTTTATCTGAAATACAGTCCTGTTTTTCTTTTTCTTTTTTTCTGAACAAATCATTTCTCTTTTCTGTGTTTCTGCTTCTTCATCTATAAAGTGAAGTATCAACCTGTGTACCTCCTTAATCTGAAGCTCAAATGACATTAGGTACATTGATGTTCTTTGATAAGTAAGAATTTGCCATAAAAATGTGAGACATTCCCAGCCATTCATTCAACAAATGTTCATTGAGTATCTGCTATTTTCTCTGGCTGGTGTTAGCACACATTTGCTAATAGTGGATTCAAAACAAGTGGAAGACAGGTTTAGCTTTTAAGGAGCTTTCTAGATACCTAAGAAGACAAGCTCCATGGTCTTTTTAACACTACGGAAGATGAACAAGTTAGTGCAAGGTAGTGAGAACTGTGGTGTAACATCCTAGAGGATGCTGAGAACTGAGTCTTCAGTTGGACCCAAAGACTTAATGGATCCTTGCTGGGAATGGATTCCTTGCTGGCATACTCAGCAACCCTGTGAGTGCCCCTGTAGAATGCCAGAAACAAAGGAAGCGTTAGGAAGTCCAGAAGCAAGGCTTTAAAACAAGGAGGGAATTGCCCCTGTAGCATAATTTCTGAGCCAGTTTCCAAGTTCTAATGTGAGTTAATATTTTTAATTTGAATTTGAACTTAAATAATACCTTTGGAAAACATACTAACATAATGTTCTGTTCAAATGAGAAAAGCCTCTAGTATCCCATATAATCCATCTCCTAAGATCTCCTAAGTACATATTCAATATGGAAGATTCTATTTTTTCATTCATTCAATCATTCATTTATTATTCACATATCAAGCATCTGCTATGTACCAGGCAGTGTGCTAGGAATATAGAATATTCAGAGATATAAAATAAGCTATCTCATTGAGGTGCTCTCTTCACATGCTTCTGTAAGTGGACCCTGAGATCTTGTTTAGAGGTTCTAGTAGGACAGATAAGTTTTGAGTGTGCCCTTGACCTAGGAACCCTCTTTCTTGCTGTGGGAGGAATATCTTTTCTCAATGAACCTAATGTTTGGGTAGGATCACGTGATCAGATTAGCTGACTAACTCTGGTCTCCAAAAAACTGAGTGAGGTGATAGCCAGATAACCCTTATTTCTTAAAACAAATCAAAGCCTAGTGGGGAAGACAGACATGTGATGCATAGAGTTAATAGTTGGATGAGGGGATTGTGTAAGGTGCAACAGAAGCAGAAGAGAAAGTGGCAGAGGGGGGTTTCTGGTTGGCATCTTAGAGTAGGCGGCCCTGGGTTTTAGAAGAGCTGGGAGCTCACCAGGGTGTGAACGTGGGAGAGCATTGCTGGCGGGATGAACATCTTGTGCCTCTGAATAGCATTTATCACATTCTGCCTTATGGCTTCTACCTTCCTGCCTCAGACTGCGAGCTCCTCCAGGCCTGAGAGGGCTGTGTCTTCATTGTCTTTGCATCCCATCATCTAGCAGAATGTTTTTCAAATAGCTATTTGAGCTCGATGGACTAAAGTTGCACTGAAAACCTTTTCAAATAGACTTCGTAATGGTGAGCTGGTATATGCAGAACATTCCCTACTCAATATGAATAGGCAGTGTGAAGTCAAAGACTTTGGTTCAAACCCTGGTCCAAACTCATTGGGTCATATAATCTTGAGCATGACACCCTCCCTGAAACTTTTCCTTATAAGAAAAATGAGAAAAATATTATCTAAAATATTTAAAATATTATCTAAATATTTTAATATTTAAAATATTATTTTAAAGTTGTTAAAATATTAACAACTTTATATGTTGTTTTGAAGACTGAATGAGATAATGTGTATGATGTGACTGGCAAAATCATTGACATTTTGTTCCATATTAATTCCCCATACCCACTTATAATATGCTTTTTAAGCTGACTTGGAATTTAGTTGCTACATTTGTTGGCAGAAAAATGTAAGGACCTGGAATATAGCCCATCAAAGAAGAAAAATTCTACTAGTGTGAAAAATAATCATGTTTATAGTTTCATACACATTCATACACATTACTATGTATCCACATATTGCAAATAAATTGTGTTTTGATGATTCTCTCAGGGAAGATTCTTCAGTTGGTTGATGGTTATACATGAGTCCCAAATGTGTTCTGGTGAGGCAGCATCTGGAAATCAGGAGGCTATTTACAGGATGCCATGAGCATTTTAAATGTTAGATTTAAAAATACCGAATATATATTTTGCTGCAGAATCCTTATAGATAAATAATAACCCAGGAGAAGTGTATGAGAAAATAATTTTTGGGAAAAAACCTAAATATTCTCCCCATGAATTTCTGTGAATCAGGAAGAGCTGGCCGTTGTTTGATTTAGGGATGTGGTGGGCACCCCTGTTCCTTGGCAGCAGAGTTTGACAATCCCTGGTCTGTTAGATTGAGCAGTTTCAGTGAAAAACAGTTCTAAATTATTTTAGATATTTCTTAAACTGGTATCTTTCTAAAAATAGCCCCAGCCTTGATAGAGGTGGGTCAGTTTCTGGAATCATAATTAAAGACTTAGTTTAAGCACTCAGAATATCATTAAAGGATATAAAAGGCCCCATTCCTCTTACCTTTCCACCTAATTCAACGTCATTTTTGAAGAGGGGAATAATTAATTCCATATCAAGGCTCCCAATCTTATGAATTCTCCAGCTGCCTGTTCCCTGCAGGGACAGAAGAGAAGCAGCTGACAGTCAGGAACGTTGTCTTTGACGGACAGTGTTTTCACGTTCTATCCTGGTTAAGCAGCATCTAAGAGTCAACCTCAGACCTGGCCAGTGGATGGAGGTATTTTTGTGTCCTCTGTTTTATGTTTCCCTTGATTTGAAGACCCAGGACAGGGTTTAAGTGGCTTAATCTGTGTGAGAGAGTTAACATTCCTGGGAAAAATTCCTAAGTAAGAGGGGATGAGTGGATCCTTTGGGACGAAAGAAAGCCTTGTTCTTCTGAAGAATGTTACAGCATAACTCCCAGCTCTATCCGCTTTCTCCAGCCATATCTTCTGGTGCATCTTCTCTCTCCCAACACATCCCATGATCCAGAGCTTTTAGTGATGAATTCAGGAGGAATTCACAGAGTTGCAAAAGAGGAATATGCTTCAACACATTTTGTCTTTGCACATACTATTCCTTTTGCTTGGAATATCCTTCACCCTGGTATCTGCAGGAAAGCTCTTATTCATCCTTCACAACCTTCCTCAGGTGTCACCTATTCTGTGAAGTTTTCTTCAACATCCCAAAGCAGTTAGTTGATTTTTTTTTCTCTGGGCTCTAACAGCACATTTAATATCTCAATCTTAGTACTTATCACACTGTTTTATAATTTACCTGCTTATCTGTCTGTCTCCCTGGGACACGCTTTAGCTGCTTACCAAAAACTTCCCCCCAATCTCTTCTTTCTTACTAATAGAGTCTTGATGTTGTTCAGGTATCCAGCTTCAAAGAAAACTAGACTTCCTCCTCAGCCCCTGGGGGTGATTTTTTTTTTTTTTTTTTGGCCTCGCCTCGTGGCATGGGGGATCTTAGTTCCCCCACCAGGGATCAAACCTATACCCCCTGCAATGGAAGCATGGAGTCTTAACCACTGGACTTCCAGGGAAGTCCCTAGGGGTGAATTTTGATTAACCTAAGCCAATAATGGTAATTCTAGTCTGCCTGCCAGTAATTGGTTTCAGTTTGAGTGTGTGATGCAGTTCTGGCCAAGGATGGAAAATCAGTGCTGGAGACATTTCTGAAGCCTGATTGCCCATGTGAATCACCTGGGATTTTGCTACAAGGCAGATTCTGAGTCTGTAGGTCTGTGTTGGGATGAAGGTCTGTATGTCTAACAAGCCCCCAGGGGAGGTAGATTCACATGCTGCCAGTCTGAGGATCACACTGAGTCGTAAGCTAAGGGGGCTTCTAGGTTAAGTTTCTTTACTTTTTAAAAAATTGTATAAACATTTTTTATTGAAGTATAGTTGATTTACAATGTGTTAAATTCTGCTATACAGCAAAGCGATTCATATGTGATATATATATATATATATAAATTCTTTTTTTAATATTCTTTTCCATTGTGGTTTATCATGGGATATTTTTTTTTTTTTTGCGGTACACGGGCCTCTCACTGTTGTGGCCTCTCCCGTTGCGGAGCACAGGCTCTGGACGCGCAGGCTCAGCGGCCATGGCTCACGGGCCCAGCCGCTCCGCGGTATGTGGGATCTTCCCGGACCAGGGCACAAACCTGTGTCCCCTGCACCGGCAGGCGGACTCTCAACCACTGCGCCACCAGGGAAGCCCATATCATGGGATTTTGATACATTGATACATACAGTTCCCTATGCTATACTGTAGGACCTTGTTGTTTATCCATTCTATATATAAAAGCTTAACATCTGCTAACCACAACTTCCCACTCCATCCCTCCCCCACCCCCCTCTCCCTTGGCAACCACAAGTCTGTTTTCTATGTCTGTGATTCTGTTTCTGTTTTATAGATAGGTTCACTTGTGTCATATTTTAGATTCCACATGTAAGTGATATCATACGCTATTTGTCTTTCTGACTTGCTTCACCTAGTATAACAATCTCTAGTTGTATCCGTGTTGCTGCAAATGGCATTGTTCCGTTCCTTTTTATGGCTGAGTAGTATTCCACTGTATATATATGTACCACATCTTTATCCATTCCTCTGTTGATGGACATTTAGGTTGTTTTCATGTCTTAGCTATTGTGAATAGCGCTGCTATGAACACAGGGGTGCATGGATCTTTTTGAATTATAGTTTTGTCTGGATATATGCCCAGGAGTGAGATTGCTGGATCATACAGTAATCCAATTTTTAGTTCTCTGAGGAACCTCTATACTGTTTTCCACAGCAGCTGCACCAACTTACATTTCCACCAACAGTGTAGGAGGGTTCCCTCTTCTCCATACCCTCTCCAGCCATCATTAAAAAGTCTACAAGTTTCTTTACTTTTAAAAAGAGACATGAGAGAAGAACAGGTCCTTTCCTGTCTCTGAAATCAGCTGTGTGAAGCATTACCTGGGGCTACGGCAGGCATGTTGTGATGTTAAGGAAGTAGCCAGTGTGCTGAGGATGGCAGAAGGAAAAGATGGAGAAAAACCCAGTTCCAGAGCCAATACTGTAAAGTTTGGAATTAATTCTGGAACTGCCCAACCTCAGCACATTTTATTCTGTTCCAGGAGGAATTATTTTATGAGGTGTTTATTTCAATTACGTATGTGTATATGGTATATGTAAGGTGTCATGATGTAACATGTCTTTCTGACTCTGGGTTGTGGTCATAAATGTTCAAAAACACTAGCCTGGCCAAAGGACCACTTGTCCCTCTGGGGAACGATGCATGCACACTGCACTTCTGCAGGAGGCAGAGCTGGTTCCCTGAGCCCTGCTAGGCTTCCATGATACCCCCGCCCATTCTTTCTCCCTCCAGTCACCAGGCCCCATGGTCAGAGGCCCAGCCTAGGAACTGTTTCCTTTCCAAACTTTCCTGACTTGCCGCGGAAACAGCACTCACTCTGTGGTCTCTTCATTCAGCTGCTGCCTAGGCTTGGCACTGAGGCTTCTCTGAGCCCTGTGAGTTGACTGGTCTCTTGCTTGCTGGCTGGCTCCATGCCAGACCACAGAGATCCCAGCCAGGGCTGTTTGACCCTTGGGTCCAACCCTCTGTACTCTGCCCCATTGGAAAATGGACTGAGTCAACATTTGGGACTTAAGAGGCTTTGACCAGTTAGCGGCCTGGAGTTTTGGATCAGATCTTGCTTTGCCAGCCCTGCAGAGCCACTCGAGGAAAGGAGATGTAGAAACCCAGCTCCCCATCTCTTTCCCCCCCTCCCTGTCCCAAGCCCTATCACCATCCCTATCTCCACTGGCTCTGCAAATGTGCTCCATATCTGAGGTGCTGGCATGAGAGACACTCGTACCTTTCATTTTTTCTGTACAGTTTTCCTCCACCCAGCTCTGCATGAGGAAAGCCAATCCCTATGCCAAGGTACAGCTTGAAAAACCACCAGTGCTGTGAAAACTTCCCCAGTCTCTCTTGCCGGAATTAACTGTGCTTTGCTCTGGGCCCCTCAGGGTTTTGGGTGTGCCTCTATTTGAGCACATATCACATGCTGCCTCATTGTATTAGTTGGGTTTCTCTCTGGCCTCCTCTGTGTGCTTCTGAGCTCCTTGAAACTGTGTTTTATTCATCTTCACTTAGCAAACTGATGGGCATGCAGCAGGTGCTATACACATTGTAGGAATGATGTGCTGTTATCAGGGTTAAAAATGGTCAGTGACATACATGGTCAGTTGATTTTTGACAGGGGTGCCAAGACTATTCAGTGGGGGAAAGGACAATCTTTTCAACAAATGGTGTTGGGGAAATGCATATCCACATGCAAAAGAATGGAGTTGGACCCTTACCTTATAGCATATACAAAACTTAACTCAAAATGGGTCAAAGACCTAAATATAAGGGTTAAAATTATAAAACTCGTTGAAGAAAACCTAGGGGAAAAGCTTCCTAACATTGGGTTTGTTGATAAATTCTTGGCTATGACACCAAAAACACAGGTTAAAATAAATAAATAAATAAATAAATAAATAAATAAATAACCCCATCACTCTAAGAGTGTTTAACTTGCAAAAATGGGAACTCAGCTTCCATTAAACCACAACTCCCCACCACCCTTCCCCTCAATCTCTGACAAACAACATTCTACTTTGTTTCTACAAATATGACTACTTTAGATACCCGTAGAAGTGGAGTTCATCCATTTGTGACTGGCTTATTCACTTCACATGATGTCCTCAGGTTTACGCATGTTGTAGCATATGTCAGAATTTCCTTCCTTTTAAGGCTGAATATATTTTTTGGACTTTTAGTGTATATTATATGTTCTGTTGCTCTCCACCACCCCCCGCTCCCGCCCAGTTTCAAACAGATAGTTGTACCCTTTGTTATTCCTCCTCGTCTCAGGCATTTTTGCATTTGAATTCCATTTTTCTTAAGTCAAATCAAGCTGTTAACAGGATGAAGAGTCAATATACAAAGTTCTCGGAGTTGAGGAAGATGGCGGAAGAGTAAGACGTGATCACCTTCCTCCCCACAGATACATCAGAAATACATCTACACGTGTAACTGCTCCTATAGAACACCCACTGAACGCTGGCAGAAGACCTCAGACCCCCCAAAAGGCAAGAAACTCCCCACGTACCTGGGTAGGGCAAAAGAAAAAAGAAAAAACAGAGACAAAAGAATAGGGACACAACCTGCACCAGTGGGAGGGAGCTGTGAAGGAGGAAAGGTTTCCACACACTAGAAGCCCCTTCGCAGGCGGTGACTGCGGGTAGCGGAGGGGGAAGCTTCGGTGCCGCGGAGGAGAGCGCAGCAACAGGGGTGCGGAGGGCAAAGCAGAGAGATTCCCGCACGGAGGATCGGTGCCGACCAGCACTCACCAACCCGAGAGGCTCGTCCGCTCACCCACTGGGACGGGCGGGGGCTGGGAGCTGAGGCTCTGGCTTCGGTCAGATCGCAGGGAGAGGACTGGGGTTGGTGGCGTGAACACAGCCTGAAGGGGGCTAGTGCGCCACAGCTAGCCAGGAGGGAGTCCGGGAAAAGTCTGGACCTGCCGAAGAGGCAACAGACTTTTTCTTCCCTCTTTGTCTCCTGGTGCGTGAGGAGAGGGGATTCAGAGCTCCGCTTAAAGGAGCTGCAGAGACGGGTGCGAGCCGTGGCTATCAGCGCGGACCCCAGGGACGGGCATGAGATGCTCAGGCTGCTGCTGCAACCACCAAGAATCCTGTGTGCAAGCACAGGTCACTATCCACACCTCGCCTCCCGGAAGCCTGTGCAGCCCGCCACTGCCAGGGTCCTGTGATCCAGGGACAACTTCCCCGGAAGAACACATGGCGCGCCTCAGGCTGGTGCAACGTCACACCGGCCCCTGCCGCCTGCCGCCGCAGGCTCGACCCACAACCATGCCCCTCCGTCCCCCCGGCCTGAGTGAGCCAGAGCCCCTGAATCAGCTGCTCCTTTAACCCCGTCCTGTCTGAGCGAAGAACAGACGCCCTCAGGCAACCTACACGCAGAGGCGGGGCCAAATCCAAAGCTGAACCCCAGGAGCTGTGCGAACAAAGAGAAAGGGAAATCCCTCCCAGCAGCCTCAGGAGCAGCGGATTAAATCTCCACAATCAGCTTGATATACTTGCATCTGTGGAATACCTGAATAGACAACGAGTCATCCCAAATTGAGGAGGTGGACTCTGGGAGCAAGATATATTATTTTTTCCCCTTTTCCTCTTTTTGTGAGTGTGTATGTGTATGCTTCTGTGTGAAATTTTGTCTGTATAGCTTGCTTTCACGATTTGTCCTAGGGTTCTGTCCGTCCGTTTTTTTCTTTTTTTTTTTGTTTTACTTAAAAAAATATTTTTTTCTTAATTATTATTTTTTATTTTAATAACTTTATTTAATTTTATCTTTATTTAATTTTATCTTTATTTTATTTTATCCTCTTTCTTTCTATTTTTTCACCCTTTTATTCTGAGCTGTGTGGATGAAAGGCTCATGGTGCTCCAGCCAGGAGTCAGTGCTGTGCCTCTGAGGTGGGAGAGCCAACTTCAGGACACTGGTCCACAAGAGACCTCCCAGCTCCAGGTGATATCAAACGGCGAAAATCTCCCAGAGATCTCCATCTCAACACCAAGACCCAGCTTCACTCAATGACCAGCAAGCTACAATGTTGGACACCCTATGCCAAACAACTAGCAAGACAGGAATACAACCCCACCCATTAGCAGAGAGGCTGCCTAAAATCATAACAAGGCTACAGACACCCCAAAACACACCACCAGATGTGGACCTCCCCACCAGAAAGACAATATCCAGCCTCATCCACCAGAACACAGGCACTAGTCCCCTCCACCAGGAAACCTACACAACCCACTGAACCAACCTTAGCCACTGGGGACACATGCCAAAAACAACGGGAACTATGAACCTGCAGCCTGCGAAGCCCAAACACAGTAAGATAAGCAAACTGAGAAGACAGAAAAACACACAGCAAATGAAGGAGCAAGGTAAAAACCCACCAGACCAAACAAATGAAGAGGACATAGGCAGTCTACCTGAAAAAGAATTCAGAATAATGATAGTAAAGATGATCCAAAATCTTGGAAATAGAATAGAGAAAATTCAAGAAACGTTTAACAAGGACCTAGAAGAACTAAAGAGGAAACAAGCAATGATTAACAACACAATAAATGAAATGAAAAATACTCAAGAAGGGATCAATAGCAGAATAACTGAAGCAGAAAAATGGATAAGTGACCTGGAAGATGAAATAGTGGAAATAACTACTGCAGAGCAGTAAAGAAATAAGAATAAATAAAGAAAATAAAGAAAAAAGAATGAAAAGAACTGAGGACAGTCTCAGAGACCTCTGGGACAACATTAAACACACCAACATTCGAATTACAGGGGTCCCAGAAGAAGAAGAGAAAAAGAAAGGGACAGAGAAAATATCTGAAGAGATTATAGTTGAAAACTCCCCTAATATGGGAAAGGAAATAGTCAAGTCCAGGAAGCACAGAGAGTCCCATACAGGATAAATCCAAAGAGAAACACACCAAGACACGTATTAATCAAACTATCAAAAATTAAATACAAAGAAAACATATTAAAAGCAGCAAGGGAAAAACAACAAATAACACACAAGGGAATCCCCATAAAGTTAACAGCTGATCTTTCAGCAGAAACTCTGCAAGCCAGAAGGGAGTGGCAGGACATATTGAAAGTGTTGAAGGAGGAAAACCTACAATGAAGATTACTCTACCCAGCAAGGATATCATTCAGATTTGATGGAGAAATTAAAACCTTTACAGACAAAAGCTGAGAGAGTTTAGCACCACCAAACCAGCTTTACAGCAAATGCTAAAGGAACTTCTCTAGCCAAGAAACACAAGAGAAGGAAAAGACCTACAATAACGAACCCAGAAGAGTTAAGAAAATGGCAATAGGAACATACATATCGATAATTACCTTAAATGTAAATGGATTAAATACTCCCACTAAAAGACACAGACTGGCTGAATGGATACAAAAACAAGACCCGTATATATGCTGTCTACAAGAGACCCACTTCAGACCTAGGGACACATACAGACTGAAAGTGAGGGGATGGAAAAAGATATTCCATGCAAATGGAAATCAAAAGAAAGCTGGAGTAGCAATTCTCATATCAGACAAAATAGACTTTAAAATAAAGACTTAGAAGAGACAAAGAAGGACGGTACATAATGATCAAGGGATCAATCCAAGAAGATATAACAATTGTAAATATTTATGCACCCAACATAGGAGCATCTCAATACATAAGGCCAATACTAACAGCCATAAAAGGGGAAATCGATAGTAAACCAATCATAGTAGGGGACTTTTAACACCCTACTTTCACCAATGGACAGATCATCCAAAATGAAAATAAATAAGGAAACACAGTTTTAAATGATGCATTAAACAAGATGGACTTAATTGATATTTATAGGACATTCCATCCAAAAACAACAGAATACACATTTTTCTCAAGTGCTCATGGAACATTCTGCAGGATAGATCATATCTTGGGTCACAAATCAAGCCTTGGTAAATTTAAGAAAATTGAAATCCTATCAAGTATCTTTCCCGACCACAACACTATGAGACTAGATATCAATTACAGGAAAAGATCTGTAAAAAATACAAACACCTGGAGGCTAAACAATACACTAGTTAATAACCAAGTGATCACTGAAAAACTCAAAGAGGAAATCAAAAAATACCTAGAAACAAATGACAATGGAGACACAACGACCCAAAACCTGTGGGATGCAGCAAAAGCAGTTCTAAGAGGAAAGTTTATAGCAATACAATCCTACCTTAAGGAACAGGAAACATCTCAAATAAACAACCTAACCTTGCACCTAAAGCAATTAGAGAAAGAACAACAAAAAAACCCCAACGTTAGCAGAAGAAAAGAAATCATAAAGATCAGATCAGAAATAAATGAAAAAGAAATGAAGGAAATGATAGCAAAGAGGAATAAAACTAAAAGTTGGTTCTTTGAGAAGATAAACAAAATTGATTAGCCAGACTCATCAAGAAAAAACGGGAGAAGACTCAAATCAACAGAATTAGAAATGAAAAAGGAGAAGTAACAACTGACACTACAGAAATACAAAGGATCATGAGAGATTACTACAAGCAACTCTATGCCAATAAAATGGACAACCTGGAAGAAATGGCCAAATTCTTAGAAAAGCACAACCTTCCAAGACTGAACCAGGAAGAAACAGAAAATATAAACAGATCAATCACAAGCACTGAAATGGAAACTGTGATTAAAGATCTTCCAACAAACAAAAGCCCAGGACCAGATGGCTTCACAGGCGAATTCTATCAAACATTTAGAGAAGAGCTAACACCTAGCCTTCTCAAACTCTTCCAAAATGTAGCAAAGGGAGGAACATTCCCAAACTCATTCTACGAGGCCACCATCACCCTGATACCAAAACCAGACAAAGATGTCACAAAGAAAGAAAACTATAGGCCAGTATCACTGATGAACATAGATGCAAAAATCCTCAACAAAATACTAGCAAACAGAATCCAACAGCTCATTAAAAGGATCATACACCATGATCAAGTGGAGTTTTATTCCAGGAATGCAAGGATTCTTCAATATACGCAAATCAATCAATGTGATACACCATATCAACAAATTGAAGGAGAAAAACCATATGATCATCTCAGTAGATGCAGAGAAAGCTTTCGACAAAATTCAACACCTATTTATGATAAAAACCCTGTAGAAAGTAGGCATAGAGGGAACTTTCTTCAACATAATAAAGGCCATATATGGCAAACCCGCAGCCAACATAATCCTCAATGGTGAAAAACTGAAAGCATTTCCACTAAGATCAGGAAGAAGACAAGGTTTCCCACTCTCACCACTATTATTCAACATAGTTCTGGAAGTTTTAGCCACAGCAATCAGAGAAGAAAAAGAAATAAAGGGAATCCAAATCAGAATAGAAGAAATAAAGCTGTCACTGTTTGCAGACGACATGATACTCTACATAGAGAATCCTAAAGATGCTGCCAGAAAACTACTAGAGCTAATCAATGAATTTGGTAAAGTAGCAGGATACAAAATTAATGCACAGTAATCTCTGGCATTCCTATACACTAATGATGAAAAATCTGAAAATGAAATTAAGAAAACACTCCCATTTACCACTGAAACAAAAAGAATAAAATATCTAGGAATAAACCTACCTAAGGAGACAAAAAACCTGTATGCGGAAAATTATAAGACACTGATGAAAGAAATTAAAGATGATACAAATAGATGGAGAGATATACCATGTTTTTAGATTGGAAGAATCAACATTGTGAAAATGACTCTACTACCCAAAGCAATCTACAGATTTAATGCAATCCCTATCAAACTACCACTGGCATTTTTCACAGAACTAGAACAAAATATTTCACAATTTGTGTGGAAACACAAAAGACCCTGAATAGCCAAAGCAATCTTGAGGACGAAAAATGGAACTGGAGGAATCAGGCTCCCTGACTTCAGACTATACTACAAAGGTACGGTAATCAAGACAGTATGGTACTGACACAAAAACAGAAATATAGATCAATGGAACAGGATAGAAAGCCCAGGGATAAACCCACACACATCTGGTCACCTTATCTTTGATAAAGGAGGCAAAAATATACAGTGGAGAAAAGACAGCGTCTTCACTAAGTGGTGCTGGGAGAACTGGACAGGTACATATAAAAGAATGAAATTAGAACACTCCCTAACACCATACACAAAAATAAACTCAAAATGGATTAAAAACCTAAATGTAAGGCTAGACACTATCAAAGTCTTAGAGGAAAACATAGGCAGAACACTCTATGACATAAATCACAGTAAGATCCATTTTGACCCACGTCCTAGAGAAATGGAAATAAAAACAAACATAAACAAATGGGACCTAATGAAACTTAAAAGGTTTTGCACAGCAAAGGAAACCATAAACAAGACCCAAAGACAGCCCTCAGAATGGGAGAAAATATTTGCAAATGAAGCAACTGACAAAGGATTAATCTCCAAGATTTACAAGCAGCTCATGCAGCTCAGTAACAAAAAACCAAACAACCCAATCCAAAAATGGGCAGAGGAGCTAAATAGACATTTCTCCAAAGAAGATATACAGATTGCCAACAAAACCATGAAAGAATGGTCAACATCATTAATCATTAGAGAAATTCAAATCAAAACTACAGTGAGAGGGCTTCCCTGGTGGTACAGTGGTCGTGAATCTGCCTGCTGATGCAGGGGACGTGGGTTCGTGTCCCGGTCAGGGAAATATCCCACATGCCACGGAGCAGCTAGGCCCATGAGCCATGGCTGCTGAGCCTGTGTGTCCGGAGCCTGTGCTCCGCAACAGGAGAGGCCACAACAGTGAGAGGCCCACGTAATGAAAAAAAAACAAAAACAACAAAAAAAACTACAATGTGATATCATCTCACACCAGTCAGAATGGCCATCATCAAAAAATCTAGAAACAATAAATGCTGGAGAGGGTGTGGAGGAAAGGGAACACTCTTGCACTGTTGGTGGGAATGTAAATTGATACAGCCACTATGGAGAACAGTATGGAGCTTCCTTAAAAAACTAAAAATAGAACTACCATACGACCCAGTAATCCCACTACTGGGCATTTACCCTGAGAAAACCATAATTCAGAAGGAGTCATGTACCAAAATGTTTATTGCAGCTCTCTTTACAATAGCCAGGACATGGAAGCAACCTAAGTGTTCATCATCAGTGAATGGATAAAGAAGATGTGGCACATATATAGAACGGAATATTACTCAGCCATAAAAGGAAACAAAATTGAGATATTTGTAGTGAGGTGGATGGACCTAGAGTCTGTCATACAGAGTGAAGTAAGTCAGAAAGAGAAAAACAAATACCGTATGCTAATACATATATATGGAATCTAAGGAAAAAAAAAAAAGAAGTCATGAAGAACCTAGGGGTACGATGGGAATAAAGACACAGACCTACTTGAGAATGGACTTGAGGATATGGGGAGGGGGAAGGGTAAGCTGTGACAAAGTGAGAGACTGGCATGGACATATACACTACCAAACGTAAAATAGATAGCTAGTGGGAAGCAGCCGCATAGCACAGGGAGATCAGCTCGGTGGTTTGTGGGCACCTAGAGGGCTGGGATGGGGGGGGTGGGAGGGAGGGAGACGCAAGAGGGAAGAGATATGGGAACATATGTATATGTATAACTGATTCACTTTGTTATAAAGCAGAAACTAACACACCATTGTAAAGCAATTATACTCCAATAAAGATGTTAAAAAATATATATATACAAAGTTTTCAATGAAAATTCTGTGAAGACACTCTAAAAATATCATTAGTGCAAATCCATTTGTGATTCAAATCCTTCTTTAAAAATTTTTTTGTTGTGCTTCCCTGGTTGCGCAGTGGTTAAGAATCCACCTGCCAATGCAGGGGACACGGGTTTGAGCCCTGGTCTGGGAAGATCCCACATGCTGCGGAGCAACTAAGCCCGTGTGCCGCAACTACTGAGCCTGTGCTCTAGAGCCTGCGAGCAACAACTACTGAAGCCCGCACACCTAGAGACCGTGCTCTGCAACAAGAGAAGCCACCACAATGAGAAGCCCGCGCACCGCAACAAAGAGTAGCCTGCACTCACCGCAACTAGAGAAAGCCCACACGCAGCAATGAAGGCCCAATGCAGGCAAAAATAAATAGTAAATAAATTAATTAAAAAAATTATTTTATTGAAGTATAGTTGATTTACAATGTGGTGTTCATTTCTACTGTACAGCAAAGTCATTCAGTTATACAAATATATATATACACATTCTTTTTCATATTCTTTTCCATTATGGTTTATCACAGGATATTGAATATAGCTCCCTGTGGTATACAGTAGGACCTTGTTGTTTATCCATTCTATATATAATATCAGTAGTTTGCATCTGCTAATCCCAAACTCCCTATCCATCCCTCCCTCAGCCCCCATCCCCTTTGACAACCACCAGTCTGTTTTCTATGTCTGTGAGTCTGTTTCTGTTTCGTAGATAAGTTCATTTGTGTCGTATTTTAGATTCCACATATAAGTGATATCATATGGTAGTTGTCTCTCTTTCTGATTTACTTCACTTAGTATGATAATCTCTAGGTCTATCCATGTTGCTGCAAATGACATTATTTCATTGTTTTTGATGGCTGAGTGGTATTCCATTGTATATATATACCACATCTTCCTTATCTGTTCATCTGTTGATCGACATTTACGTTGTTTCCATTTCTTGGCTATTGTGAATGGTGTTGCTATGAACATAGGCTGCATGTATCTTTTTGTATTATAGTTTTGTCTGGATACATGCCCAGAAGTGGGATTGCTGGGTCATATGGCAACTCTGTTTTTAGTTTTTTGAGGAATCTCGACACTGGTTTCTATAGTGACGACACCAATTTACATTCCCACCAACAGTGTAGGAGGGTTCCCTTTTCGCCACAGGCTCTCCAGTATTTGTTATTTCTAGACTTTTTAATGATGGCCATTTTGATTGGTGTGAGGTGATACTTCATGATAGTTTTGATTTGCATTTCTCTAATAATTAGCGATGCTGAACATCTTTTCATATACCTGTTGGTCATCTGTATGTCTTCTTTGGAGAAGTGTCTATTTTGATCTTCTGCCCATTTTTTGATTGGGTTGTTTGTTTTTTGTTACTGAGTTGTTTGTATATTTTGGAAATTAAGCCCTTGTTGGTCACATGTGATTCAAATTCTTGAGAACAAATAATTGATGAAACTCAAAGAAGAACCAGTTGAAAATTATTGCTTTTGCATTTTCCTGAAATCTAAGCAATCGAAGGCATAACTCAAGATTGGTGGGGGTGGAGCGTTTTGGGGGCAGTGAAGAAGAAGAGCAGTCTTGTGTGTAGCAAAGGAAAGACGATTCCCTCAGGATAGGAAAGGCTGGAGATCAGAGGGTGAAGGTGTGTCAGGGACCTCAGAGGAGATGGTTGGTGGTGGCTTGAGGTCTCCAGACTCCAGGACTGAGCAAAGATTTGGTGCCTCACCTGTGGGATGGAAGGCAAGAGCTTCAAGGGACCACATGAGCTTGGATCTGAGAATACCACAGTAACTACCATAGACTCGGGGTAAGGGAATTTCGCTCCATTTTCCAGGCACTTCCCAAGCCTCCCGGATTCTAGGGTGAAAATGACTGATACTGAATTTTTCCAGTCCATTGGGATGGGCCTCAATTCCAAATTAAGTTTACCTAAATAGAGTGGAATTTCCATTGCACCTGAGTTTGTGGACTGAAGTTCATTCCCACTATGCTCTGCAGTTTTCTTCAATCTCTCTCTCTATCCTAAATGAAAAGCAATGTAATTAACTTATGTGCATCAGAGCATAGGTGTTTATAGAACAGTGGGGTAATAGATGTGGAAACACTTTGAAAAGTTATAAACACTGAATAAATGGAAAGGGAGAAATAGTAATGCCCTGCTCAGAATGAAAACCTCTATCTCATTAATCCAGAAAGCTCCAATATACCTGAGATCTGGCAAAACTACAGCAAGTAATTCTCTTTAATAGTGTGTGATCGACAATACTCTCTTGAATAGTTTAATATCTTTTATCATCAGAGGTTCCTGGAGAGTAGGAGCTAGTAAGCAGCCCAGCTAAATAGGTCACCACTGTTGTATTATGATTTTTGTTAAACAGGAAGGAAGAGAGGGAAGAAAGAAGGACAAAAAAATTGCTTTCTCTACCTCCTTCCTGAAATTCTACCTTGCATCCTTATGATGTAAACACTCCTGAGGAGAGTAGGCTAGGGTAAGAGTAAGCTGTTATCAATCATTTGTATTTACATTCAGCTCTTTCATAGGATGGAGCAGATTTGCTGGAAAGACTAAACCCTGTAAACAGTTAGAGGAAGCTCCCTGCTAGGGAAAAGCACCTCCCCTCCCCCCAAATAATTTAGGGTGATGAGAATAGACTTGGGTGACTTTGCAGTCTGGCTCAGGGCATTCTCATCAGTACCAGACAAATCTGCTTTTGATGCAGGTGGTAATTTGGTAATTTCTACAAGAAATGGTTCAGATTCTCGCCCTGCACTCCAGAGTTTCAAGCTTCAATCTTCCAAGAGTTTAATTTTTAGAGAGTCATTTGTTTTTTTGCCGGGAGGCATTCTTTAGGCTGGCAGCCAGGCTCACTTGATCACGGGCAATGCTGCACGTCGCAGTGCCCTATCCAAACGGAAAGAAGTCCAGAGGAAACATTAATCAGGTGTGAATCTCACAGATGAGAGAATTGTGAGGGGTGGCGGGGTAGCGGAGGAACAGCATCTGTCTAGCGTTTGCTGGATCACTGAGCCCAGGAGGATGGGTTGCCTGGCAGCTCCCAGTCACTTCAGCCAGTGCTAGGCAACAAGATGCAATCTGCCAGCTGCAGCTCATCCGTGTTTTCTCCTGGTTTTTAGAAGATGTGGGTATTTCAGAAGCGTCTAATTAGCTTCGATCTCATTCACTTTACTGTCTGCATCAGGTATCCTCTCTTCGTCTCGCTTCTACCCCCGCCCCACTGTCTGACGTTCAGATTCTCTTCCCACATAGAAGGGGACCCAAACCTTGCAGGGAAATTTCATGCATTTCAGAGAACAGGAAAATGAGAATTTGTCACTTGGGTTACATTAGGCATTTCCCACTTTTCATTCAGCCAGCGCTCTGCGGTCATTTTCAAGGCTTCTTACTGACACGCAAATTGTTCGATGAACAAAGACAAATTCAATGATGGATACTAAGGAAACCAGGACCCATATTGTATTATGTGAGCAGCCATTCTACTACCTTCTTGCTCCTCCACTGAAGGGAGAGAAGAGGATGTGGTGGTGCCGGGCTTGTCTGATTTCTGTGGCCAGTTGTCTTCACTGTGTACTTTCTATGTGTTAACCCTTTTTTGCTGCTTACTTCTCATGATAATTATTATTATTTCTGTTTCACAGTTGAGGAAACGGAGGCTCAGGAAGTCCAAGTCTCCAAGACACATAGTTTCTTAGTGATTCTAAGTGTCGCCTTGGTGCCTCCCCAGAGTTGTTGAGACATGTTTCTGCTCATTGGGAAAACTCTAATCTAGTTGAAAAACCTGTAGTGATTCTGAAATATATATATGTTTAAATCTGAGAACATATGTAATTGAGAGGGATTCAGGAAAGTGGAAATCTGTGGTTGGGCATCTTGCAGAGGACGAGCCTGGAAAAAGCCTTAAAGGAGCCAGGAGGGGGTTTCAGGCTCTCCTGAATCTTCTTCCAGTGAAGCCACTGAAGGGCAGTGCATCTTTGGATTTTGCAGGCCAGTGTTTGTCAGATGGCAGTGCAAAAACTGGAGACCAAGGGGAACCTAGATTGTACTCTACCCTCTGTTTTGGTTGAACTTAAACTCACAGGTTCACAAGTCCTGGTATGCATGGGTCTTCATCCACACCCACCTCTGCAGGCAGTCCTGGGGCTGAACAAACTGCCACCTATCCAGAAACTGGGTTGAAAATGGGATAAATATTAATCCCTCCTGGCACTGAAGTGCCCAATTCCCCAAAGAGGAATTACAAAACAAACAGGGAAAATCAAGTGACTCAGAGAGCAGAAAGGAGGAAAATAAGAATCAGCTTGGTTCAAGGTCAAAATAAAGAAGATGAGAATTTACATATGTATGAACTCTCTCTTCATTTTTAGAATAGCCCACTCAAAAGTTCGTTGCTTCTGGAAAGGAGTTTTATGACATTTGAATGCTCTAATCCCTGGGCACCCTCCCCTACAAGCGCGCGCGCACACACACACACACACACACACACACACACACACACACTATGGCTTTGTTAAGCTATTGATTCTCAGACCATCTATAAAGGGTATTATGTAGGGCAGTGATCTTAAACTTTAATATGCATACAAATCATCTTGTCAAAATTCAGATTCTTGAATGAGGTGAGTAGATTGATGGTGGGACCCAAGGGTCTGCATTTCTAAAAGCTCCCAGGTGGTATTGATGCTGTGGTCCAAGCACCACACTTTGAGTAGCAAAACTGTCAGGGCTTCCTGATTAGAGTAAGACATTGGGCCAGAGGACCTCACAGGTCCTTTCTGGCTGTTATTTAAGATCAGAGTATGATTTAAACCGAAACCATCAAAGGTACACAAATTGACAGATTCACTAAATTTCACTCTCTTTGTTCTCTGAAAAATTCCCTGTCAGCATAACCTAATTTTCTCTCCTAGCAGCAGTGAGGTTTGAGTGACATCATGTATAGAATCCCTCTGAATCTTTACCACAGCTCTTTGCAGTAGCAGTTACTACTTTTATGTTCAAGGTGAGGAAATTGATAGGAAGTGCTGAAGTCAGGGCTAGAACCCGGATCATTTGCCTTCAAGCCCTGAACTGTATACCTCTAAACCACGTATAAACACCTCACAGACCCTTGAGAAGGTGAGAGGGAGCAGGTGTTTATAAACTCAGCTGTGACCAGTCTGCTGGGGTTGTAGCGGATACTTTGGGCTGGGGTGTGGGTTGCAGAAAGAGGCAGTGTTGGATCAGTCAGCTCTGGGGAAAGAGAGGAGGTTGTGTTCAATGTGACCCTCTCCACCTGGTGCCCCCTTTTTTTGCCTTCCCTTCATGTCCACTCCCTGCACAGCCACACACAGGCAGGCTGCACTCAGTCTTGTCATGGGGGGCCTGGCCTGGTGGGCCCAGAGGAATAGGACTAGAGTCCGTTTGGAATGAGATATATTTAGTTTATCAATTTCCTTGTTCCAGAAGTAATTTAAAGACATTAATAACAATATGCACTTCCTCTATCACCCTTTCCAGGGTAGCTGGGAAGATTTTTGAGAAGAGATTGTTCAAGGACAGGATTTCTAACAGTGGAGTTTGAGAGATTTTCATTTGTGTGCATGGGAAGGGGGCGTGAATGGTGGAGGGAGAGTATCGAGGAGGGAACATCTCTGCCCACAGGTGCTCAAATCCATCCTCAACCGTGCCAGCCCAGGTTAGGGGAGAAGCCAGGGCTTCCACTCAGCACCACTATGTACCATTGCTTTTGAAAGGTGCTTGACACCATTAAAAAAAATAAAGTCATATTAGCTGAGTTTATTCAGCTGGGTTTGGAAATGGCCATCCAGTATGAACACAGGCTGTGGAGAAGTAAACAATGATTAATAGCAATGTCTGCTGGGCTGCTCGAGGGACCTTTATTACATTTTATCTAACAGCCTCCTCAATGGTCTAGAAGAGGTAGATGCTAACAGAACTTTAATTAAATTCATGGTGGATATTAAATTGGGAGTGATTGTGAATTTCAGGGACGGCAGAAAGGCAACCTAAGAGGATGTGAGAAGTAGAAGATAAAATCCAGCATTCACAGGTGAAAGAAATGCCTTTGAAACATGACTTGAATGGAAATAACCGGGGCTTCAGGGGTTGGCGTATTGTGTGTCCAACACTGTCCTGGGTGCTTTGGAGCTGTTAGTTCATTTGTTCTTTCCATTAACACCTTGGGATAGGTGCTGTTGTAGTTCTCATCTTGCAAGTAAGGAGACTGAGGCAGGAAGAGGTGAAGTGGTTTGCACATGGCACAGAGGTGACAAGTGGTCTAGAAATTAAAAAAAAAAATCCCCTTCAGTCTTTCTGTCTTGTATTTCTTTTCCTCTGGGGTTACAAGGCAGTAGTAAAACCATGCCTTAAAAATGTTTCTGGTTATTTGGTTTTAGTGGAAATGTGTATTTTGTGTATTAGCCTAAGGATAACCTATTTAAAGAAATGCTTTTCAAACAGAGATGTTCTTAGTATCCATTTCATTACTGTCATGAATTTGGGCATCCAATCAGCCTTCTCTGAAGGGGCAGCCAACCTGGGCTCTGCCCATCAGAAAGCGTGCTGTGTGAGTGAGGTCCTGATGTGCTTTGCTACTGCCGCGTCACTGAGCTTCTAGATGAGCGCCCGCACTCAGGAGACATTTAAGAAATAATTATTAAATGCATTGCTATTAGGCTGTGTTGATTTCACCTCAGCTTTCATTCGGAATTCGGAAAGCATTAGGTAGTGGTTTTAATGGCAGAGAGAAGGGCTGTGGATGCCAGGTAGTGACCACTTCTGCTCCGTGCGCTTAGAGGTTTGACCTGTGGCACAATTGCCGTTTCTAATATGTAACCCCGGCAAGGAACTTACCACGGTGTCTCTGCCCATGACGAGGCCTTTTGGCTGTGCTCTCTCTCCTGCCTTCACAGGGTTGGGAGAAGCAAACGAGTGGAGGGCTAAGGAGGAATCTGTCAACTATGAGCCGCAGCACACATGCTACTTGTCATCATACAGCTAGGACCTTACACGGTGTTATCAAATTTCATATCATCCCAGGCCACTGTTTGGAAAACAGTTAAGCTAGTTCAACCACTCAAATAAATTTACTCTAACACTGAGAGAGGCCAAGATAGTGTGGCTCATCACTTAAGAACACATGGCAACAGACGATGCTATCTTTCCAGGTGAACTTGGTAATCTTTGGGGCTGGGGCCCAGGAATGTTGCTCTTAAAATGGCTCTGTGTGATTGTCATGCTCTGCCAGGTTTGAGAATAATGACAAGTTCACAAGAAAAACTGCTTCCTAAGGGGATAGGAGGGAGGGGTAGGGCTTGGAGAACAAGTGGCCAGAAGGCAAGCAAGTGGCCAAAGGATGACAGGGTTGGGGAATTCTGGGGAACCTTGATTTTTAGAGGGGTAGAGGTCATAGGAAACGGTGTCAAAGTCAAGGTCAGGGTGAATGCAGGGCCTCCCATCGCCCAGCTGAGGGCCAGTTGGGTGTTTAGCGTCTGTATCGGCAGTGGAGTGAAATCAGTAATTGCTAGTTCTGGTAACTAAAGATCATCTTGCAAATAGAGGGGAGTTGTTTCTAAGGTCAGCTTTCAGCCATTGATGGAGCTCCTTCTATACCTAGAGTTGTTAACTAGTCCCCTTTCCATTGTACACTCTGACCCATCCATTTCCACAAGACCAGCAGTAGGTATAAATTCATTGATTCAACAATTATTGGTTGAGCACCTACTATGTGCCAGGCCCTCTTTGAGGCCCTGGGAATTCAATAGGGAGCAAAAGAGACATGGTCCCTGCCCTCTTAGAGCTCATGAATAACATAATCAGACAAATGCATATAAAAAAATTTTTAAGTCTGTACATGGAGGAAAAAGTCTATATAATCATGGAGGAAATGTCTAAGGACCATGAGAGTTTATAGAAGGGTCTGCTGTGGTGAAAGTGTCTGTGATGGAGCTCGTAAAGAAGGACGTTCAAGCTGCTATTGAAGGACTGTTAGAAGCTGACCGGGGGTGGGAGGGGGTGGGGGAAAGAGTGTTCTGGGCAGAGGAAGAACCTGTGCAAGGTGTTGGAGAGTGAGGGATACGTCACAGGAAGAACATCATGGCTGCAAACAGAGATGCAAAGTGTCCAGCGGCTGAATGGAGGCCTGGCAGGGCCCACACGCAGGGCCTCATAGGCTGAGATCAGTGTATGGGTCTCCATCCTAAGGGAAATGGGAGATGCTGGAGGTTCTTAAAGGAAATGTGGCGGTAGTGGGGGTGGAGTATTTGTTTGTGTGTGTGTGTGTGTGTGTGTGTGTGTGAGAGAGAGAGAGAGAGAGAGAGAGAGAGGGAGAGAGAGAGAGAGAGAGAGAGACTGTATTAGTGTGCTCGGGCTGCCATAACAAAATACCACAGACTGGGAGGCTTAATCTCACGGTTCTGGAGGCTGCAAGTCTGAGATCAGGTTGTCAGCAGGATTAGTTTCTCCCGAGGCCTCTCTCCTTGGCTTGTAGATGGCTATTTTCTCCCTTTGTTCTCACATGGTCTTTCCTCTGTGTGTGTCTGTGTCCTTATGTCCTCTTCGGACACCAGTCATATTGGATTAGGGCCCACCCTCATGACCTCGTTTTACCTTAATTACCTCTTTAAAGGCCCTGTCTCCAAATACAGTCATATTCTTGAGGTCCTGGGCGTTAGGACTTCAATGGAGGAATTGGGGAGAAGGGAGCATAATTCAGCCCGTAACAGAAGTGTAAGCAGATTTCTGTTTTGTTTTTTTTTTGTTTTTTTTTTGCGGTACGCGAGCCTCTTACTGTTGTGGCCTCTCCCATTGCGGAGCACAGGCTCCGAACGCGCAGGCTCAGCGACCATGGCTCACGGGCCCAGCCGCTCCGCGGCATGTGGGATCTTCCCAGACCGGGGCACGAACCCGTGTCCCCTGCATCGGCAGGCGGACTCTCAACCACTGCGCCACCAGGGAAGCCCACAGATTTATGTTTTAAAAGGCTTCTCTGGCTCCTGGGTGGAGAATGAGTGAAGGAACAAGACTGAAAGCAAGAGGCCAGATGAAGCTCCTGTGGTGGCCCAGGCTTGGTTTATGTCTCACACTGTGACACCTAACACCTGTCCCAGGCACTGTTTCCACCCTCTGTCCTGTCTCCTATTATGACTTTATTGCATTTTCATGCAGAATATTCTAATGCTATGAAAATCTAAACACTGCTTTACAAGCTATACTTTTTAAATGGTCAAATGAGGTACTACAAAGTTTTACATTGGAGCAGTACCTCTGAGATTGAGTTTTAAAAAAAAGCAAAAACAAAACCAAAAAATTCCTCAGTCATTTAAAGGCAAAAGGGAATCATTTTGTAACTTAATTATGAAAACATTAGATAAGTGAAATCATTTTATATTATTGCATTTTTGCTGAAATGTCACTTGAAATAAAAATAAATGAACAGATATTAGCTATTCTTTAAAATATACTTATCTGACTTGTCAGAGTTTCAGAGAATGAAAGATGAGAGAAAATGATGTTATTTAGCTATTGAAAATTCATTTTATTTCCCTAGTACTTGATAATATAAAAAAATCTGGAATGGCAAATCAGAACAAATCACAATCATCTCCCAATTCAAATAATAATCATCATCATCACTTATTCATCATAAGGAAATGATTTTTAAAGCTTTAAAAGGCAGCAGTATTGAAGAAGCACATCCAGAAAATAAGCCCAATGGAGAAAATGACAGATATCACAATTGTTAGTCGTTCAGCAATGTGTATTTTGTACTCACTGTGTGCAATGGCCAATCTCAAATGTGGTGCTGGGCCACCTGCATTAGAATCACCTGGAAAATGGGTCGAAATGCAAATTCTTGGGCCTCATCGCAGATCAAACCCAAACATCTGGTCAAAAGGCTGAGGCATCTACAACCCTAGGACATCATAAATTACTACAGGTGATTCTGAAGCCCGGCAAGTTTGAGGGCCACTATCAGAGATAAATGTATGTTGTGCTATGTGGGTGGAAAAAGGGAAATCAATTCCACGTGTCTGCCCTGAAGATTTACTATTGGGTGGGGAAGCCTACTTGCAAACATGGAATCATAAGGAAACACACCATAGCATGGAATTTCTTGACTTCAAGAGAACACCACTGTCGTTTAGCCTAATCCTTTCACTTTGCAATGAGCAACTAACACTGAGAGGACTGACCAAGCCAGGGCCATGCTTGGGGGACGTCCTGGGGTGAATCTCAGCCTCTGGTTCAGCATTTGGTCCACTCTGTGGTGACACGTTGACCCCTACCCTCTCACTGCCTCTAATACCTTCAGACGGATACACAGCACATGGTCTTACAAAGAGGGGGGTTGGTTTCTACTTAAGATGCTTGGTTTTGTTCTTTAAGGGGACACATAATCCTTGCTCTTTTTCAACTTTGAAATAATAAAATCATGGAAACATTCTGCAAAGCATGGCCCTGGGAAAAGCTCACCATCTGTGCTGGTTGTTGACAACATGGACTGGGAAAAAAAAAAAAAAAAAAGGTCACCCAGGCAGTGCTCATGCCTGTTGAGCTTCGCTGATTCCTGGAACTCTGAAGTCGTGTCCTGGAATTAATTTTTAACTTATCTAGGTATGTTTCTTAAATAAAATTTTGATCTTGCTTAGGAAAAAAAATAAAGGGATCAGAGATTATTTTGTCCTAAAAGATTGAGGGAGGGGTTTACTATCATTAAGGATGCAAAATGTTTTATGAAAGAACCAGAGAAGAAATAATTATATTACACTGTGAGGGATTTAAGCTCTAAAGAAGGGAACTGCTGCCAGGAAGAAAGTGTTGCCCTCTCCTTATCCGATGGACTTTGAAGACAAATGGATTATCCCCTTTTCTTTCTTTCTTTTTTTTTCTTTAATCCAAGACCATGGCTTCCATCATCCTCTACATTCTGAAGTCCTCCAAATCCTAACTCTCAGCTCCTACTGCACCACAGATGTGGTGGAGATCTCCTCCTCACCTTTCGGTCCCTTGGTGTAAGGTGTACAAAGTTCCCTGGTGGCAGATATGGTTGAAAGTTCAGTGGGACTCTTGCTGTGTCCAACAGCAAGTTTATCCCCCTTAAAGAGCCAGAACCTGCTAAACTGCAGAGCTCAGAGATGCAGGAATGAGAAGCAGAACTTTCCCATGTGGTAATAAGTGGAGCCAATCCTGCTCACATCCCTTGGTTTCTGGATCCATGTTTTTTTTGTACTGGGGACAAATCAGTATACACTGGTCACTGGTTTAGCATGTGTACAGTGTCCTGCAGGATGCACTGCATCCTAACTGTCTGCTCAGCTGTTCCTCCAGCAGATAATTCTGTCCCTCTGTTAGGCCAGCCGCTTCTGGGTGATGTGATATGTAAGAGACCAGTGGGTCCCCTGGTCAGGTGCCCTCTGCCACATCTCTTTGTTGTAAAGTGGGGCTGCTGCTGATTGTTTGTGGGCTGCAGTGTTATGAGGGCTGTGAGAATGTGGATCAGAACTCTGGAGCCTTTCGATAGGGGTGCTAACTGAGGGTCTGTGAGCAAGAAAGGCAAATTCGCATTAGCATATGTCAGTTCTGTCAAGAGGAATCACACCGCATAGAAGGGTGCCATATAGTTTCTCCCAAGGCTCTGGCTGGTCTCCTTGAGGGAAGGTGCCACCTTGGAGCCCAGCGTTGGCTCGTTTTGCTGCCGGTGGCCAGATCAGCTTTGGCAAGACGGAGGCCAGGCTGTTGGGCCCATGCATGGCCTCCACCCCTGCCCCATGCTACTCCATTCATTCACATGACTATTGGGTCAGTACAATAAATACGTAAATATTTAAAATTCCCTCATTTTAATTGCCAAATACAGTAAATATTTATAACTCAGATAATCAAAGCTCTTGGGGTTCTCCATAATTTTTAAGAGTGTAAAGAGGTCTTGAGACCAGAATGTTTGAGAATCACTGCCCTAGACCAGTCACTGTGTCTCTGATTGGTCAGAGATTCTGGGTTGTGTGCCTGTCCCCACCCAAGGGCTCTACCAGGGGGCGTTGTTAGCCCCCTCGAAACTCTGTGGACTGTGAATGGGGGACAAGTGGCTCCCCAAAAGGATATCTAGGAGCCATTGTCAACAAAAGGGGGAGTGCATACTGTGCCCCAAACAAAACCAAACAATGGGTGTTGAGTCTACCACATTAAGGATCTTGGTTGCAGTGCTACTGAACCCTCAGGGCCTGGTACCATGTAGCACAATTTTGTTCAATGACTAAATGAATTAATGAAGGAAGGAATGAATGAAGAGTGGATGAGTAAATGAACGAGTGAATGAGTGAGTGAACAAAGGCTGGAGAACGATCCAGATAACCTCTTGAGGTCTTTCTAACCCCGTGGTCTTATACACCTCCTGTGGAATAACATTCTGAAGTTTGTGTGTTTGTGTATGTGTTACATTAAGCAGGTAGGAGGATAGTGACCATGACTTGGAGGTGTCACTTTCAAGCCCCCACAGCCAAAGGGGCACTGAGAAGATCAGACCAGGGTAACCTAAAATGGGTGGGAAGATGGGGCAGCAGCAGCTCCTCCCCTGCCTGGTCAAGACACAGGTGGGTCAATCAGAAAGCTGCAATGCTGGTGGGGAGAAGGTGGGCAACCCGATGCTGCTCTGAAGGGGAGGCCTAGGAGTTCATAGGTAAGGGACAAGGTTGCATATGATACTTAAAGATGACATGGCCAGTCCATGGGACACTGAGCTGCAGTCATGCATTTAGGAGCAGCTGCTGCTTGGGCGTGACCAGGAATGCTGTCTGTGTACCTGAATGTAAGATACACATTTAGGGATGCCATTGCAGAGACTCAGTAAAGAGCTCAACTCAGAGCCCTGCAGGACTGGATGGAAGTCAAACAGCTATGGGGCGGAGGCGGGGAAGTGACAGAAATGCTTTTAACAGGTAATTGCACTGGGGTGTGCCCAGGGCTGGGTGATACTGAAGTGAGTCAGAGGATTGTGTCAGCCAAGAAGGTTTAGTTGAGAGTGCTGATCACATCTGGGCTCCAAGCCCTGTGCTCCATGCCTCATTGGTGCTGCTGTTGGAACTCTGAGCAAGTCAGCACCATGTAGGTGTGGATTTCTCTTTCTTCTTAGAGAGAAGGGCTTTCTGGCTTCCAAATGCCTAAAATTGAAATGTCTGAAATTGGGAATTGCCAGCAAATTTATTGAAGCCTGGCAAAGTGTTTTGAAATTCTAGTAGGGACTTCCATCACCCAATACAGATGGGTGACTCGTCTTAATTGTAGGGATGGCTCACGTGACAGACGAACCCAAGAGGACTGGGAGTGGGGAGGTCTCAGGGGCTGTGCTCTGACAACACGGTTTCTGCATCCCACCTGGGGGGCTTTGGAGCTTGATAACTGGGATGTGCAGTGAGATAAAGAGATTTCTCACCTTGATCTGTCCTCAAGGAAAAAGCTTTTAAGAATCATCCTATGGGGACTTCCCTGGCGATCCAGTGGTTAAGACTTTGCCTTCCATTGCAGGGGGTGTGGGTTCAATCCCTGGCAGGGGAGCTAAGATCCCACATGTCTCGTGGCCAGAAAACCAAAACATAAAACAAAAGCAAAAAAAAAAAAACAAAAGCAATATTGTAAAAAATTTAATAAAGACTTTAAAAATGGTCCATATCAAAAAAATCTTTTTAAAAAAATCATCCTATGTTAGAACCTAAGAGGCATTATTAAAACTGAGTCTGGGGACTTCTCTGGTGGCACAGTGGTTAAGAATCCACCTGCCAATGCAGGGGACACGTGTTTGAGCCTTGGTCTGGGAAGATCCCACATGCCTCAGAGCAACTACGCTGGTATGCCACAACTACTGAGCCTGTGTGCCACAACTACTGAAGCCCACACACCTAGAGCCCGTGCTCCACAGCAAGAGAAACCACCACAGTGAGAAGCCCGAGCACCTCAATGAAGAGTAGCCCCGCTCACCGAAACTAGAGAAAGCCCGCACGCAGCAACGAAGACCCAACGCAGCCAAAAATAAATAAATAAATTTATTTTAAAAAACAAAACAAAAACTGAGTCTGTACATAGCAGCCTATAGAAACTTTATGTTTTCCAGTCCCATGTCTTGGATTTTTAGCATTTTCTTTGCATTTGATGAGCTACACTTATATGGGTAGGGAAAGTTTAAAGTAAAAATATGAAGAATAAAACAAGTCACTGATAAGTCTACCTTTCATAGATAGCTACTAGTACCATTTTAGTGTGCATACCTATTTTTCTTGCTGTGCATTTTTTTTTTTTTGCAGTACGGGGGCCTCTCACTGTTGTGGCCTCTCCCGTTGCGGAGCACAGGCTCCGACAGGCTCTGGACGCGCAGGCTCAGCGGCCATGGCTCACGGGCCCAGCCGCTCCGCGGCATGTAGGATCTTCCCGGACCAGGGCATAAACCCGTGTCCCCTGCATCGGCAGGTGGACTCTCAACCACTGCGCCACCAGGGAAGCCCCTTGTTGTGCATTAAAACGGTAGCTGTATTTTTTTTTATTTTATTTTATCTATTTTATTTTTGGCTGTGTTTGGCACCATTGTGGTGCGCGGGCTTCTCGTTGTGGTGGCTTCTCTCATTGCAGAGCACGGGCTCTAGGTGCACGGGCTTCAGTAGTTGTGGCATGTGTGCTCAGTAGCTGTGGTGCATGGGCTTAGTTGCTCCGTGGCAATGTGGGATCTTCCTGGACCAGGGATTGAACCTGTGTCCCCTGCATTGGCAGGCAGATTCTTAACCACTGTGCCACCAGGGAAGCCCAGTAATTGTATTTTAAATAAGTGAACAAACTGACAAAAAGATGATGAGGAAATATATACAAATGCACCCATTCGTAAAGTGAAAGCTATCTGGGAGATCAGTACCTCCATTGGAAGCATAACTGCTTGGAGGACAAGGCCTTTGAACTGGAATTTAGATTTTCAGTATAGAAGTGTCCTATATTCTCAAGTTACCTGTCAAAAAACAAAAACCAAAACCTCCGAAACAAAAAGGCCTTTCCTTTAGAATGATGGGTGGACAACTTTCTGTATGTATACATATGTATATTTTTAAAGGTAATAAAAGTTCACAGTCAAGAGCAGGGATGTATTTCACATGTTCAGGGTTGGGAAGGTTGAAGCCAACAGAGTAGAATTAGATGAAACAGGCTGGTGGCAGTGAACAGCTGGCACCTGGACGTAGGGGATGGTGACTGAGAGAGAACATAAAGTGGAGGCTCAAAGGCAAGCACTTGTTAGAAATGCTAGGACTGAATAAACAGCATGTGGAGAGAAAAATAGGTTCAGAAACCTAAATAGGGCCTTTTTTTTTTTTCAAATTGGAGTATGGTTGATTTGCAGTGTTGTGTTAGTTTCAGGTGTACAGCACAGTGATTCAGATTTTATATATATATATATGTACTAAAAAGATATATACACACACACACACACACACACACACACACACACACACATAAAATCCTTTTCAGATTCTTTTCCCTTATAGGTTATTACAAAATATCAAGTGTAGTTCCCTGTCCTTTTTGGTTATCTATTTTATGTATAGGAGTGTGTATATGTTAATCTTAAACTCCTAATTTACTCCCCCCCTCACCTAAGTAGGGCCGTTGTTGGAAATGAAGAAATGAATGAGCAGGAAGGTACAACAGAGACAATAATTGATGGTCAGTGGCCTCCTCTGGCCTGTGATTTTACATGTGGTCCATCCTCATTAACACTTGTTATTGTAAATAATGACAATATTATTAATAATGATACCACTGAGAAGCAGAAGAATGCTGTCTGGGCCCCTGGGGATGCTGTGGGTTGGTGCCCTACTCTATTTGTGGGCATTTTCAAGTAACCCACAAGCACTTGTTCTGCCATTAAAGTCTAGTTAAGGGAGTGCAGACACTGGTAGGAAGGTAACTAAAACTTAGGCCATATGTGGTAGATGCCAGGTGCTGGCTGCAAAGAGGTTCATGGTGGGGGGAGACCTTGTGGGCAGTGTAGTTCAAGGCAGGGACCCAAGTACACAGGCTCCTGCAGACAGAGGGAACCTGTACGGAAAGACATTTTGAAGAAAACAGATTTTGTTTCAGATTAAAGCATGAAAAAATGAAGGGAAGACTTGAGGCAGGAAGATGGGTTGCAGGATGAAGGAGAAATGCCAGGTGGAAGGCACAGAGGGCTTGTCTTCCAGAGGTGATGGCAGGGTTAGCAAGAAAGAAACACATGGAGGAATACACAGAAGCTGGTGGCTGATTGGATGCGGGGATCCAGAGAGAAGGTGTAATCAAAGGAGGCTCCAAGCCTGGGAGTCAGAGAGAACCACGTTCATCTTGGCAGAATAGATGCTAGTTTTGAAAATGAACTTCAGATGTGGCAAGTTCCAGGTGCCCGGAGGTGTCCCGGGGCAGGGTGAGGTCTGGCTGGCGTTTGGTGGTGGACGGTTCAGAGCTGCCTGGTGATGTGGGGGTCATGTGCATATAGGTCTTCGTAACTGAAAACTGAGAGTGGGTTCAGAGAGAAGGATGCCTGAGGAGAACCCCGGAGGGGTGTGCCTACAGCAAGTCTAGGAGAGAAAGCAGGAGCTTCGGTGGGTAAGGACAGAGAAGGTGCCCTAACAGAGTGAGGCAGACCCAGGACGGCATGGTACAAAGAGCCAAGAGTTTCAAGGAGGAATGGGTGGGAGATGTGAATTGTTACAAAGAGATCTGAGAGAATCTAGATAAAACATTTCGTAACATTCTGATTACAAACTGAGTTTTTGCTATAGTTCTTCATTACTGTTTTTTAAAAATAGACTCTTATTTTTAGAGCAGTTTCGGGGTCAAAGCAAAGCTGAGCACAAAGTACAGAGAGTTCCCATAACCCTCCTCCCCACACGTGCACGGCCCCCCCACCATCAGCATCCCTGCCAGAGTGGCATATTGGTCACATTTTTAAGAATTACAGCTTATTTCCTCCGACAGTTTACAAGACAAACACCTAGTTTGCTTGAGTTTTAAAAGGATATTTCCTTTGCCCCACTTAAATGACCAGTAAACGTATTTGTCGTCACATTTGATGAACCTACACTGACACATCAGTGTCACCCAAACTCCATAGTTTAATTAGGGCTCACTCTTGGTGTTGCATGTTGTATGGGTTTTGACAAATGTATAATGAAATGACATGCGTCTGTTGTAGTATCATACAGAATAGTTATATTGCCCTGAAAATCCTCTGCATTCCACCTATTCATCCCTCCCTCTCCCCTTGCCGTTAGCAACTGACTGTCTCCAGAATTTTACCTTTTCCAGAATGTCATATAGTCGGAATCATAGAGTATGTAGCCTTTTCAGGTTGGGCTTTTTCACTTAGTAATATGCATTTAAGGTTCCTCCAGGTCTTTTTTTGGCTTGATGCCTCATTTCTTTTTAGCACTAAAAAACATTTCCTTGTTTGCTGCACCCCTATTTATCCATTTACCTACTGAAGGACATCTTAGTTCCTTCCAATTTTTGACAATTATGGATAAAGGTACTGTAAATGTACATGTACAGGTTTTATTTATTTATTTATTTATTTTTACTGTGACAGAATACACATGACAGAAAATGTACCATCTTAACCATTTAAAAATGTACAGTTTAGTGGTATTGAGGACATTCATATTGTGGTGCAAACACCACCACCACTCATTTTCAAATCCCTTCTCGTCTTGTAAAACTGAAACTCCATACCCATTAAAGAGTAAATTCCCATTCCCCTTCCTCCGGCCCCTGACAACCAGCACTCTATACTTTCTGTCCCTATGATTTTGACAACTCTAAGTATCTCTTGTGAGCAGAATCACAGTATTTGTCCTTCTGTGTCTGGCTTATTTCCCTTAGCATAACATCCTCAAGATTCATCCATGCTGTAATGTATGCCAGAATTTCCTTCATTTTCAAGGCTGAATAATATTCCATTGTATGTCTGTACCACATTTTTTTTTTTTTTTTGCGGTACGCGGGCCTCTCACCGCCGTGGCCTCTCTCGTTGCGGAGCACAGGCTCCGGACGCGCAGGCCCAGCGGCCATGGCTCACGGGCCCAGCTGCTCCGCGGCATGCGGGTTTCCTCCCGGACCGGGGCACGAACCCGTGCGCCCTGCATCGGCAGGCGGACTCCCAACCACTGCGCCACCAGGGAAGCCCTATACCACATTTTGTTTATCCATTCATCTGTCAATGGACACTTGGGTTTCTTCCACATTTTGGCTATTGTGAATAATACTACCATGAACACGACTATATATGTATCTCTTCAGGATCCTGCTTTCAATTCTTTGGGTACATACCTAAAAGTGGAATTGCTGGATCATATGGTGATTCCACGTGCAGGTTTTTGTGTGGACATGTTTTCAACTCATTTGGGTAAATACCAAGGAGCACAACTGCTCCATTATATGGTAAGAGTATGGTTCAGTTTTGTCAGAAACTGCCAAACTGTCTTCCAAAGTTTTGCATTCCTAATGGCATTTTGCATTCCTACCGAAAATATTGTGTTGCATTCCCACCAGCAACAAATGAAAGTTCCTGTTGCTCCACAGCCTCGCCAGCAAGTGTCTTGGGTTTTTGCCATTCTGATAGCTGTGGTGATATCTCATTGTTGTTTTAATTTTCAGTTTCCTAATGACATATAGTATTGAGCATCCTTTAATATGCTTATTTTCCATTTGTACATCTTTTTTGGTGAGCCGTCTATTCAGATCTTTTGTCCACTTTTAAATCAGGCTGTTAGTTTTCTTACTGTTGAATTTTAAGGGTTTTTTTTTTTTAAATTTTGGTCACAGTCCTCATATATCTTTTATTAAAAAGTCCAGATACATCTTTTACAAAGATATATCTTTTACAAAGATTTTCTCCCAGTCTACAGCTTGTCTTTTTCAAATATTTTGGGATTTTTCTGGCTATCTTTCTGCTTTTGATTTCTAGTTTAATTCCATTGTGGTCTGAGAGCAGATATTGCATGATTTCTATTTTAAATTTGTTGTTTTATGGCCCAGAATGTGACCAACTTGCTGAATGTTCCATGTGAACTTGGGGAGAATGTGGGTTCTGTTGTTGGATGAAGTCGTCTATAGATGTCAATTACATCCAGTTGATGGATGGTGCTGTTGAGTTCAACTATGTCCTTACTGAATTTCTGCCTGCTGGATCTGTGCATTTCTGAGAGGGGGCATTGAAGTCTCCAACTATAATAGTGGATTCACCTGTTTTTCCTTGAGTTCTATCAGGTTTTGCTTCATGTAGTTTGACACTGTTGTTAGGCACATACACATTAAGAATTGTTGTATCTTCTTGGAGAATTGACCCCTTTCTCAGTATGCAATGTCCCTCTTTAACCCTGATAACGCTCCTTGCTCTGAAGTCTGCTGTGTCTGAAATTAATATAGCTACTCTAGTTTTCTTTTGGTTAGTGTTAGCATGCTATGTTTTTTCCATCAAATCTCTGTGTTTTAATTGGTGTATTTGGACCACTGATGTTTAAAAAAGTGACTATTGATATAGTTGGATTAAAGTCTACCATATTATTACTGTTTTCTATTTGTTGCTCTTGTTCTTTGTTCCTATTTTTGTTTTCTACTTTTAAAAATGCCTTTTTTGGTTTTAACTGGGTATTGTATATGATTCCACTTTCTCTTTTTTCTTAGCGTATCAATTATACTTATTTTTGTAGTTTTTTAGTGGTTTTCCTAGAGTTTGCAGTATACATTTACAACTAATCCAAGTCCACTTTCAAATAACACTACTGCTTCACAGGTGGTGCAAGGACATTATAATAACAAAGTATTCCCAATTCTTCCCTCCAATTCTTGTATCATTTCTGCCATTCATTTCACTTATATACAAGTTATAATCATCCAATACACTGTTACTGTTATTATTTTGAACAAACTGTTATCTGCTAGACCAATGAAGAATAAGAAAAATAAAAGGCTTTATTTTCACTTATTTCTTCTCTAATGTTCTTCCTTTCTTTATGTAGATCTCAGTTTCTGACTTAGATAATTTTCCTTCTCTCTGAAGAATTTCTTTGAATATCTCTTGTACAGCAGGTATCCTGGTAACAAATTCCCTCAATTTTTTTGTTTTGTTTTGTTTTGTTTGTTTGTTCTATTTCTCTTTCAGTTTTGAAGGGTAATGTCTCAGGATACAGAATTCTAGGTTGGTGTTTCCCCCTCCCCCCAACTCTTTAGATATTTCACTCCATTCTCTTCTTTCTTGCATGGTTTCTGAGGAGAAGGTAGATGTAATTATTATCTTCCTTCCTCTGTAGGTAAGGTGTACGTCTTTATTTATTTTTAATCTATGGCTTCCTTAAGGACATTCTTTATCTTTGATATTTTGCAGTATGAAAATGGTTTGCCTGGTGTAGTTTTGGGGCATTTACCCTGTTTGGTGGTGTTCTCTGAGCTTCCTGGATCTGTGGTTTGATGTCTGACATTAATTTGAGAATTCTCAATCATTATTGCATCAAATAGTCCTTCTGTTCCTTTAACTCTTTTTTTTTTTTTCTTTTCCGGTATTACCATTACAGGTATGTTACACCTTTTGTAATTGTCCCACTGTTCTTGGATACTCTGTTCCCTTATTTTCAGCCTTTTTCCTCTTTGCTTTGCAGTTTGGGAAGTTTTTATTGACATGCCTTCAAGCTCAGAGATTCTTTTCCTCAGCTGTCCAGTCTACTAGCAAGCTAAAGGCATTCTTCATCTCTGTTACAATGTTTTTGATCTCTAGCATTTCTTTCTGAGTCTTTGTTAGAATTCCCATCTCTATGCTTACATTACTCATCTGTTCTTGCATGTTGTCTATCTTTTCCATTAGAGTCCTTAGCAGATTAGCCAGTTGTTTTAAATTCCTGGTCTGATAATTCTAACATTCCTGCCATAATCTGAGTCCAGTTATGATGCTTGCCCTATCCCTTCAATCTGACTTTTAGTATACCTTGTAATTTTTGTCGAAAGCAGGGCACCGGGTAAAAAGAACTTCTGTAAATAGCCTTTAGTAATGTGGTATGGGGGAAGGGGAAGCATTCTATAGTCCTATGATTAGGTCTCAGTGTTTTAGTGAGACTGTGCCTTTGGACTGTGAACTTTAGAAGTATTTTTAAGGTCCTGTCACATACACACACACCCCTGCCCTGCCCTCAGCCAATCTTAAATGGGACAGGATGGCTAGAGGGGGCTGGAATTGGGTATTTCTTATCCCTCAAATCAGTTAGGCTCTGATAAAACCCCAACAGTTTCTCTTGAGGGCAAGCCTTGTTAAAAACAGAATGCTCTGGTATATTTCAAAATGTTTTGGTTTTTTTTTTTCCCTCTCCAGTGGAAAGCTCCAGGACATTTTTCTCCAGTATTCACTGTGAGAACCTGGTAGAACTTCTGGAGGTAAAACTCACAAAAATGTGGGCATACTCCCCTAAAACTGGACCCTCCCTGCAATTTTTCTCTCTCAGACTTGCCTACTCTGAGCTTTCAGCAATTTGTCAATTACAGCTCAGGTTTTCCTACCCTGGTATGGGCTCCCACAGAGATTTCTGTTAGTGGGTTTCTGCTCCAGTAAGTAGCAGTTCTCTGTGTCTACCTGTCTCTTTCCAATTTGGGGGGCAAAGTTTGTCTTGTGACCTCAGTTTTCTGACAGATCTAAGAAGAGCTGTTGATTTTCAGTTTGTTCAGCTTTTTAGTTGTTAGGATGGAACAGTATGGCAAGCTCCTTACATACTCTGCTGAAGACCAGAAGTACATAATTCTCTTCATTACTTTTTAACACTCAGACTATCAATTAATAGTGCTCAGTCTTCAACCAGAGTAACAACAAAAAGGTATTTAAGGTAATAGCTTTGAAAGAGTGGGGCACATAGAAATCACTATGCTGTGGGAGGGGATTGTGGGTACTCTGCCCATCTATCTAGGTGGTGCTCCCTGTCAGAAGCCCTAGGGGGAAGACACAACAGAAACTAAGGAACAGTGAAAAAAAAGATAAAGCAAAGATCTTAAGAAATTCTGACAACAAAAATAGTGGTTTACCAGATGGCCTGTTAACAGTGAGCTAGGACTAATGAGAGAAATATTTTTTTCTTCACCAGTACTTTTTTCTTCATTGTAGCAGAATGGGTTACATAGGAACATCTGGAACTCATTTCTCTGACATAGTAAACCTTGGATAATATCTACTGGTGCTCAAAGCGAGGCAGTATACTTTTAAGATTTAAGTATATGGTATTTGTCTACGTGTTGCAAATATGGATAACATAGACTTTTTGGCATAGTTTGATGGATGGGCAATAACTTAAGCTTCAAGTATATGCAATAATTAAGATTCTTTTTTAAAAAATTTTTATTGGAGTATAGTTAATTTACAATGTTGTATTAGTTTCTGCTGTACAACAAAGTGAATCAGTTATACATGTACATATATCAACTCCTTTTTTAGCTTCTTTCCCCATAGAGGTCATTACAGAGTATTGAGTAGAGTTCCCTGTGCTATACAGTAGGTACTTGTTAGTTGTCTATTTTATATATAGTAGTGTGTATATGTCAATCCCAGTCTCCCAATTTATGATGAAAATAGAGAAATGGCATTACATGGAGCAGTTTTTATCAAATGAGAGCCAGAATCCTTTGGAAAAGGGAATTTGCCCTACAGAGCGGGGAAGAGCTCCATGGAGCAGCTTCTCCCCTGGACCCTTGTCACTGCCACCCTCAGTGTCTGATCCTCTTCCACTGTATCCATCTCATAAAGCACCATCACTTGCCTTTTGTTATAGCTGGTCTTTGGTCTATTCTTCCAGGTAGCTTGGGGCAAGAGAGACTGATGGTGAGAAAGATGATGCGGGGCCTTGAGCAGTAAAATTAGCCGTTCCCTCTTTGTTCTTTTACTGAGTTTTGTAATCTTGTGTGTAATACTTATCATCTGTATCTCTCTATTTCATTAGGTAGTGAGGTTCAGGTGCACAAAGTTCTAATTTACCTTTTCATCTTCTACAGGGCTCAGCACATCCCTTTTATATATTGGGTGCTCCATAAGCATTTGGTGGAATTGAACTGGAATGAACTAAATTGAACTGACTTATGCTAAAAATAAATGGTTGTCCAAGGTCTATAGAATACCACATAATAAGAGCATAGGCTTTCCAGTTAGACCAGTGAAGCCTCCAGAATTTCCATACTGGACGGGTTTAGGAGCAGCTGGCTGTTTGGGAGAGAAGACAAGGGGATTTGTGCTACAACTGCCTTTGCATGGACATCACCTTGTTTTGACTGGATCAAGCCGCCTGCTTAAGCCAGTTCTTAGTACCACATTTGCTATAGACAGATATGGGTTAAAATAATTTCTCCAATCCTCAGTTCCGAGATATGTAAAATGGGAATAGTAATAATAATAATACTGACCCCAGCAGAGTATTGTGACAATTATTGAAATATTGTGCGTTAAGTATTTAACTTAGGCCTGGCATATAATAAGCACTCAAAAAAGCTAACTATCATTATTATTAATGTATTAAGTTGGTTATATTCCTAAAATGTTAGAAGGCTAGAGCTAGAAGGGAGCTCAGAAACAGCAAAGAATGGAGCCTTTGGAGTCCACAGACCTAAATGTGGATCCTGTCTCTGCTCCCTCCTTGCAGGATGACCTGGGGCGAAATACTCACCCAGTGAAACCTCATTATATGAGAATCACTTGAAAAATTAATATTCAGATTCCAAGACCCCTCCCCAAATATTCCGATTAAGTAGTTTTACAGTGGGGCCCAGGGATCTGCATTTTACAAGTTTCCAGGTGATTCTGATCCATGAACCCCATGGACCATAGCTTGTAAAATGTTGACTTAATCTCATGAAGCCTCAGGCCTTTCCTTCATACAATGAGGCAGTGATACCTGCTTTATGGTTTGTGTATGGAAGGCATCTGGCTGTGAATCTGGTTTATCAAAGGTGTACAGAAACATTGGCTCTCTTCCCTCTAGATAGCATCTATTCAAACTATTTCATCCAACCATGTGCATCCAGTGTCAGAGAAGAGACCAAAATCTCTAGAATGTGCTAGAATTTGACAGAAATCAGCTAACAAATTAAGGAGCATCAAACTGTATAGGGTGATAAGAGTCTGTGAAACACACTAGCCATATTTTGTAGAACATAGGCTGCTAACAGTATGGATTCCCACTCCCTCCCCACAAGTTAGCCATGTTTGGAAATCAAAAATTCCACTTTGATGAGTACATTTTCCTGCTCTCAAATGCCAGAAACCATGGAACAGCAAGCAGAGCCTGTACCATTACCACTGGCAGCAAGCAGAGCCTGTACCATTACCACTGGCAGCAAGCAGAGCCTGCCCTGTACCATTACCATTGGCAGCAAGCAGAGCCTGTACCATTACCATTGGCAGCAAGCAGAGCCTGTACCATTACCATTGGCAGCAAGCAGAGACTGTACCATTACCATTGGCAGCAAGAAGTTTTGTAATGAGTTTTGGAAATTTGACTACTTGCCAGCCTCTGATTCATTAATGTAATATTAGAAGAAAATTAACAGAGGGTGATGACCTCAGAGGACATTTGGGCATAAGGCCAAGTCCATGCTGAACTGAGTCAGCTACCAAGAAGATGAAACCGGTTTGCCCACGGGCACGGGAGCTTTCAAGGTTCTTGTTTGTGATGTGTACATTCCATCCTCTTAGCTGATGATTGCTCCTGCTGTTGCTGTAGAATGGAACTTTGAAGCCCTGATGTCTATAATAAGCTAGATGAGCTCACTTGTTAATGCTTTTTCCTTCCTGTTATACTTTTCAATATGTTAAGTTGCTGCTTAACTTTGAATTGTCACAATCTGTGGCATTATATAATGGTATAATTTCTTTGCTGTATAATTGGTAAAGAACTTTGTGATACTTCTCATTGGAGGGGGATTAAAAACTATAGAGAAACATAAGGCTGTGTTTATATAAATGCAAAAAAAAAATCAGTTCCATCAACTCTCCCCAAAATAAGTTGGGCAAAAACCATTTAGACTTTTTAACTTTTTTTTTTCTTTCATGCAAAGAGTATACTTTAAACTGAAAAATTTTCCCCCTTTTCATCGTTGTTTGTGGACATAGGATATATAGCAGTAGGGGAGGAGATGAGAAAAATCTACTGAAAGCTGGTTCTGCTTAACAGCTCAAATGCAAATTTGTTTTTAAAAAGAAAGAACCTTATTCAGGTTCACAATGGCGAATCATCAGAATTGAAGCCTGCCTTATGGAAAGAAATTTTATAATTATAAACTCCTAAATAAATCTTTGAAACAGCATCTGCTTTGCTTATGGGGAGGTTTTTTAAAAAAATTTAATTTACTCATACATTTGTTCATTCATTCAACAAACATTGGCTGTTGCCATCTGTGCTGGACAGAGGGAAGAAGGAGGGGAGAGAGTTGTGCCCTCAAGGAACACTCTGATTTCCTTTTGAATCAGCTTCCATGGAGTCCTTTGTGTGCTCCATCACAGCATGTTGGATATTTTATTGAAACTACTGATTCAACAAATACCTGTTGAGTATTTCTGCTTTTGGTCCGTTTGTGTTGAGTGAGGAACTATATGGTCCCTGCCTATCCCATGGGGCTTTTGTGGGGATTAAGAGGATTAATACAGGTAAAATGCTTAGCACTGCACTTGGGGCCTAGGAGATGTTTAATAGATGTCTGAGGAATAGAGTCAGTCAACTTAGTGCCCAGTGGGAAACTGTTGCTGGGAAAAGATTGGTAATGACCTTGTGGTAGTGGATTTCAGTAGGATGAGATGATGGAGAAAGATAGGTGTTTACCATTTTGGGGGCAACAATAATTCTGCATATCTCCTGCAGTCATGCTTTTTGACCTTCTGGTCTACCTACTTTTGCTTAGGTTTCTTTCCTTGGTTTCAGCCACTTTGTGACTCTTTTCCTTCCTTCCTTCCTCCCTCCCTCCCTCCCTGCCTCCTTCCCTCCCTCCTTCTTTCCAGGTTTCCCTCATATTCATTCTATTCATACTGCTCATAAAATCCTACCAATATTACTCCATCAGATTTACTCAGGGTAATATAAGAGCGGCCATTAGTGGACGGGCCGCCAAGGAGGACCCATAGAAACACTGAGTCATTAGCCTGTGGGAGTTAGGGCAGGGGGCCAGGTTCAGCCCCTACAGGTTGGGCTGACCTGAGGATGGCGGGCATTATGTCCCTGTTATAGCTTAAAGTATCTAGATACAGTTGACCTTTGAACAACACGTGGGTTTGAACTGCGTAGGTCCACTTATTTCAATAGTAAACACTATAGTAGTACACCATCCGAGGATGCAGAGGAACTGTGGATATGGAAGGCCGACTGTAAGTTATTAACCTCCACACTGTTCAAAGGTCAACTGTACATACATACCTATTGCTATATACACCTACATATAAATCTTATTCAGGGGAATTTTGATATTATGAATTATGGAACAAAAAATAATGATTCCTCTGATGAGAAGCAGTGAAACTAGGATGGGTGACTGGGATATTTGAAATAAAAGGAATGAAGGGTTATTGATTCTTGGTGGGGCGAGGTGATACAACTTGATGAGTTCAGCTGTCATTTCCTCAGCACTCATTTAGGTATATTAAGTATACAAGATTGTAGACAAAGAAAATATATATCTTCTATACTTTAAGAACATTTTAAAGAAAGAGAAGACCTTGTTTATTGCCTCCCAAAGGGTCAGTCCCAAAACATACTTCTGCCTTCCATGAGGGTGGTGTCTCTCCGACGGGTCAGTAAGCTCCACGAGGGCAGGACCAAGTCTGCTTTTGGTCCCTATAAATCCCCAGAGCCTGGTGCCCAAAAGTGCTCAATCTACATCTATTGATGTAAAGTTATCGGGTGTGTGAAGTCATTTTGAAGTGCGGCATTTATAGCTCCAATACTCTAAACAGAGTTCTTGACAAACTAAAAACCCTGAGAGAACTTATATAGCAAACCAGAACATGCTGTTAAGGAACAGTTCCACTAATGGGACTTTAAACCACTGATATGAATTCTAATAACATATCCTGTTTTTAGGTAGTAATTGTTTGAGGAACTCAGAATTGACAGGATGACACCCATACTTCTACAGGGAAATTCATGGCAGGGGCCCAAGGCTGGCTGTTACTGTGATGATCTAAACATTTGTTGTGTAAATGGATTCAGTCTTCAGACTAGCGGAGGAATCATTTATAAGGGAGATGTCAGAAAAAAAAACCAAAAACCCTGACTTCACCTTACTGAGAATAATTTTCTAGTTTTAGCATCAGCAAAAAATGACCAGACCCAAGCCATTTGAGTAATCCCTGGATATATGGAACCCAAATAGGTGAACTCAGCAGGGTTGGTTTATTGACTAGAACCACTATCCATTCTGCATAATTAGCAGCAATTGGTTTTAAATCGGATCAAAATATGCGTGAAAGGCAAAGAAGTTGACTCAGTGGCTTACCTAAGTTATAGTCATATACTAGGGAAGAGAAAGAAATTTAATTAAGCCAAAAAGAAATCAGGATATGTAAAAGTAAAACAAAAGAAAACGATACAATGGAAAATAAAATCTCAGTATTGTATCTGTCAATGAATTATTGGATTACATTGGTAAAATGTTGATAAGAGCTAACGAGCATTTTGTTCTGCTTGATGGATTTTTTTCCTCACCTACTACAGCATTTTTCATTATAATTATGTTATTAATAGAGGGCTCCAAACCTTAACTAACAAATGGTTGCTTCCTGTGTTAAGGATTATGACTTCATATAGCAGGAAAGTTTGTTTTAGTGAACTGACAGAGTGTGTCTGAAAACCGGCAGCTGAATTGGACACAACTGAAAGACTTGGTTCTCAAATTTGCTATGGCTCATTAGGATAGTATTTGGAGCAGAGGGACAGTTATTTCTTGGATCCTGGTGCTTGCATCGTTGTATAAACAGGCCACAGAGGAATGGACAACTAAATCTTTTCCTTGCATCTATTTAACCATGCATGTATTCATATGGCTATTGTCTTTGGTGCCAGTGAACCCAAACACAAGAATATTATTTCTGAATATTGCCAATATCCTTAATGGAACTACTTATAAAGCTATATGAGGTAATTTTGCTCTTACATTGTTTTAACTCTTTTTTTGTTTAGTGTCAATCTCTAGTAGTTTCCTTTTTTGCTAATTACTGCTGAAATGCATAGTACTCACAGACACAAGTAAATGTGTCTGGGGCACCTAATGCTAACAGGTGCAACTATGGACTGTCAAATCTGGGTCCAGAATCTTGACTGAAAGAGTCATGAGGGCTGACCTGATCCCAGTCTCTTCCTCTTATGAAACTGGGTGGGTCTTCACTTGCACTTTTGTGAGGACGACAATAGAAATAGTTGAGGATGACTAAAATTATACTGTAGGTTAGAATGAAAACTGTTCACAGTTTGCTTTATCAATAGCTCAAGTATGGTCATATGAAATGGAATGCCTCAGTCGGGGGCCTTCCAGAGCCCAACTTATTATAATTTAAAAAAATTTTTTTGAGGTAAATCCGGCAGCAATTTCTCTGTATGGGCAGAAATGGGAGTCACCTAGGAGCATATGTGTATATATATATTTTTAATTGTGATAAAATATACATAACATAAAAGTTACCATTTTAATTATTATTATGTGTATAGTTATTAGGTACATTCACAATGTCATACCACCATCACCATTATCAATTTCCAGAAATTTTTCATCATCCCAAAGTGAAACTCTGTACCCGTTAAACAATAACTCCTCTCACCCCCTCTTCCAAACCCTGACACCCACCATTCTACTTTCTGTCTTTATGAAGTTGCCTACTCTAGATGCCTCATGTAAGTGGAATCAGACAATATTTGTCCGTTCGTGTCTGGCTTATTTCACTTAGCTTAATGTTTTCAAGTTTCATCCATGTTGTTGTGTGTGTCAGAATTTCCTTCCTTTTTAAGGCGGAATAGTATTCCATTGTATGTCTATACCACACTTTGTTTATCCATTCATCCATCGATGGACACTTGAGTTGTTTCTACCTTTTGTCTATTGTGAATAATGCTGCTATGAACATGCATGTACAAATATCTCTCCAGGACACTGCTTTCAATTTTGGGGGTATATACCCAGAAAGGAAATTACTGGATTATATGGTAATTCTATCTTTAATTTTTTGAGGAACCTCCATACTGTTTTCCATAGTGACTGCACTATTTTATATTTGGAGTATATCTTTTTTGATGCAACGTCTTTTTGATATGAAAATGTAAGGCAAGCACGCCCTCTGCCCTGGAGAAGCTGTCACTGGACTTTTTTGTTGAACTCAGAAGTGTCTCTTCCCTTGGTGTTCAGGGCAGTGGGGAAAAGGGTGGACTAACGGGGCCTTATTGATGCGAAAAGGTCTGTATCCTAGTCCCTTTACCGTATGTATTATCCACTTGTGTTTCCTGCACTGGGCAGAAAGGGGAACACCACAACACTTCCCATGCTACACCAATAAACTCTCTGGCTGTAGAACCTTAGGGAGAAACTTATATTTTCCTACTGTCCTGTGGGTTCTGGTATAAAAAAGTTGGCAGGACACAAAATTAGCATGTTTTCTTGATAAAAAAAATAGTAGGACAACATTAAGTTCCATATTAATGGAAGAAATGCTTTGGCATTCATTGGAGCAGTGCTTTGGGTATAAAAAATGACATGAGGAATAGCGCTGCATTCTGAGTCCTATTTAAAAAAAGATGCCATCATTTCATTTGTCTGAATGGGCCCTAACATGGTAGAAAAGGCATTAGGGAAGAGATTTCTATTCATATTTAGGTCCTTCTTTTAAAATTGAGCCATTTTATTGCTTTTAAACGAAGATTCTTATCCCACCGCCCCTGCCCTCACCACACACCAGAGTCTCATAAAAGAGTTTTTCTACATGAGTGATTAGTTTCTTTCTCTATACAGATTTTTTGGGAATTGTTACTTTGTGCCTATGAAACAAAAGAAAATTTGATTCAGAAGATTAAAAACACATTCTTGCCTGCTCTAATTATAAAGATTAAAAGCATTGGGCCTCATCTCAACAATGAACTGAGAGGATAAATATATGTTTGTCCAGATGTTTACCAAGCTTGAAAGAGCACATTTCATTTGTTCCAAACCTCACAGCACAGAGCCTTCCACACGCTGGGCCCTGATGCTCCGACGCTGCACCTCTGGGCCATCTAGTTTGTGTGGAAGGACCGTGACACTTAACCCCAGGTTGAGGGCCTTGTCAGTGTCAAGAGGCACTAGGCTTGAGCTGTTTAAGTGGCACAAATTAAAAAACATTAAGTGTGTCTTTTTGTGAGTGTTTATATTTGTGTTTCATTGTACTCAGATGAATAAAAGACTTCGTTTCCCCATGTCTGAGTAAATTAAATGACCAAGAAAAATGTGCCCTATATATGTTCAAAAGCAAAGGGAACAGCTAACTAAATTTAGGATGCTATACACAGTCATAACACTAAAAATACTTTTTAACTGGTCCAATTACTTCCTGATCATTGAGGTTCCCCTATATTTTTTCAATTATCTAGGTCCCTGTGATGGTTAATTTTGTGTGTCTACTTATAGGGTGTTTTGGGGTGAGATTAACATCTAAATTGGTGAACTTTTGGTGTAGCAGGTTGTTCTTCATATTATGGGTGGGCCCTATCCAAGCAGTTGAAGGCCTGAGTAGAATACAAAGACTGAGCTCCCAGGGCAAGGGGGAATTTTCCTGGCAGATAGCCTTTGGATATCATCTGCACCATCAGGTCTTCTGGGTCTCCAGTCTGCCAGCCCACACTGCAGATTTTGGGCTTGCCAGCCTCCATAATCGTGGAACCATTCTTTTTATAATAAATAAATGTCTCTCTCTCTCTCTCTCTCTCTCTCTCTCTCTCTCTCTCTCTCTCTCTCTCTCTCTCTTTCTCCCTCTCTCTTTCTCTCTCTCTCTCTCTCCACCCCCCCACCTTCTTTCTCCCTCTCCTACTGGTTCTGTTTCTATAGAGAATTCTGACTAATACAGTTCCTTTCCTATATTTACATTTCCTTCCTGTCCCTGAATTCCTACATTTTGTAAGCTGAACTCAGATCAGTATTTTATGCTTTTTTTTCTTTTAGTGGGAAACTAAGATAACTTGTTCTATATAATAAAAAAATAGATGTAGGAATATATAGGGATAAATAGATAAGAATATATCAGTCAGGGTTCTAGCAAGAAATAGAATTCCACCCAAAAGAATTTAAACAAAAAGTGACTATTTTGCTTCCCTGGTGGCGCAGTGGTTGAGAGTCCGCCTGCCAATGCAGGGGACACGGGTTCGTGCCCTGATCCGGGAAGATCCCACATGCCGCGGAGCGGCTGCCCTGCCCACCTTGATTGCACCTGACTTCCACTCATTCCACCACCACCTCCAGCCATCCCTGATGCCAAGCAGAGCAGATGGACGTCCATCACCCTTGCTCACATTGGTTTTGGCCTGCCTTCGTGGGTTGCTCTGGGCATCCCAGAAGGGCTTCTCATTTCTCTTCTGCAGATGCTGGGCTGGCTCAGTGAGCTCCCAGCAGACCTGAGAACTGAGTGGTACCTCTTATGACCACCACAGTGATGTGACCACTTGGACTCTACCCATCATCTGACTTCAGGATGGTGATTTATATAACCACCTGGGGATTAAAGCCTGTCTGAAATGATTTTGAAGGACACAAAAATTGATAAAAATCAATCCACTTTTTTCTAAAGTTTTTGGGGGAGAATGCACATATGTAAAATTCCAAATCTTCCAGTTCAAACAATAAGCTTTCATTTGACAAAAGACTCTCCCAGTTCAGCCATACAGTGTTTTTAAATGATTTATATCAGAATTATCTACTAGGTCTGCAACTGGATCACCTGGAAACCTAATTTTAAGAGAACAGAACAGATAAGAGGGGCAAGGGAATAAAAAGGATGTTACCTGGGCTTGTGAGAGCTGGGGCCACCAGGGTGAGGTGAGTGCGGTGTGTAGGGTTCAAAATGTAAGGAGGTGCTTATTCTCGGGGTCCCACCAGTGCAGAGTTGGCACTGGCATCAGCGCCTCCTTGAAGTTTGCACCGTAGATGCCTCCCCCGCCTCTCTTGAGTCTGGCCCTGCTGAGTTGTCCGTTTTCTCTCCTGAAGAAAGCCCCACCCAGCACTGTGCACTAGCTTATTCTTTCTGGACGGTTGCCCTTTTCTAGAGGCATCAATATGATTCTACTCAGTGGCTGTAAGAGGAAAATTTATAAACCATGTAAAGAACTTTCTGGAACAGCCGTGGGTGATAAGACTGGATGGAATCGGCAAGAGGCCTATTTGCAGAGCATGGGAGAAGAGCCAGAGGAGTTCGGAAGTTGAGCCTGATCCTGAGACTTCAAGCATTTAACTGCAAACAGAGCAGGCAGCCAGTGAGCACAAGTGAGTGCAAGGGAAGGAAATGCTGATTACTTAGAAAAATGCCCTGGTGTCCTAAATCCCACCTTTCATCCATTCCTTTGCGTAAAAGCATCTTATTTGAGAAAGCAGATACTCTTGTTTAAGTTGCAGAAGGGTGGGTGGCATAGTTAGATGGACAGCTCTGTCTTAGGAATTAATCGTTGAGATCATTTCCCATAAAGGAGGAGGTAAGAAATGATGAAGATACATTTCATATTCTTCACAATATTTTCTCCTGAGGTTAGCGCAAGATTCCAGAGGCTCCAATCAGCTGGTGAGACTCTTCTGGCCTTGTTTGCTTCTCACTGTAGGACTTCATATGCAAAGCAGAGAGAAAGTAGCCAAAGAAATCTTGAATGAAAATTTACCTTAAACAATTGCTGAATGTATCTGTTCAGTCCCCATGGTTATCACCAATCACGTATCTTAGTCTGCTCAGGCTGTTATAACAAAATACCATAGATCAGGTGGCTAAAACAACAGACATTGATTTCTCATGGTTCTGAGGCTGGAAAGTCCAAGATCCAGATGCCAGCCAATTTGGTTCCTGATGAGGACCCACTTCCTGGCTTGCAGATGGCTGCCTTCTTGTTGTGTCCTCATATGGCAGAGAGAAAGAGCTCTTGTCTGTTTCCCTTCTTATAAGGATGCTAATCCCATCACGAAAGCCACAACCTCATGACCTCAACTAACCCTAATTACCTCCCAAAGACTCCCTCTCCAAATACCATCACATTGGGGGTAGGACTTCAACATATGAATTTTAAGGGGACACAAACATTCAGTCCATGATCACATAGTACAAGTCACACACTGTGGAGATGTTTGCAAAAACGCTGCTAGGAGTATTGCTAAAACATTAGCCTTTTGACTTCAGCTTGACTTTGATCCATTATTCTCATGTTTTAAATAGTTGGTTTTACACATACGGAGGTTAAATGTATTGCATCTTAACTTCACTTGCAAAGGAAGTATGTGGTCCTCCCAGCTCAGCAACAGATGGCCAAAGTTTACAAAACCACTAAGAAAACATACTCAGTGTATTAAAACAAAGTTCACTGCTAACATTGAACCATTTCTTTCATGTTTTGATCCATAAGGTAACAGCTCTCTAATCTGGAAAAAGAAAACACTGGACATCATTTAAAAAACAACAACACCTCATTAAGCTGTTCAGAGCAGTTTCTTTTTTTGGATTAAAAGGCACTAAGTAAAATACTTCTAAGGGAATGGTTACATGAGGCAAACTTGAGGAGAAAATTGCTGACATGAATGGTATCCCACTGTATTCACTGTGATGAAAATTGAATTATCTTCCTTATAATATTTTGTGGCTAAAAATTATTAGGCAATATGGCATTAATGAAAAATCTGGAAAAAGAATTAGGAAATAATTATTGTTTACATGAAAGCTATTCAACTACTTATGCAAGAAAGTCTCTCAACTTCAATATGATCTCATTCTCCAAAGGAAAAATGTACACTTGAATGTCTATTGTCAATCTATAGCTATATCTATATATCTGTATATCTATATATCTCTCTCTCACAGATGTTACTCTCATGTTTAATCAGTGTCTCAAGAATTGTAGAAATCAGAAATCTAGGGAGAAAAATACCTTCCTGACATGAAACCAGTTCATTTGTTTATTCATATTTAGTTGATTGAAATAGTTTTTGAGAGATATTTAAAAGGATTATTCTGTGTCCACAACCATCTGCATCTGCAATAGGCTGATTAGAAGCTCTGGGTGGGATTGTCCTGCTGTTACACAGAAGTACACGTGTATGTCTGTGATTCCCTTTGTACACCATCTCACTCACTGCCACGATTACAAGTGTTCTGATCATGATAGTAAAGGTGAAGAGCAAGGGCACCGAGTAAAGTCAGGAGCCATGATTGGGAGGCAGAGGTGCAGCTCTACAGAAGGACCTGAGGGTCCTTGTGAAGGAGATGAAAGAGGCAACCTTTCTTGTAGACACTTCAGTTCTTCATGGAAGGCTGTGTTTCCAGGAATTGAATTGTAACAACATTTACTTGGGGAATTTAAAGGGAGGAAGGGATCACATCACCTGTGAGTTTATTTATTTATTTATTTATTTTTAACATGACAACGACTCTTAGAATAAGGAAATAAGGGGTCACCATAAGGTGACACAAGAGTGAAGAATCAGGGAGAGTAAAGCAATGAAACAGATAGGCTGAGGTTATGCCACAGGGTATACATTCTTTCTTAAACGTTTAAAGATGCTATAATTTGTGTGCCATATATAACCCTCCAAATTATCCCTAAAGACTGTGCATGAGTCAAAATAGTGGACTGTGTCTCTTATTTTTTCTTGTCTTCTAATAATAACATTAAATATCTGAATCATCTTTGCTGATAAAGAAATCACGGTAACCTCAATTTTCAATCATTTGAATGTATCCTAAGGCAGTTATGCTAGTTAGGTCATATGAGACAATTTCATATGAGAAACATATTTGAATTAAGTACAGTGATGATGAAAATGACATGCATTGAATGCATAACATATGCCAGACTGTTCTAACTGCATCACTTATATTAACTAATTTCATTAAGGAGAGGGAACAAGCATCACAGAAAATATAAATTTTATTGTTGGCAAAGTAATTCATTTAAAAAATCTGGATCTGCTAAATAAAATAAGGTGAAAACAAAACATTTGTGGTCCCATGGATCACAGGTGACACAAAGAGGTAAGATATTTATAATGTCTAAATTGGACAAGGGATTGACATCTGGAATACACAAGGAAATTCTGCATATCAACAACAACAAAATACTCCAGTAGAAAAATGGACAAAATATGGAAGAGGCAGTTTACAGAAGAGGAAACGCTTTGAGGTAAAAAACAGATGGAGAGATGCTCTAACATTATTAATAAAAGAAATGCAAATAAAATAATGAGATATCACTTTGTGCCCATTAACTAGGCAGTAATCAGAGAGGTGGATGTCGCCCACTGTTGCCGAGGGTGTGAGGTTAGGAGCATCCTGGGAGGCGGTGACACTACTCAGCTACTACTACGTGCAAGAGTGTTGATTGCAGGAGACAGTCTGATGTTCCTCATCAGGAGCAGATGGGCAAAATGTGAGCGTGAACCCCCATGGAAGACTATCCTGTACCTAGAAACAACTGATTCAGTTTTCATATAGGAGCATGAATAGATCTTAAAACTCTAGCACTGAGTTAACAAAGTAAGGAAGAGATGAAATGTATAACATAATTCTATTTCTATAAATAAAAGATACATCCTAAACTCTACAATGTTTAGAAGAAAACATAATGAAAAAGCTTCATGACATTAAATTTGGCAATACTTGCTTGGCTATGAAATCAAAAGCACAGGCCATGAAAGAAAAAAGTAGATACCTTGGACTTCATCAAAATTAAAAACTTCTGTGTACCAAAGGACACTATTAAGAGAGTGAAAAGACAACCTATAGAATGGGAGAAAATATTTGCAAATCGTATATCATATATCTGATAAGGGATTAATACCCAGGATATATAAAACACTTCCACAACTCGAAACCAAAAACAAACAACCCAATTTGAAAATGGGCAAAGGAATTGAATAGACATCAAGCCAAAGAAAATATGCAAATAGCCAATAATCATATTAAAAAATGCTCAACATCACTAATCATGAGGGAAAAGCATATCCAAACCACAATAATATACCACTTTACACCTATAGGGTGGCTATTATACAGAAAAACAAACAAAAAACCCAGAAAATAACAAGTATTGACGAAAATGTGGAGAAACTGGAAACCTGTGGATCACTGGTGGGGATGTAAAGTGGTGGATCCACTGTGGAAAAAAGGTATGGTGGTCCTTCAAAAAATTAAACATAGAATTACCATTTGATCCAGCAATTCCACTCCTGGGTATATACCACAAAAAAGTGAAAGCAGGAACCTGAACAGACACTTGTATACCCATATTCATAGCAGCATTATTCACAAGAGCCAAACAGTGGAAACAATCCAAGTGTCCATCAACAGATGAATAGATAAACAAAGTGTGATACAGACATAGAATGGAATATTATTCAACCTTAAAAAGGAAGGAAATTCTGACACATGCTACAACGTGGATGAACCTCGAAGATTTTTTTTTTAACGTCTTTATTGGGGTATAATTGCTTTACAATGGTGTGTTAGTTTCTGCTTTATAACAAAGTGAAGTTATACATATACATATGTTCCCATATCTCTTCCCTCCTGCATCTCCCTCCCTCCCACCCTCCCTATCCCACCCCTCCAGGCGGTCACAAAGCACCGAGCTGATCTCCCTGTGCTATGTGGCTGCTTCCCACTAGCTATCCACCCTATGTTTGGTAGTGTATATATGTCCATGCCTCTCTCTCGCTCTGTCACAGCTCACCCTTCCCCCTCCCCATATCCTCAAGTCCGTTCTCTAGTAGGTCTGTGTCTTTATTCCTGTCTTACCCCTAGGTTCTTCATGACATTTTTTTTTTTCTTATCGAAGATGTTAGGTGACATGTCAGTCTCAAAAGAACAAATGTTGTCTGAATCCACTTACATGAGGTACCTAGAGTAGGCAGTTCATAAAGAGATAAAGTAGAATGATGGTTGCCAGGGTTTGGAGGGAGGGGGAATGGGAGTTATTGTTTACTGGGTACAGAGTTTGAGTTTGAGATGATGAAAAACTTCTGGACATGGATGGTTGTGATACTTGCACAATATTGTGAATGCACTTAACGCAACTAACTGTACAATTAAAGGTGCTTAAAATGGTAAATTCTATGTTATGCATATTTTACCACAATTTAAGAAATGAAAAATAACGTTAAAAAGACTAAAAGAAAAAATATGTAGTTTTGATAGTTTCAGAATAGGAGCGCAATACTTTTTTATTTAAAAAAAGGAGACGGAAGATTATGTTTATGTCCTTACTGATGTGAAACACTCAAAACAACATGTAATAATTAAGTGGTGGACGTAACGCAAATTTTAAAATTAATTAGTTCAAGAATATTTTTTGAGAGAAAATATATATTTGCACAAAACATCAAATACACATTTCAAGGTATTTGTAAAACACACTAGAATGTTTGATGGGGGTGGGGGATGGGGGGGTGGGGGGTGGGTGGCTGGGTGGGCTACAAGGATAAAAGGGAATAAACAGTAAATGGAATAGGAGAAGGGAAAAATACTTATAATCTCTCAACTCAATTCAGTTTAATAAATACTTATTAAGACTCTACTTTTCCAGACACTTTATTTGCTCTTTCTGATGGTATCCAAGCCTAAATATGATTTATGAACATGGGATAATGAGACTGTTTATTAATTTTAGTTAGGGAATTTCGTGTGCCACAAGAACAGAGAGAAAAATAAAAATTTATTACTAAAGTATCTTCTAAGATCCTTTATCTTGCTTATATGGGAAGATAAACCGACATATAATAAATGAGATTCTATCTTCAATGTAGCTTTTTTTTTTTTTTTGCGGTACATGACCCTCTCACTGTTGTGGCCTCTCCCGTTGCAGAGCACAGGCTCCGGACGCGCAGGCTCAGCGGCCATGGCTCACGGGCCTAGCCGCTCCCCGGCATGTGGGATCTTCCCGGACCGGGGCACAAACCTGTGTCCCCTGCATGGGCAGGCGGACTCTCAACCACTGCGCCACCAGGGAAGCCCCAATGTAGCTTTTATCTCAAGCAATGTTATTAAACCATAAAAGCCAAGAAATATAATTAAAAATAAGCTATAACATAAAAAAATATGATAGATTTGGAGAAGATGAAATGATATTTGGATTTTTTGTATATTAGTCTTTCATGAAAAATAAAGTCTTAGAAGTATGTTTAGATATTTCTAAGTCCCAAGTTACTACAAATTCAGCATGTCTTAATAAAACTAATCCTAAATAACTCCCAGTCATTCATTAAGTCAAAAAATATTTATTAAATTCCTACCATGTTCCAGACACTGGGGCTCATATACCATTCTAGACCATAACTCTCAAATTTGTATCTCTACCCAGGCTTCTCTGAATTCCAAACCCATAGCACAGCCTTCTTTACATGACTGCTTAACTGTATCAAAATTACTTTAAACCCAATGTGTCCAAAAAACACCCTTGTGATTCATCCCCAAGAAATGTTCTTTCAGTTATTTTTCTCTTAAGAGAATGGCTCTACCATCCATCTCATTGGCACAAGCCAAACTCTCAGTGATAATCCTTGATCACGCTCTCTGTCACTTGTCTTATCCAGTCAATTATCAAGTCCTGTTGATTTTATCCTTTAAATATTTCCCAAATCCATTCACTTCCCTCTGTCTTCAGTTGCCATCACAGTCCAAGTTACTTTATTATATTTCTTTTTTTTAAAAAAACATTTATTTATTTATTTATTTGGCTACGCTGCATGACTTGCAGTATCTTAGTTCCCTGACCAGGAATCGAACCCAGGGCCCAGCAGTGAAAGCACCAAGTCCTAACCACTGGATCACCAGGGAATTCCTTGCCTCTTATTTCTTGACAGGGCTCTCTGCCTAAAATGTGCCCAAACTTCCAACTCACTCTCTACCTTGAAGCCAAATCTGATCATGTCATTTCCTATCCCTCCGTCTCTTAAGTTGGGGAAAAGAAACTTGAAGGCGTCCAGTGACGCATTCATAGTGTGCTCCTACCTTCTCTCTGCCCTCCCATCCCATCTTCTCCTTCACTCTTTTCCCTTCCACATAGGCCTTTAAGTCCCTCGTATGCACCATGCTGCCTTCTGCCACGGGATCTTTGCACATGCTATTCTCATAAAATTGGAATATTCCCCCATTCCCTGTTTCTCCTCCTTTCCTTTTTCTTGCACAGTTTATACATTCACTCACAAATGCTTATTGAAAACCTGCTACTTGCAGGCGCTAATTCAGGTGCTCTGGGCCCAGTGATAAAATAAACTCCCTGCCCTCTTGAAGATTTCATTTTGGTGAGTTGAATTTAGACTATGGTGGATTAACTCTGACTTAGCTCAACGTTCCTTCTTCAGAGAAGTCTGATCAAAGTTGATCAGGTCTCTTTTTTACACGTTCTCAAAATGCCATGTACTCCTTTCTAGTACTTATCGAAGCCCGTAATTATACATTTATTTGAGGGTTTATCTGAATAACATCTGACTCACCATTAGTCTGTAAAGATTCTTTAGGGCAGGGATGTTGTTTTCACTCATCTCAGTATCCTTGGGGCCTGGCACAGTGCCAGGTGCATAGAAGGTCCTTGATCTAGGAAATATTTATTGATTGAATAAAACGCAAATGAAAAATGGCCACTGCCCTAAAGCTAGTCCCAGCACAGAAGGCAGATGAATGAACAAATGATGCATCAGAGGGATAATGCTCAGGAGTATATACAAAAGCTGGAGGGACACACAAGTCTCTCATTATTTGCTTTTTTTAAAATAGGAAGACAAGCACATTTATATGCTGAAGATTAACAGGCAGTGGAGAGAGAAAAAAGATACAAGAAGGAAAGGCACAGATGGATGGGGAACTTCCCTGGAGAGAGGAGAGGATGGGGTCCAGAGCTCTGTGGAGGAACAGATGTGTGTGGTATTAATGGCTGGGGAGCTCTCTGATGGTTTCAATTTCTTTGTGAGTCATAGGCTGGATCTGCTCTGTCCAGTACAGTAGCCACTCACCACATGTGACTACTGAGCCTTTTGAATGGGGCCAGTCTGAAGGAGATGTGTTATAAGTGCAAAATACACATCAGATTGTGAAGAATTGGGAAATTGGGATTGACTTATATATACTAATATGTATAAAATAGATAATTAATAACCTGCTAAAAAATAATTTTTACAGTAATTACCTGTTGAAATGGTAATATATAGTCAGTTCTCATTATTCACAACTGTTCTGCTCTATAACGTTGCTGTGAACATTGAATTAGTGAATACTGGGGCTTCCCTGGTGGTGCAGTGGTTGAGAGTCCTCCTGCCGATGCAGGGGACACGGGTTCGTGCCCCGGTCTGGGAAGATCCCACATGCAGCGGAGTGGCTAAGCCCGTGAGCCATGGCCGCTGAGCCTGCGCGTCCGGAGCCTGTGCTCCGCAACGGGAGAGGCCACAACAGTGAGAGGCCCGCGTACCGCAAAAAAAAAAAAAAAAAAAAGAATTTAATATATACATCATAAATACATATTTAATATATACATCAGAACCTTGATTTCTTCGTGCTTATTTTCTAGGGAGATACAAAAAATATATGACCCGTACTCTCCTTATTTGAGCACATATAGATCATCTTTAATTTAAAAGTAACTGTAAAGTTTGTTTTGCCATTGTTTTTCATGAACACTATTATTATTCCAAAAGCCAGTTTGCCTCCTATGCCTCTGATGGTTCAGTCAGTTCCTGCTCATTAATGCACACAACACTATTAAGTTTTTCATAGCAGTACTCTATATTCTCTCTGTAACATGGTCTGAATATCTTGTTAAGTTTCTGGCTAACTGTCTCTATTCAGCAGATGTCTTCATTAAGCTGTCTCTGACAACTCCTATAACTTTCCCTGTGAGGTTTCTCTTAATTCCAAAGCTATTTGTATACATGAATGGCTTGCAAATTTTTTCCCCTAAAATGAACTTCCTTGCCTTTGTGAATCTTGAGACTCATCAGGTAACATGACAACCAGGAATCAGTTTTGCTGCGTGCTCTGTGCTCTTTACTCTAATGAACTAAGATGATGGAAGGACCCCAGCAGGTTCTGGCACTTCCCAGAACATGAGCTATCGCGCTAGATTTTATGCAGGTCAACCCTGCAATGCTAATACCTCTGCATTCACTCCATGGTTTCCTCATTCAACATGCTGAGTTCTGCAGGGGCTGCTCACAAGAGCAGCTCTCTGGCTGTCTTGCAGGCTTGAGGTAGATGTTTTTAATCAGTGTTTTTTTCTCATTATCAACTAATAATCTAGAAAATTTGGAAATGATAAAAAGAACACACACAAGAATTAAAATAACTTGGAATCTCACTCTGTGGAGGGAACGAGTGTTAACATTCTGGTGCATTTCCTTCTAGCCTTTTTGTTGAAACACACACACACACACACACACACACACACACACACACACACACACACACACACCCCCCCCCTCTGGTGCATTTCCTTCTAGCCTTTTTGTTGAAACACACACACACACACACACACACACACACACACACACACACACACACCCCCTCTGGTGCATTTCCTTCTAGCCTTTTTGTTGAAACACACACACACACACACACACACACACACACACACACACACACACACACACACACACACACACACACACACACACACACACACACACACACACACACACACACACACACACACACACACACACACACACACACACACACACACACACACCCTCTGTATGTAACAGGTTGTCCTAGTTGAACCCATACTGAGTCTTTACGACTTTGACTATTTGGAAACTGATTGGACTTCTGACGCCTCCAGGCATTGAATGTGTGTTTGATGTGCTTGGGGGCATAGTTCTCTGGAGGGTGTGTTTTGGAAGAGCGGGGCGCTAGATTTTTGTTGTGTCTCTGAGGGCCCAAGTGAAGATAGAGATGAAGACAAAGGCAGTGGTGTGATACCTCTTTCCCACCTGGCCCTCCAGATGGAGTTGCAGCCTTTAAGGAGAGAGGAATTGGAACAGCAACAAAATGGCTTGCTTTTATGGACTTTCAAGCTTAGAGACACAAAGAGTGTAGCTTTGGGGCCTGGGCAACAACACCCTGGAGGTGGAGAGAAGGCCATTGTTGTGTTTCCTGGCACTGCAATGTGGCAGTTCCAGGGATGGAGCCCACCTCAAGTAGACATTGGTATTTCCTGCTGGGCTTTATTAGCCCTTCATGTGGCTCCACCAGCAGTGGACAACGTCTGGGGAACATGCTAGATGCCAGGTAGTATCTGAACCTGAGAGTCAGATATGAGCACATGTGAGGATCCCTTTTGGAGCGACTTTTAAAGGGGAGTCCCAGGTTCTGCCTGTAGAGGTGGGAGCAACAACAGAAACTTTGGCATCGGGATACTAGTGTGACAGCATTTGCACTTGTCACCTGGTGACGTCTGGGACTTCCGATTACATATTTGTCTCTCTCATGTTCTCTATTAAAATTGGGATATATTCTGTGTATGCTATTTTGTATCCTGCTCTTTTTCCCCTACGAGTATAATTTCTCTTGCCATTAAATGCCTATTTAAGAAAGGCCTAAACTTATAAAGTAACTATCAGAAAAAAGGCAAACCATCCCTGACAGCAACCTCTCCAGATATAAATGTGCTACATCACCAATATTCAGTATATGGGGAAGGTAAATAGGAAGAGGATAGACCATGAATACCTGTTTATTTGAAAATAATTGACATTCAATACCAATGAACACATAGCTGTTGAGTTCCTACTCCATAGGCACTGGTGTAAAGCAAGTGAAAAAAAGGTAAGAACAGACTTTGTCTTAAGAAACTTCAAATCTAGTTTGACATATAACATTTGAACTTAAGAAAAATTAAATAATACAGGAGGTAACTAGTATTTAATAGTAGCATGAAATATTTCACAGGAAATCGCATGCTAATACGTGGCCAGACAATAGCGAGTCATGATATAATCATCGCTGGAAAGAACCTTTGGAATCATATCACCCAAACTTCTCATTTGTGCCTCTAAGCTGGTGCATGCAGCATGTTTGGTAGTTGTTTGTCTGTCTGTCTTCTCCCTTATTTATGACCCACTTACTCTCCCAGGCCCTTGGGATAAGGGCTTGGCCTGGGCCATTGCCACAGGTCAGCACTTCTTCACAGAGCGAAAAACTCATTTTAAGCGCTCAGTAAAGTTTGTGGCAATAAAATTAATTGAACATGTCATGTACATCTTTGTACCCCACACTGCTTTCCAATAATGTGTGATCAATGAGTGAAGACCAAACAAACAATGACAGATGTAGTGGGAAAGAGGAAAGAGCACGAGCTGTCACGTTCAAAACACCATCCATCATGTATCGATTGCATTTTCTTCGGAAAATAAGTGAATGCTTCTGGGTCCTTCTAGTCACTGTATAAATCTAGCTGGTATATATTTCTAACCTTATTCCTAGATCCATTTAAAAACACTACCTTTTCTTTTATCTTTTGATTTCGTTTCCTTGTTCATCAATTCAATTTGTGCCATCAGTAAAGTTCTCTAAGACTTTGAAGATGTTTTGAGCTTGGGTGACGGTGAGAATAGAGGTCATTAATAATGGAGGGTATGCCAGAGGATAAACTAGTTTTGGAGGAAGATCACGACTTATACCTGTATTAGGGCTGTGGTAATAAAGAACTGGCTTCTAACAAGAAAAGTGTCCTGAACAAACCCATCTTGGTTGTTCATGTCCCCCTTACTTTTCCTTCCTCTCTCCTCTCTCAAAGTGCATGTTTTGTTAACAGACGCTTGCTTGAGTTTTCTAAGTGTCCTGTTAAGGGCATATTATGCTTCCTCAATCAGATGATTAGCTACCTGTGCTTTTCCTCATTTTTGAACTTCAGAGGACACATGGAGCACTGTATGGGACCCCCTCACTGGATGAATATGAGAAGGTGCCCCCAACCTGGCCCTCCCAGCAGTAGATGGAGAGGAAGGAGAAGCCTACTGGGGTCCATTGGCCAAGATTTCTGAGGCGGGGTTTTGCAGCTGAAGCGGGAGGTTAGCTGATGGAGGAGGTTCCACTTCCTCACATTGGACAATATGAGGAAAGGCTGTAGCTGACAATAGAACCAAGAACACTTAGGCTGCTTCCATGTCCTGGCTATTGTAAATAGAGCTACAATGAACATTGTGGTACATGACTCTTTGAATTATGGTTTTCTCAGGGTATATGCCCAGTAGTGGGATTACTGGGTCATATGGTAGTTCTAGTTTTAGTTTTTTAAGGAACTTCCATACTGTTCTCCATAGTGGCTGTATCAATTTACATTCCCACCAACAGTGCAAGAGTGTTCCCTTTTCTCCACACCTTCTCCAGCATTTGTTGTTTGTAGATTTTCTGATGATGGCCATTCTGACCAGTGTGAGATGATACCTCATTGTAGTTTTGATTTGCATTTCTAGAGTGAAGTAAGTCAGAAAGAGAAAAAAAGTATGGTATGCTAACACATATATATGAAATCTAAAACAAAACAAAATGGTTCTGAAGAACCTAGGGGCAGGACAGGAATAAAGATGCAGACATAGAGAATGGACTTGACACGGGGAGGGGGAAGGGTAAGCTGTGACAAAATGAGAGAGTGGCATGGACATATATACACTACCAAATGTAAAATAGCTAACTAGTGGGAAGCAGCCGCATAGCACAGGAAGATCAGCTCCGGTGCTTTGTGACCATCTAGAGGGGTGGGATAGGGAGGGTGGGAGGGAGATGCAAGAAGGAGGAGATATGGGGATATATGCATATGTATAGCTGATTCACTTTGTTATAAAGCAGAAACTAACACACCATTGTAAAGCAATTTACTCCAATAAAGATGTTAAAAAAATACATAAAAGGTTTGTACTAATTAAAAAAAAAACAATAGGACGAAGAACAACATGACCTAGTAACTGCTGTAGCCAGAGGAGCAGGGAGGGTCTGTTCAATGCAGTGCTCTGCTCCCCAGCGGTCCATTCGGAAGAGGAATAGTACATTAAGTTTCTTGGGCAATTTATCATTTTTTAGGAGGTTCTGGAAAATAAATTTAAGAAGCCATTGGAGGTTTTTTTTTTTTTTTCCCCCTCCTGATTTTATACTCCAGGACTTTCAAGAAAAAAAGAGCTTAGAATGCCCTACCCTCCCAGATCCTCCCAGACCTGTGGGTTGACCTGAGTCTGGGGCAGACCCCCTCAGGGAGACATGGTGCATCCCGAAGCTGCTCTAAAGTGCTGAGGGAGGTGGGTATTCAGGGCCACGCAGCAGACTAACAGCCTACACACCCACCTGGCTCCAGCATGAACACTGCCGGCACCACTGGCTTGAGCTAGATTGATGTTCAGTGGACCCCTCGGTGCCTTAAAATTCCTCTGCAGTCACTACCCCCACTTCTCATGAGAAGGCTGTGACGTCCCAGAGAGATAAACCCAGGTTCAGAATTAAACCAGGTGTGTGGTTCTATCATCTGTTCACAAAACTGCGTTTTTAGCTTATTAAGTACTATCCTCTTAGTTCCAATAGGACTTTCTTTTACCTACTAATTTTACATCACTCAGCGGTAATTATCTTCATGTTGTGTGTACTGCCTTAAAAATTGATATTTCACAAGCAGTGGCTATCTGTCTACTTGCAGAAATGTGAGATTTTCAGAGATATGGACAAGGGATCTTTGACTATGCTGACACAAAGATTTGTTCAGGTTTCCCATGTCATTCATTCCATAAATGCCATATGCCAGGAATCAGAGAGGGACAGGACCGCAGCACCGAGCCATTCAAAGTTCCTGCTCTCATGGAACCTATATTCTAGCAAGATGAGACAGACAGTGTACAAGGAAATGAACACATATATAATGTAATGTCAGGTGTAACATGGTATGAAAAACAAAACAAAACCAAGGGAGTGATGAGATGAGGGGTGCTATTTGAGATTGTGTGGTCAGGGAAGGCCTTTTTTGAGATGACAAGTAAAGACTTAAGTGTAGTGAGGAAACGATCAGTGCAGATATTTAAGGATGAACATTCTGGGCAAAGGGATCAGCAAATGCAAATGACCCGAGTCAAGGGCGTGCCTAATCTGTATCAGGGAGAGTTAGGAGGCCCATATGGTATGAGGGAAAAATAGCAGGAGGTGAGGTCTAAGAGGTGGTAGGGTCTAGATCATATAGGGCCTTGTAAGTCACATCAAGGATTCAGAATTTCTCTGAATATGATGGGAAGCCACTGGGGGATACTGAACAGGAAATGATTAACTTGACATTGTAAAAGGATCACTCTGGCTGCTACTTGAGGAATCAGGGAGCAAGACAGGAAGTAGAGAAAGGTGAATGCAGTAATCCAGGACATAGACAATGTTAGTTGGGATGAGGATGATGTGGTGAGCACCAGTCAGATTTGGGATGATTTGTCAGAGTCAACGGGTTTGCTGATGGATTAGATAAGGGTTGCCAGAGGGAGAAAATCAAGAGGTAATGATGCACATTGGAGTCATTGGTCATCTTTCAAATCTTGAGTTGGGTGATAAGTTTGTGGATTCATTAGATTAGTATGTGTTTCATCTTACTATTCTATATATTTGTATATTCTTTTCTATGAATCAAATATCACATTTAAAATATTTTTAATTTAATATAGAAAGAGAATGGAAAGAAAAGGATTGGAGACAGTGAATGTAGGTCATTCTTTCAAGGAGAATTGCTGCCAAGAGAGTGGCATTGGAGGGCAGGCAGGGGGATGTAGTTTCACTCCCGTATAGCACCCTCAAGTTTGTATGTTCACACGCTGAAGGAAATGATCTTCCAGTAAAGAGGGAAAAGTGATGATGGAGGGAGAGACGGAATTTCAAGAATGGAGTTCTTGGACTTTCCTGGTGGCACAGTGGATAAGACTCCACACTCCCAATGCAGGAGGCCTGGGTTTGATCCCTGGTCGGGAACTAGATCCCACATGCGTGCCGCAACTAAGAGTTAACATGCCACAACGAAGGAGCCCACCTGCCACAACTAAGACCCCACACAAATAAATAAATAAATAAATATTAAAAAAAAAAAGAATGGAGTTCTTCATTATCAAGAGGGGATGGGGTGGAGAATTCAGCAACAGGAAGAGAGTTGACCCTTTATAGGGGCAGGGCGTTTCTCCATTGTTATAAGATGGAAGGCAGAATATATAAGCACAGATGCACATAAGTTTTAGGTTAGTAGATGTGTTATGAGAGATTGTGGAATTTATTTTCCAAATGCTTGTATCTTCTCAATGAACCAAGAAGCAGGGTCTGCATTGAGAGCAGGAATGGGGGAGGAGGTGTTGGTGTTTGAAGAAAGAGGAGAACGTATGAATTAGAGAGTGAGAGAGAATGGACCCCGGAAATGTACAGGGTGACTGGGCTGCACTCCAGGCACATTTGTGGCTTGTGGTGAAGAACACAAGTGAGACCTCCAACCCTGTCCAGCTGTTCAGAGGTAGAAAAGGAGTAGGTAGAGAGTTGGATTTAACAAGGAATGAGGTTTTTCCAGGCTAGTACTTTGAAGGGAGACAGGTAGGACACTGAGAAAGAGTGCAAGGGAGTGATTATAATGGTAGACAAAGGAATCCAAGCTTTGTAAAGAGGGAAGTGAGGTGATGGGCAGGGTCAGGTCAAAGGATTATCAGTCCTAGTGGAGTCAAAGAATTGTCGCCAGAGAAGTGCTAGTGGGAATAAGATGGATGGTGGCAGGTGGCAGAGAGTAGGACGATTGAAACTGAGATTTCAGAGGTGATACAATTATTGGTTATGACAAAGTCTAGGCTATGACATGGGAGTCTGTGGTGAACGTAGGTTGGAGACAGAATCCTTTGAGATGAGACGATCAATAGATTTAGAGGCCAGAGAGTTGACGAGAGAGTCTGCATGAATATTGTAATCATTGTAAGGGTGATAAAAGTAGTAGAGAGAAGGACCATGAGCCAGGTGCTGGAGTCTTCAGCGAATGGGCGGAGTTTACACGGTTGTGACAGAGAAACTGTAGTCTGATGGCACACCTTTTAAAGTCCTGGGGGCTGCAGGGAGGATGTAGAGACCATTGTCCACAGGAGGCAATGAGGGTTAAGGAGGCTCCTGCCTGACCTCTGCTTTCCTGTTGTGTTCCTTGTCTGTTTTCCTTTTCATTTCTCTTCTTGAGTGCCTGCTTTCACATATTACAATTATGATTTGAGATATGTTCATTCTTTGAAACTCAACTTCTGCCCATTGAAGTGACTAAATGCCTGAACTGGGAGAGCAGAGGTATGGAAGGAATGACAGAAGGAACAAAAGCAAGAGATATTTTGAAGAAGAACCAACCCAGTCTATCTGATCATTGCATATAGGAGGCAAGGGAAAAGAGGAATGAAAGATGACTGCAGAGTTTTAAGCCTGGAGGTGAGAGTAGCGAATATCATCACCACTGAAAGAAACAGAGAAATGAGCAGGAGGGCTCGATTTGGAAGCAAGATATTTTTTAAAATATGTTTTTATTTACAAAAGCAACACACAGTCATTGTGTCCTTGTATTATAACATATTAGGAAATTAAAAAAATAATTAGAGGTAAAATTTTGGTATACATTTTTCCAACTATGTATGGATATATATGTTTGTATTTTAAAGTATAAATTGGATCATAATTTACCTAAAATTGCATAACCTGATCTTTTAACACTTAACAATGTTGTAAACCTTATAGGTCATTGCATAGTCTACCCCAGTGCCATTTTGAAAAACCACATTAGTAGTCCATTGTACATATAATTTACTGTACCAGTCCTCTCTTGTTGGATATTAAGGTTATTTCAGTTCTTTTGCTACATTCAGTTCTTTTGCAATAGCTGTTCTTGTAGCTAAATATTTGTTCACACTCACAATTACTTCTTTTATTCATTTATTTTCCAAATACATATTGAGTGCTGAGTCCATGGAATCAAAAATGAATAAGAAACCATCCTGATCCTCAAAGTTCACACAGTTTAGGGCAGGGAACAGACAAGTAAATAGGCCTAAACTTACAAGGGTGAGTGGTAGACTGTAATTCTCTGATTCCCTAGGATATTGTATTGTTTAGATTTTAACTTAAAATGTATATCCTCAATACTTGGTAAAATATCATGATGATTTCTTCAGGTTAATTTTTAGAAGTGAAGTTGTGATTCAGCGTTTTAAAGTTTTCAATCCATATTGCCCTGTTGCTCTTGAGAAAGGCTGCACCAGTTGTACTCCTGGTGATGGTGCAGCAGAGTCTGCTGACTCTCTTCTGATGCCCATTCTTCCCTTTCTCTCAGGGTGATAGATATCCCCAAGTTGTAGCTGGGCACCCAGTTTTGCAGCTGCAGATTAATTTCCCAGTTTCCCTTGCAGCTAGGTATGGCTATATGACTTGTTCTGGCAAGTGGGGTATGCAGGAAAGGATGTGTTTGCAACTCCGGGTCCTTCCCTTATAGACATTTACTCTGGACATTCCCCTGTTGATTCCCTTGTTGATGGCTGAGAAATGATGATAACAGGAGCAATCTGGGAAACACATAATCGGGGTGGCAGAACCAGCACAAACCCTGGGTTGTCTTCTCCTAGACAGCCATGTGAGTGAGCAATAAACTTCTATATTGTTTTGACCCTTATACTTTTGTTATTGTTACTGCAGCTTAGTCTGCACCCAGTTCATATAAGCAACATCTAAGAGAATCTCTTTCCCTAAACCCTCACCAACACTTTGCAACTTAAGGCCAAAACTCTTCTCTCTTTTAACTTGTTTCTTTAATGGCCCCCAAATTCTGTCGTCTTTTATTTACATGTTTCATGGTTATGGAGTTACTTTGAACTTGTTAATTGGAATTTTAACAAACAGTTCCACGTTTTGCTTCTGATTTAACCCAATTTAACCTAATTTAACTTTGGAGTCACTCTTTACTCCTCTTTCTCAAATCCACATCTAACCTGTCAGGAAATGCTTTGCCTCTACTTTCCAAAAAGATCCAGAATCTGACTCTTTCTCCTTCCACTGCTACCAACCACCCTATTCCCAGCCCCCTTACCTCCCATCTTTTCCCAAAAGAGCAGGCAAAGCGATCCTTTAGAAGCTACATGAGTTCATGTCGCTTCTCTGCTCAAACCCTCCAGCAGCTTCCCATCACACTCAGAGAAAGAGCCAGCGTTCTCTGCTGTGGCCTTGCTGGCCTCCTTGCTGATCCTGAGTGGGTCAGGCATACCCTGAACCAAGGCCCTTTTCACTGGCTGTTCCCTCTGTGTCGTTTATTCTTTGTCCAGATATATTCATGGCTTACTCTCACCTCCTCCAAATCTCTGTTGAAATGCTACCTCCTCAACGAAGCTCAGCCTGACCACCCTGTTTAAAACTGCAACCAGTCTCACCAGCTTGGCAGTGCCATTTTCTTTCCTAACTACTTATTTCCCTATAGCATGTATCTCCTCCTAATATACTATGTACTAAACAATTTACTTAATATGCTTTTTGTTTATTTTCTATCTCCTTTCACTAGAATGTACGTCACACGAGAATAGGGATTTTGTTTATTTTGTTCGCTGCTCTATACCAAATGCATAGTGCAACGCTTGGCATGTAGTAGGTGTTTTTGTTTCCCATAGCTGCTGTAACAAATTGCCCCAAATTTGGTGGCTTAAAACAACACAAATCAATTATCTTACAGCTCTAATAGTAAAATGTTGGCAAAGTTGTATTCCCTCTGGAGGTTCTAGGGAAAAATATGTTTCGTCGCTTTTTCCACTTCTAAAGGCTGCTGACATTCCTTGACTTATGGCCCTGCTTCAGGACAACCCCTGCTTCCATCCTCACATCGTCTCTGTTTCTGCTCTCTTCCTCCATATTTCCCTTATAAGGACACTTGCGATTACACTGGACTCACCTGGTGTATTATATTGGGCTGCCTCATAACCAAATACCTAGACTGGGTAGCTTAAACAACAGAAATGTGTCTTTTATAAGTGTACTAATCCCATCATGAAGGTCTCACCCTCAAGATCTTATCTAAATCTGTTTACCTCCCAAAGGCTCCATCTCCAAATACTATCGTGTTAGGGGTTAGAGCTTCAGCATATGAATTTTGGGGACACAATTCCGTTCATAGCATGCAGATAATTCAAGATAATCTGTCTCTCTCAAGATCCTTGCTCACATCTGCAAAGTCCCTTTTGGATTGTAAGTCCCTTCGCCATATTCATAGGAATATGGAATTAGAAGGTACACATCTTTGGGTGCCGTATAACTGCCTATCATTTAGGTGATCAGTAAATATTTGTTGAATGAGTGAATAAACCCTTTGGAATATTAAATAAATTTCAGGTTTTGGTGTGGTTGCTGTACATTTAATTCTAGTTCAGGCCAGACTGACCTCACCTCTGGCATTCTAGTGGTTAATTGTTCCCAGAGGATCTTGGTGGTAGAAGCTCCCCACCCCCAATCTGGTGAGACAGCTCCAGGTCAGCTCCCCTGAACTCTTGCTTCAGCTCTCTTCCCATGGAGCTTCAGTGAGCTCGTCATATAGTGTGAGCTGGTAACATCTCCCACTTCGTTCCTATTTCTGCTTTTCAGGCCTCTCAGGTCTCAAAATACCTTGTAGCCTGTACCACAGTATTGCCCTCTCAGCACTTATCATTAATCTCCTCTAACACCATCCTCAGGTCATGCTTCCTGCAAGGGTGCTGGTAGCCTCTCCCTTCCTCCCACCATGGGGAGCAGGGCTGGGTACCGGTACTTCAGTGACCATAATTTGGAGTTTTTTAGGAATGGATGATTACAAGCTCAATCATACTATAGTTGCTACAGCACCTAAGGGGAGATACAAACATCCATTCGTTTATTCATTCCACCAGTGTTTACTGAGCACTTTGCAAGGCATGAGGGCACCAAGCCCTTGAGAAGTTCACTAGATAAAACGTCACAGGAGCACAGATCAGAGAGACAGACACATGTGCTTCCTCCAAAGCACAAAGAATGCTGCTGCTCTAAGCCAGAGGCTGTGTGGCTCCTGAGGACAGAACTAAGACCCTCTGGTAGAAGGTGCAAAAAGGCAGATTCCATGGAAGGGATCACGTTTGATTTGTCGTGTCTTCCAGGTAGCGATTTCCCTGATACAGAGAATGTTTAGGCAGAAGACTGAGAGGATTAGAGGAGACTCCTACACCGGTGGGAGTTTAAGTCATGACCCCAAACTTCCTTCAAGTCCAAGATTCTATTTTTTGATTAAGGTGGAGTCTCAGCCTGGGATAAAGTCATATGATTAGGTATATTGGTCACTGTCAGCTGCAAATGACAGAACCCACTCTGGCTGGTTTAAACAGAAAAGGGATTTTTTTAATTAAAGGATATTAGTCACTCACACAATGGTTGGGATGCTTTTCAAAACATCGTGGAGGGTGTGCTTCCAGGAACCGGAAACCACTCCCACTCTTGTTGCCGCCAAGCCCTGGGAGCCGGCATCTCTAGGAGGGACTAGATGCCCACTGGGAATGATTGCTGAGACCTGGCTTCCCTCTGCTTCCTTCCTTCCTTCCTTCACTGCCCCTTCTCTGTGATTAGCATGCACTCCTCAAGACTGTTCCTTCTTTTTTGATGTTGCCTTTATCAGAATACATGTTCCATGTTTGGAATTCCCCTTTATATTATATCACATCTTTTTTTCTGGGAGGTAAATGAAGTTGAAAAAGAAAACAATTAGGGAGAAGAAAAGACTCAGGGAGATCAGGCGTCATTTCCATTCACATAGCATCAGTTTTGTTGGCCACTGCACCCACGGGCACTACAAAACTCAGTTAATCCTAATGCGATTATTTAGCTGACGTGTTTCCTTTTTTCTCTCTTCCTTTCCTTTTGCTTTCTCCTCTGGGGTAAGGGATGGAGAGATAGTATTTATAAAGTAAAGACAAAAGGAAGAAAATTCCCTCCTGATTCCATGCCTCAGAGCATAAATATCTTCAACCAGGAGATGTTTTAAAAAATCTAAATTTGTAGCACAATTTATGTAACTTCCCCTGTTGACGGACATGGGGAATTTCCCTATTGCCTGATGTTACAAACATCACTACACTGGGCATGTGTGCACGTATATCTTTATGCATTTGTTGCTACTATTGCTATAAGATAGAGTCCTTGAAGTGGAATTTCTGGATCATATGCCATGGTATGTGTTTTTTTTTTATAGATGATGACAAATTACCCTCCTCCGAAGTTGTAAGATTTACATTTTCATCAGTAGTATATAAATGCACACTTTCCTGTACTCTAACACTAAATGTTAATTTTCCCCCCATTTTTAGATAAAAGATGGTCTCTCTTAAAAATTTTCTTTTGCTCTCAGTTTAGTAGTTCTTGTTTGCTTATGTTTATTGGACATTTTAATTTTTTTCCTTTGTGACTTGCCTGTTCATTTCTGTTGGTGATTTTCACACTGAATGGATTCTCTTTTTTTAAAAAAAAATATTTACAGGAACTCTTTATACATAATAGCTATTAACTCTTTGTGATTATTTTCTTCTAGATTGATTCTGACAAGACACTAATTCTAAATAGTGGCTTTACTCATATAGTTAAATTTGTTGGCCTTTTCCTTTATGTTTTCTGGGTTTTGCTTCATGCTTGGAAAGGCTTTCTTCATCACAAGATTATAAAAATTTTATATATTTCTTCTAAATATTTTTCAGTATTTTAATATATATTTTTTTCATTTTGCTATTTAATCCACTGGGACAGTTTTGTTAATATGGTATGAATTTGGAATCTAACTTTATTTTTTCCCCAAATGAGTGGCCAGTTTCCTCAGGCTTTAAAAAAAATCATTCTTTCCTTAAGTTTCAGCTTTTGTTATATTACTACATATATAGATATATAGAGACATACAGATCTCTCTCTCTCTCTCTCTCTCTCCCTCTCTCTCTCTCTCTCTCTCTCTCTCTCTGTATATATATATATATCTCCAGAGCTATTTTGTACATTCTAATATGTTTTACTGCTTCTTCACTATTCGTATTCCAGCAATATATTGCTTTGATTATATTAGTATAAACTCTTCCCTTATTCTTCTTTTCACAATTTTCTTGACACAGTTGACATTTATCACAAATGCTGCTGAATATTTTTCTTGTTTATACTGTATCCGATTTTTCTCCTTGTGTGCATCGCCAATTTAAGCATGTTGACTTTGAGATGGAGGCTTGAAATTTTCCAGTTGAAATGCTGGGCAGGCCCTGGAGGTGTGAAGTGAAAGGGCAGGGATGAAGTCACAGTAGAGAGACCCAAATCTGTGAATCACTCTCACAACTGAAGCCAGGAATTAGCTGAGCTCTCAGAAGAAGGGTGTCAGGAGGAAGATGAATGGAGGGCCAAGGACTAGGCGTTAGAGATGGTAAACAAGCGGAAGAGGAGCCAAGCTAGAATCACAGAATTCATACTGTAGAAGGCAAGCTATAAAGATCAAAATGCTTGGGCCACATTGGAGGCCCCTGCTGAAAAAATAAGACCTTCAGGCTTTCTGTTTAGAGAGAGATGGACAAAATAGTGCAGGTACAACATCAATACTGTTGGGATGAGGATTTGTAGGCAGCTCTGCTGTCACTTGGTCAACAGCTCAGATCCTATAACCAAATTTTATTAGTCAGTCTCAGAGAGTGATGCATTTTGGGTCATTTTTCTGTGCTGGTGATGCATTCAACTAATTAATTCACCTTCTGCTTCAACCAATGCCCCTGATGACTTAGAAAGCCAATTTCAGCCTGTGGCCAGGGGCAGGGTGGCAATCTGTGAGAGTGGGCCAGATGGATGCTAACTGGGCCATCCAAAGCTCTGAACTGCCGACCTTAGTCCCAGTCAACAAAAGAGACTGGCCATATTCAAAGAAACCGTGAGCTTGGTTTTGTACTATAGGAAGAGTATAGCTCTTGTGTTATCTCAGTGAGAAATAGGTCACAAAATTGTATATTTTAAACACAAGCATATAGACAACCTGAAATACTGCATCAGGTATTTGAGATAAATGTGGTTTATAAAAATAGTTACTTTTGAAATGCATGCTGTGTAGCTTCAATCCTGCTGCTCAGTGATGTTTCAGTCGTCTTCTGTTGACTATTCAGGAAATTCACCGTAGTAGTTCTTTTCCTATTTTTCATACTCACCCAGCTTGTTCACTCTCAGCAGTTGACTTACAGTTCTATTCTACTAGAAGATATAAAGCATTAGTTTTTAGTTTCATGTCATTCCCTTGACCCCTCCCATCCCCACCCCATCAGCCTCTCACCTCAAAATTTATTTTTCTATACCTTCATCTCTGCCTCCGAATCTCTCTGTAGCTCTACCCACCTCTCTTTCTTTCTCATCTCAAAAATATATAATCCTTCTTCACTTTGGACCAAAATTCATTGACATATATGTCCTTTAATTTGCGTACAAGTAAAAAAGTCAAATAATGTTGAAAGGTTTTATTAGAAAATCATCAATCCCCTGGTTTTGCCCCTTTCAACTCTTAGGTGTTTTTTCTTGGCATTTCCCCTCCACATTTTAAAATAATATGCGTGTATCACTTTCACCTGAATTATTCATACAATTACCCAGTATGTTATAATTCTCTATAAGATTTATATTAAACATAAATATGTAAAGTTCATTCACGGCTGAGCCAAGTAGTCCAAGTAGTGTACCATAATAACATTTCTTTTATCATACAATTCTTTTTTTTTCCTGGAGAAGCAATTTCCTTATTTTTTTCTTTCTTTGAGTCTAGTACTGATGCTTGCTTTGTCTCTTCAGCCTGCACTTCTTTTCCCTTTAGGATGTCTTTTAATTTTTTGTTGAAAGCTGGACATGATCTATCAGGTCAAAAGAACTGAGGTAAATAGGTCTTTATTATGATGTTTTATGTTTACTTGGCTGGGAGTTAAGCTGTGTTTACTACTTATTGCAGCTGTGGTATCAGAGGCTAAAATTTCCTCTAGTGTCCTTGGTTTTGTCTCTTCTATTGTCTTTGGGTTTCCCTAGAGACCTCTTCTTAAATAGGGTCTGAGGCTTGCAGTTCTGTTAGCTGTAATCCCCCATTATTATGCAGGAGCCCTAGTGATGTGGTGGTGAGGTGTGGGAGAAGGGAATCATTGTGTGGCCCTGTGATTGAGTCTCAGTCTATTAGTGAACCTGAGTTGGGTATTTCTCTTTCTCTATGTCAAAATCTAGAAGGATTTGGGTGTTTCCTGTCCTCCAGGTTGGTAGTCTATGGTAAAACTATAGGTTGATACAAATGAACTTATTTACAAAACAGAAATAGACTCACAGACATAAAAAATAAACTTATGGCTACCAAAGGTAGAAGGGGGGCAGGGATAAATTGGGAATTTAGGATTAACAGATACATACTACTATATATAAAATAGATAAATGACAAGGACCTACTGTACAGCACAGGGAGCTATGTTCAATATCTTGTAATAACCTATATTGGAAAAGAATCTAGGGAGTTTCCTGGTGGTCTAGTGGTTAGGATTCTGGGCTTTCACTGTGGTGGCCTGCATTCAATCCCTGGTTGGGGAACTAAGATTCCACAAGTCTGTGGCCAAAAAAAAAAAAAAAAAAAGGAATCTGAAAAAGAATATATACAGCATATGTACCTAATACATATGTATGTACATTATGAAACATTGTAAATCAACTATACTTCAATAAAAAAATAAATGAATAAATAAAATAATTTAAAAAAACCCCACAGGTTGATTAGGATCTGGTACAACAGTTTCCCTTGAGGCCAGGCCTTTTCAAGGAGAACAGAGAGCTTTGGGTGCATTTTAGAATGGTTACTTCTCCCCTTCTCCTGCCAGGAGCATGAGGGGATTTTTCTCCATTTTAGAGTGAGAATCTGGTAGGGCTCATGCAGGTAAAATTGACAGAAGTGAGGGGCCCTTAAAGTTGGGCGCCTCAGAGTTTTTAACTCTCAAGCTTGTCCACACTGAGTCTCCAGCAATGTGTCAACTACAGTTTAAAGTTTTCCTACTGGTATTGGCTCCAGCTGTGGGCTTCTGCTCCTGGTATGCTGTGCTCCTCTGTAGTGCCTGTCTGTCTTTCCAGTTTTCAAGGCAGCAGTTTGCCCTGTGACCTCACTTCTTTGATGCATCTAAGAAGAGCCATTGATTTTCAGTTTGTTCAGTTTTTTTCTTGTTGCGAGGATGGAAGTGATGACTTCCAAGCTCTTTACATGTCGTCCAGAAAACTCAAACCCTTTACCTCAGATCTCTGGCTAAGTCTCTTATTCACTCCTAAAATCCTGTAAAATCTCTCTCAACAAAGTTTATCAGATACCTTCCTGTTCCTTTTGTGTGTGTTTTGTTTGTTTCCTGGAGACATCCCTCCTGAAGCCCTCTGTTCTCCTGCTCCTGTCTGGAATGCTTTGCTCTAAATTGGCTGCATCCTGAGGCTTCCTTTTGCTACAATCCTACAAATTCCCTTTGTATTTTTCCTGCCTTCTATCCTCTGTTTCATGCAATCCATGTTTTCTCTTTTTTTGTTTACTTCCTTATTTTAGTGGAGCATTTATTTTTATAGTTTCAGGTGCATGGAAAGCACTTTTTAAAAGATATTTAATGTCTGAATTGTCTATTCTGCTGTCACACATGATTATTAGTTTGGTGGGGTACATAATTCCAGGTTGAATATAATTTTCCCTCAGAATACTGAAGTCATGGCTCCAATGTTCTCTAATTTTCAGTATTTCTTTTGAGTAGTCCAAGGCTATGTTGATTCTTGGGGGGTTTTTTGGTTTTTTTTTGTTTTTCCCTTCTAGAGACTAAGATCTTATGGGATTCTAAAGTTCTACAATGATGTGCCTTACTTTGGGTCTTTGATCATTATTGTGCTACTTAGACCTATTTAACTAGAAACTCATGTCCTTCAATTCTGAGACATTTTCTGTTTTCTCCATTCTTTCTCTTGAGCTCCTATAAGTCGGATGTTTGATCTCCTAAATTTTCCTTAACTTTTCTTTCCTATTTTCCAATGCTTTATTTCTTTGTGCTAGTTTCTAAGAGATTTTCTTATTTTCCAGTATGTTTGCCAATTAAAAATTTTTATTTGTCACCACATTTTTCATTTTCAAGAGTTGTTTTTTGGCTCTGTATTGTTCCTGTTTTTATCCTTACCTTCTTCTTATATCATAGATGCAATATTTTCTCTTAATTGAAAATAATAATGATGGTTTTTGTACTCTTCCATGAAGAGGTTCCCTTCATCTATCTGGTGATTCTTGGCTGTGTTCCTTTATATTTAAGACTGAGTCACTAGGAAACTGTCTGGAATCTTTGTGTGCATAGGCGGGGCTTGTGATAGATGGAGTGTTACTACCAGGTGCTCTGAGGGAGTCCTGGAACTGGCCTGGGAAAGAGAGTTGGGGGTCCCCCTGCTAGCTATGCAGAATTTTATTTACTCTCTTACTTTTTAGTCCCATGCCTCACCCATGCTCTTCTCCAGGTATGCTGTTCCCAAGGCTGTAGCCTCTTTGGAGTTATTTCTCCAGAGACAGTAAGTTCCCTGTGGAGCTAGGGGATGAGTGGAGCCAGATTGTGCTTAGGATGGAAAACTGGGATCTAACTGCTCCATTTTTCAGGCCTCCAGCTGCCTCTCTCCTTTCAGAGTATCTCAGCTCTTGAGCCTTTCTGGAGCGATGTTAGGTAAGCCATCTTACTTCTCATGCATCTCCTCCCTCAGTTAACTCACCCACCAGTCCTTCATCTTCATTTCCTTTATGTACGCTAACCTCTCTCTGTTTCACTGAAATAGATATGTCTCTCCTTGTTGTACTGGGGGAAGTTGTGAGAAAAAAAAGGGAGTAGAAGCATCTTGAGTCCAGCAGCTCAATGCCCTAAGTCCCTGATGGCCATGCTCCCTGCTGCTAGATATGAGCCTTGTGTCAGGACATGTTTAGTTGGTGTGCAGGTCAGTTCCAGGCTAAGGAACCAGTGGTATTACATAGGAGGATAAGGGGTGGAGTGGGAAATGCCGGATCTGAGCCCTCAGGCTCCCTGCTCCAGGAATGTCAGAAGCACACACAATGCAATCTAGTGTCTCCACGGTCTACTTTAGCTCCAGAGAGCTCCTCAGAGCTGCAGCTTCCTGGGAACACATTTGCTGTTGTCTTGAAGACTATAACAGTGTCCTACTGCAGAGCACAGGGAACTGTATTCACTATCCTGTGATAAATCATAATGGAAAAGAATATGAAAACTAATATATATATATATATATATATGTAACTGAGTCACATTGATGTACAGCAGAAATTAACACATTGTAAATCAACTATACTTCAATAAAATTTAAAAAATACATATTTGTTGAAAAAAAAGACTTCACAGAGCTTTTGTTGCCGTTTTTAGTGGCTTTTTGCCCACCACCCCTTGCCTTTGCTCCTTCTCCACCATTCCAGCATTCCAGTTGCACGCGCTTGTTTATCTGCTCTTCTTACTATCTCCATGTTTAATATTTTGGGACCTTAAAAGCCCACGATCAGCTGCCTTAGATCACAGCTGGTGCTGTACGCTTACCTCATCTTTCTCCTGAAATTTCCAATTTTCCTTCTCCCTCACCTTTCCTCCTCTGTGTACAAATACGTGCAGAGTTCCTCATCTTGAAAATATTTTCTGTGAACTCTGTGAACCCCTCAAGTGACCATCCTTTCTCATTCCCTTCCTCTGGCCAACTTGTCAGAAGAGTATGTACTTTGGGCCTTTATTTTTTCACCTCGCACAGACTCTCATTTAATGCCTTACATTGTAATCTGACTTAAGCCCCATTACAACTTAAAACATCTGTCTCCAAAGTCACCACATGATCTAATTTCTAGATCAGTTGTATTTTCTTACCAAGTTTGATCATCTTTCCTTTTTGAAATGCTCATCTCCTTAGCCTGAAAAACACATTACCCTAGGACTTTTGGCCCACCCTGTGGGTTCTTTTTTTTTTTCCTTCTCTTTTTAGTCCACCCTATTCACTCCCCACACATGGAGATGAGGCTCAGCCTCTTGGTTTTTAGTTGTTTCTTTTCGAATGCCCTCATCTTATCCACTATCCTGGCATCAAAATTTCTCATCCAAATCTCCAGTCTGTAACTGCCTTCTGAGCTTCAAAGCTATAACTCCAATTATTTGCTTAATAACCTCGCTTACAAATTTGACTGACACTTCAAATTTAACATAGCACTGAATTCATCTTTTATCAAAAATTAATTACACCTCCTGATGTACTCAGGAATAAGAATGGTGGTGTTGTTTTCACTTTCAACTCAGCTCAAAACATTTAAACCATCATTTACTTTTCCCTCTCACTCACCGCCCCCATATGCAATCAGTCTTCTTTTGTATTGCCTCCCATCTTTTGCTTTTTTTTCTTTGCATTTTTTTTTTTACTATGCTAGGCAGAAGCCTTCCTTAACTCATTATCCACTTTACTACAGTTGCTTTCAAAGTGATCTTCTAGGTTCTAGTATCTCCCCCTCAATTTACTGACAAAACAATTGACTGATGAACATTGCCCCATTTTAAAATAAGTTGAGGCATCTTTCTCTTTGCCCTTGTAGCTCCACTACTCAAAAACTTTCTGTGGCTCCTGAGTTGGGCTGACCACAAAGGCCTTTACAGTTTTGAAGTCAGCTCTTGGATTGTAAATCAATTTTATTTTTGTTTTGCCAGCAAATAAGCAGAACAAGGATACGAGCAGGTGGGAATGTGCCTTGTTGCCTTCCTAGTTCTTCATGAAGGTACACCTGATATTTAGTGGCTCTGAAAACCTCTGTGGAATGAGGAACTTGCCAGGTCAGAGAAGCTCAGAGCCCTCGTGTCACTGCCTTTTCAATCTTTTGGGGCTTGTCAGAGATGTACCAGGGAAAAGTGGGTATGTTGGCAGTTAAACTATTCCACAGTGACATAGCTTTGTGTGCTATTTCCTGTTGTAGCATCAGACCTATCTGAGGTTTTAGTAGAGTGGGCTTGGGCCATTGCCCACCAAAGTACATATATATGCAGGATGTCAAATATGGTATTGTCATGACCACTTTTTCCTGTACTCAGGGCAGACATTACTAATCAATCACAGCCTCTTTTGTAAGCCAGGATGTGGCTCCAGAATCCTCAACAAGGTGCTTCAGCCATCTCTTACTAATGGTTTCATTCATTCATTCCACAAATATGTGTGTAGCAACTACAATGTACAGGCATTATTCTAGGTGTTCCAGATATTGCAAAGAAAAAGCCAGGTGTCTATTTTCATGAGGCTTACATTCTAGTTGAGGATAAAGGAAATAAGTAAACAGACAAGATAATCTGAGATAGTCATAAGCTCTATGAGAAAAATAAAACAGGACCCTGTAATTGAGAATGACTGGGGGTAACTATTTTGGATGGAGAGGTCAAAGAAGGCTGCTCTCAGAATGTGGCTTTTGGTCTAAGACCTGACTGAGGAGAAGCAGGTGGTTCTGTAAAGAGCATTCCAGAGAGGAGGAACAGCCTTGAGGTTGGGAGCCATTTTGGCTAGTTCCAAGGACAACCAGGAGGTGAGTGTGGCTGAAACAGAGTAAAGAGTGGGAGAGTGATATGAGAGGAAGGCAAGTGTTGTTGGTCTGTTTTTTTAACTGCTGCATTCTCAGTGCCTAAAATGGTGCTTGGCACAAAACAAATGTTTGTTTAATGAGTAAATGAAGGGAGAAGCTCCAATGTGATATAATGACAAAACCTATTAAAGACTCTTTATGGTCTGATCCCTACCTACTTTTTCAGTCCACAATTTCCTTGCACAAATAGACGACTTTTTTTTTTTTTTTTTACCACAAATACACTGTGAACACTTTTTTCTTCCACATTTTGTTTCCCCATATCCTTGCCTCCCAGGCTCCTTGCAAGTTTTACTCTTTAAACCCCAGATATTGTCATGTCTTTTCTGTGAGACTTTTCCAGTCAACTCAAAATAGGGTAACTTTTGGGGCTTCCCTGGTGGCGCAGTGGTTGAGAGTCCGCCTGCCGATGCAGGGGACGCGGGCTCGTGCCCTGGTCCAGGAGGATCCTGCATACTGCAGAGCGGCTGGGCCCGTGAGCAATGGCCGCTGAGCCTGTGCGTCCGGAGCCTGTGCTCTGCAACGGGAGAGGCCACAACAGTGAGCGGCCCACGTGCTGAAAAAAAAAAAAAAAAAAAAATAGGGTAACTTCTTCTTCTGAATTCCTCTAATACCTGTCATAGGTGTCATTTGTTAACACTGAATGTAATAAATTAAACAACTTTATTATCAACTTTCTTCATCCTGTTTCTCCCAACCACTACTGTTTTTGAGGAAAGAGGCTGTCGCCTGTGTTTTGAAGTCTTGAGCTCCTCCTGGTTGCTTTGCCCATGGTGGTTGCTGAGAGAGATTGTGTCGATGATATCAGTATCTCCTCAGAGAAGCTAGTGTCTGTGACTGGTGAGTTGAGAGCATGTGGCGTTGATGTTCTGTTTGGGCCCATGTGAATCAGTGAACCCCCTTCTGCTCCCTTCGCAGGGGAGGGCTCCATTGGTCCCAGGAGCACCTGGGAGAAGGGACTGGATGAAGGATGATGGTCACCTTGATGACTACCTTTAGGTTGTTGAAAATCATCACCACGACAAAAGTCAGTAAGATCTCCACTAATCGGTCCTCTGTCAAAAAAAATCTCCTTTCCTTTGATGCATCAGTAACTTCACCTTTATATTCAAAGCACAGCAAGTAATTAATCTCTTATATGTGGGAGAACAAAGCATTGAATGAAATCCACATTTTAGATGTTGGAAGGGGCCTGTGAAAGAACCAAAATAAAACTGAACGAATGCAAAGCAGCAGTAGCAATTATTCACACTTCAGGAATCCAGAATTTAATAACCATGAACAGAACCTTGATAGATAAACAGCAAGTTCTGGAAGTAAAGTTTAATTACCATGTAATTTTTATCATTGGGTTACATTATCACCTGGGGACATCTCTGCAAATGCTGAAAGCTATGATGTCCAACTGGAGATACATGTGCTTTATGTCCCCTTCAGAGAGAGAAGAACTTCAAATATGAAGTATTCAGTCACCTTGGTCCTTTTTAATCACTGCTCTAAAAGTCCCTCTCTCTCTCTCTCTCTCTCTCTCACTCTCTTTTTTTTAAAACTGTTGGTTAAATAAAAGTAGCAATAAATACAATCTGCCCTGAGCAAATAGACCATACATCAATAAGTGAACACTTAGCATAAGCCATTTTCCATGAGACCCATGAAGCATTTCTAATTGAAACTTAACAAGCTACAAGAAGCAGACACTCTAATCTGAAGCTCTAGAAGGGAAATGTGATCCTGCATGCAGACATAGAAGCTTTTTAATTTAGCTGGAAGAGAGTGTGACTGTGTGGTTGCGTGGTATAATTTTTTTAATACCTGGAGTGTCATTGTTTGTTATTTCACATTTATTGAAAAATGTAGATGCCACATGTAACAGAATAGCAATGTCTTGTTCCAGCCTGATGGCTTAATCTTACTAACCACATAATATATGCTAGCTGGAGGTGGGACTATTTAATAAAACACTGGAATAAATTTGTTGTGCTTACATTTTAAGGAAATTAATAAAAGTAACCTCATCTGCAAAATTCAAAACTTTATTGATTTTAAGTCTGTATGAAAGAGCAGTGCAGGGATGATCACTAGATGAGAATGGATGTACCTCTATGAGGATCTTAGTCATTGATCACAGGAGCAGGTGTGCCAGGATTGAGGCACATTGTACTGGAGAGAAAGGCAAAGATATTAGCAGGATCTTACATTTGTCTGGGTTTCCATGTTTGAGTCCTCTGTGTGCACATTTTTTCATTTGAGTGTAACAAGCCTCTAAGGTGGCAGGGCGGACACGGCCATCTCCATTTTATACAATAGAATGGATAAGGATCCTAAGACTTGGAGAGACTTTCCCGCCCAAGATCACAAAGGTGGAGCCCAGACCATCCACTCCCCAGTTAGTCACAGATCAGATATACACACACTTAAATGGACACAGTGTCTCCACAATTTCTATCAAAATGGCTCTTTGGTAACCGGAAAGACGTCATGACTATTTTGTCGTAGAGGGTGCTTGGGCCAAACCCCTCCTTCCTTTTCCGTTCACTGATGAGGGACCCAGAGTCCTCCCACTCCAGCCCAGCTGCGTGCAAGGTTTGCACAGATAAATTACTTGCCAAGCCAGAGCTGAAAGCTAAAACATGTGATTATTCAAAAAACAGATGCAAAGGATAATAGAGGTTAATGACAGCTAGTCAAAGTACAAACCTTGGTGTTTCTCTGTCTCTTTTGGAAGAACAATCACAACTGTCATTCATCAAGTAATTCTGCACTATTGAATTAAAGAACAAGTACTGGTTTTGAAATGGTTAAAAGATAACAGTAAGAGGGAGAGGAAAGCAAAGTTCCAACTCATCCCATATATCTCCTTTGGCTTCCTCGAAGGCGTCCTGGACTGGGGCCTGCGGGACCCGCCATTCAGGTTGCGCGCTTCCAGGGACTCTTCACGGGAGCATCTTCCTTAAACACTTCAAGGGGAAGTCCGCCACAAGTCCCTCTCTCCCAACATTCCAAGTTCCGACCTAGCTCTCCCCACCCTGCCCCCCAGTACAATTTCGGCCAATTCCTAATCGCCTCTAGTAATGTCAGTTACTCTTCTCGGCCTCAGAGTGGGAGAGAAGAGAAAGCAGGTGCTTCCCGGCGGGCGGACCCCGCGAGGGCATGCAAAGTTCCCGCGCCCAACTCAGGAAAGTTGGGTGACCGCCTTCCTTCCTCCACGCTCCCCGGCTCTGCGGCTTCTTCCAGGAGCGCGCGTGGATGCCGAATAAAAGGCGGCGCGCAGGGCACTCATGTCGCGGAAACATACCCAGCTGCCTCTGGGAGCAGAGAACAGGTGCATTTTCTCCGACGTCCGGGAGCGGCGCCCGTTGCACCTTGCCCGCGATCGCGCCCCTCGCGCGGACTCCCGCTCGCCCTTTGCGCCCCCGCCCCCCCCCCAATTCGGGGCGGGGAGAGGCGCGGGGCCACGTGTAATTATTGCCGGCGGGGCCCGCCGGGGAAGCGGGGGTGGGCGCGCCGGCGGGGGGCGGGCGGCGCGGCGCTGGCATAAAGGGGCGCTGCGCGGCGCCCCGGCGTCCGGCTCCCGCGCAACATGCCCGCCCACGTCCCACCGCGCCGCCCGCGTCTGCGGACGCCACCGCTGCTGCTGCTGCTGTTGGCCCTGGGCGGCCGCCGCCTGCGCGCTGAGCCCGGCGACGGCGCGCAGACCTGGGCCCGCTTCGCGCGCCCTCCGGCCCCGGGTGCCGCGGGGCTCTTCCACGACACCTTCCCCGACGGCTTCCACTGGGCCGTGGGCAGCGCCGCCTACCAGACGGAGGGCGGCTGGCGGCAGCACGGCAAGGGTGCGTCCATCTGGGACACGTTCACCCACCGCCCTCCGGCGCCTCCAGGCGACGCCCCGGTAGCCGGCCTGCCGTCGGGCGCCCCGTCGCTGTCCCCGCCCGCCACCGGGGACGTGGCCAGCGACGGTTACAACAATGTCTTCCGCGACACGGAGGGGCTGCGCGAGCTCGGGGTCACCCACTACCGCTTCTCCATCTCGTGGGCGCGGGTGTTCCCCAATGGCAGCGCCGGCGCCCCCAACCGGGAGGGGCTGCGCTACTACCGGCGTCTGCTGGAGCGGCTGCGGGAGCTGGGCGTGCAGCCCGTGGTCACCCTGTACCACTGGGACCTGCCCCAGCGCCTGCAGGACGCCTATGGCGGCTGGGCCAACCGCGCCCTAGCGGACCACTTCAGGGATTACGCCGAGCTTTGCTTCCGCCACTTCGGCGGCCAGGTCAAGTACTGGATCACCATCGACAACCCCTACGTGGTGGCCTGGCACGGCTACGCCACCGGGCGCCTGGCCCCCGGCGTCCAGGGCAGCCCGCGGCTCGGGTACCTGGTGGCGCACAACCTCCTTCTGGTGAGTTCGAGGGGCCAGGCGGAGGGCCACGCCGGGGAGAGGGCCACTGGAGACGTGAACCTCCGGTTAGAGGAGGCTCCATTTGAGCACATCTGTGAGGTTACCTGGGATTCACACCCGGGGAGGAGGCGGGGGGGGGGGGGGGTGCCGGGGGGCGCTGAGCATCTTGGACTTCCCTGGAAAGCGTGGAGTTGGGAATGGGAGGGAAGCCCCCGCCGTGGGAGTGCCTGTGATTGCCCTTTTGGGCCCATCGTCAAAAAGAAATTGGAATCAGTTTCTCCTGTGAGAAAAGGGAGCTCCTTTCTCTGAGGTTAGAGGAATTCCTAGAGGTAAGATAGGGAGGAGTACGAGCAGCCACGGGGAGCATGAGAAAAGAAACAAGTTTGTTCGGAAGCCACGCAGATAGCGTTACTCTCTACTAGAATTTGTGGAGATGTCGTGAGTTCAGTGTTAATCCAATAAGATCTGTCTTGCTTGTAGCACAAGTTCACGCTGCAGCAAATTTGAAGGTATTAAAATCGCATCTACTGCAGAGCAGAGTTCAAACTGTCTTTGGATGTTCTTTCTGTGGCAGGATTGAACACTACATCCACCAGCCTTACTTAATCAGCAGGGGTATAATGACCCCTCATAAAATCTTAAACAAAGCTAGCTATAAAAGACAGAAACCACTACAGGGTGGTACAGATTGGGTCCTACAACAACTGTATTCGCACGATGCTCTCTCCAATAGGAAGGATTCCTCAGGGATGAGATTATTAGCCTGACACAATTGATTTTAACACCCTTGTGCAAAAGGCTTAATAAATTTTGACAGCAGGAAGAATGAATGTGCCATGATAAAGTTGTTCCCCAAATAATTCTTTCTCCTTTTTCTCCTTTACTTAGTATTGAAGGTTAGGTCTCATCGATTTGAGGGTTCATTTATAATCTCAGTTATTGGTACACTTTGTACAGAATTTTGTATCATGAGAGAATATTTTATGGATATGCGCAAACATTTTAATGAAACTGTTTAAATGTGTAACTTTTGGCACCACATTTTGGTGACTTGTGGGCCTACTGGAAGACCTATTTTTCTTTAAACATCTTTATGGGAGTAGAATTGCTTTACAGTGGTGTGTTAGTTGCTACTGTATAACAAAGTGAATCAGCTCTATGTATACATATATCCCCATATCCCCTCCCTCTTGCGTCTCCCTCCCACCCTCCCTATACCACCCCTCTAGGTGGTCGCAAAGCACCGAGCTGATCTCCCTGTGCTATGAGGCTGCTTCCCACTAGCTAGCTATTATACATTTGGTAGTGTGTATATGTCCATGCCACTCTCTCACATCGTCCCAGTTTACCCTTCCCCCTCCCCATGTCCTCAAGTCCATTTCTACGTCTGTGTCTTTATTCCTGTCTTGCCCCTAGGTTCTTCAGAACTTTTTTTTTTAAAGGTGGAAGACTTATTTTTAAATTTAGAATTAAACCACATATTTTGAACAAAGTCAAGATGAAGACCACTTCTACACACTTTAATTGAAGGCATAGATAATTGAGGCAGAACAGTATTGGGTTATTGAGTTGCCTTAACTGCTGGAGCTGCTGGTAATGTTGTAATAATGGCTAATTAGATTGTATGTCAGCTCCACAAAACCTGTTTGGTACCACAGGTCATAAAAGAATGTTGGCTTTGTTAGACAAAAAATTTGTGATTTTAGTGATTCCATATTGATACATATTTTTCATTAAGATACTTTAGAGCAGTGGTAATAAACTTTTTCAGTCTGTCAATCCTTTTAAGGAATCAGAAGACCCTAAATAGCACCTGTTCATGGTTGGTGATAGAAAAACTATGGGAAAAACTGGCCCTCTTTTAAAGAAAACATAAGGAAATTTCAGTTCTTACCAGTTTGTACCAGAAACAAGAGATATGTGGACCAACTGAAGGACCTAATAGACCATTCCTGCAAAATTACTACTTTAGATTTAAATCACATGAGTTCTATTTTCAGAATGCATGTAATAAACTCTGTGTAAATACAAAAGTTATCAATTGTTACAGCCACTTACATGACCATTTCATACATAAGATAAGGAACTGGGGCTGTAGGAGCTTTCAGGTACTCTGGTATTTTATTTTATTTTGATTCTAAGCTACTGATTTTTTTTTTTTTTGGAGTACAGTTGCTTTACAATATTGTTAGTTAGTTAGTTTCTACTATACAGCAAAGTGAATCAGCTATACATATACATATATCCCCTCTTTTTTGGATTTCCTTCTCATTTAGGTCACTGCAGAGCACCGAGTAGAGTTCCCTGTGTTATACTGTAGGTTCTCTTTAGTTATCTATTTTATACATAGTATCAATAGTGTATATATGTCAATCCCGATCTCCCAACTCATCCTACCACCACCCCCTCCCCCTTGGTATCCATATGTTTGTCCTCTATGTCTGTGTCTCTATTTCTGCTTTGTAAATAAGATCTATACCATTTTTTTCAAATTCCACATATATTACTCTGGTATTCTAAATAGTCAACATGCTTTTGGTTCTTGTGCCCACTCTTGGCCTTTTGATTAACTTCCCAGTTATATTTTTGTATCCTTACACAAAAACTTGCCAAACACTAACCATCTTTCCCAGAAATGCAGTGGACTTTGTGTTCATAAGAAATTAGTAACAGGGGGACAGTTGGTTTTGCTGATGCTACAAACATAATTACAGTTGCTGTAAAATATTAATTTTGCTTTCAAATTTCTTTGGTTTGGAATTTAGTCATTCTTGTATCTTATGAAGAAATAAGTTGTCATGATCAAAAATGGTATCTTTCATTGTTTCATATGAGATATTTTCATTCTGATTTCAATACTCTTTCTTGGCGTGTGTGTTAGGGGGAGGGGGGGAGGGAAGTTTTGATCTTAGTTGAAAAGATAAATTATATTCCCCAGATTTTGGTAATGGAACGTTTTGGTAATAGAACATTTCAGCTAGGGCTTAGATATTACTGGCAGGGGTCACTGGGCCCCTAGCTTATTCATCTGCGTTTGGGGATGTAATACTTGTGAAGGATAAATCTGGCCAACACCCCTCCCCTGCCCCATTCTCTGCTTCCACTAATTTATAGGTGGACTAAGGAGACCCCCTGGGGAGACTGGAAATTTGGACACTGCCCCCCCACCCCACCCTGGAGGACAGGAGGCAGGCCAGACATACTGCAGGATGAATAATGAGGTGGGGAGGCTTTGCTCAGAATGGAGTCTTCGTGGTTTTTTGCTGGTTTCTGGTGCTGAGGTAAACCTTAATAAAAATAGCGTCTGTGTGTGTGTATGTGTGAGAGAGAGACAGAGACAGACTGACAGCCAGAACTGAAAGGAGGATTTCTCTGCAGAGCCCTAGGAATCCAGACTGCTTTGCTCAGAGTATAACCCAGGAAGAAGACACACCTCCTCTCTGACTTGAAGAGGGACTGCTCTGCCTTCATGGCTCTTGAAAGATGGTTCTTGATGGCCCCAGAAAAACTAGTGTTAAGGCCTGTGGTTGGGAGTCCAGCTCCAGCGGTGCCTCTGAGTCTTTGTTCTGCCCGTGGGTTTCTGACCGAGTTGAAGATAAACATGGGCCTCCCAGGGAGTCTTGCAAATGTCTGTAAAGGGAACCTGTGGGAAAAGACAACTTGTTTCACTTAAGGAGGTGGGGCTGGGAGGTGTTACTTTGGGCATTTCGTATAGTGCAGACCTGACTGGTATTGAACATCAGTGCTCCTGTCTCAGCTGATCTGTCCACAGCATCTGTCCAGCCACTATTCTCTTTCTTGCTACACTTCCTCAGCTTGGCTTCCAGAACCCAACTGCCTCTCCCTTCTCCTCTCAGCTCACTGGCGATTCGTTCCCAGTTCCCTTTGCTTATTCCTCTTCATCCTGCCTCTAAATACTGGAGTGCCTTGTGCTCCCTCCTGGGACCTCTTCTTAGATTCGCTCCAAGTGAACTCTTTGAATACTCTATGTCCTGATGACTCCAAATTTTGAGTCTCCAGCCAGAACTTCTAATCTGAGCTCCAGACTTGGAGCACTTGGAGTGCCTTCTCCACTCTGATGTCAAATAGGCATGTCACATTTAACATCCAAAAACAAATTCCTGTTTTCCCCATCTCCATTATGGCAACTTTGCTCTTTCAGTTGGTTGGGCCCCAAACCTTAACTTCTTCCTTTCTCTTACATCTTATATTCAATCCATCAACCAATCCTATAGCTCTACCTACCTTCAAAATGTATACAGAATCAAAGCACTTCTCCTTTTATCTATAGCTACAGGTCCAAGCCCCTATCAGATTCTGCCTGCATCACTGGAATAGCCTCCTAGCTGATGTCCTTGCTTCTGCACTTGCCCCTTGCAGTTTGCCATGATGGATATTCTCAAGGATATCATTATGTATGAACAAGACAAAGTCCCTCATTTATTAAAATCCCACTTCTTCTTCAAGAACCAGCTCACATGCTCCCTTTGGCTCCACACTCGAATGCCATCTCTTTCTCCTATGGAATCCCACAATGCTTCACTCTGATGCCTCCTACCATACTTCTCCTTTTATTTAATCATTTGCTTCCTTTCACTAGCCAGGTAATTCCTTAAGTGAGGAAACCAGGTTCACTTCATCTATCCTAAAATGCCATCTTGCCCTTGGTAGGTGCTCAGTAAGTGGCTTCTGGCTGTTTAACAGCCTGACTCTGCCTTCATAAACTGATGCTCCTAGGATCTGCTCTCTTTGTCAGTCTTTCTAGCCATGTTCTTATGGGACAGGGGGTACTAAATTCTAATCAAATAGTAAGATCAGTAAATACAATGGGGCAGAATCTGACATTTTTCAGTAAAAATATAAGGTTCATCATTAAATGTATGACTCCACTGTAAAAATTTCCAAACAACTGAAAACTATCTACAGTCACTATGCAACACTATAAAAAAGTTTTCAGAATGGGAGGTGGGGAAATTCTCCTGGCTGGCTTTAGGAGCATTTATTGGAAGTGGCTTGAGTTTTCATTCCCCAAGTAATAGTGGAGGCAATTTATCTACTAGATACATGTTTAAATTATACATGCTCTGTACTTTTGTGAAACACTTTACCAATTTTCCTCTCATTAAAATGTTTTTGGTACATTGCTGGAATAATCAACTGGGTTGAACGTTAATGTATTTTATAGACTACTGATTCAATGGTGTGTTTAATCAGAAATGGTTAAAATATCTCCTGAAGAGCTTGACTCACTCTTCTTTGAATATCTGATTGAACACAGTGTTTTTTGAAGGTCACAGTCAAGTCGAAGAAAAAAATTTACAAATAGGAAAAGAACTAATGAAATAATTTCAAAATCATAACAATGTTTTACAATGTCAGTTATTTCGAGTTGAAGAAAAGAGGGAAAATACAGACTACTAAGCATTCAAATAATGCCAATATACATTTCTTAAGTGCAAAATGAATGAATGCACAACTGTATTACCTGAATGTGTAGTTAGTCATGAATTTGGCACACAGAAGTCCTCTGAGTTATCTTAATTTTTCAAACAATATGATTGCTCCAAGCCAGAATTTTAAAATTAATTTGTACAAAAAGTGCTTTTCTTTCAACGAATGTTATCTTTTTAAGGCATAAAGGAAATTTTAGGTGTAGGAAGAGAATAAAGTACAAAATAAAATTGGGAGGACAAGAAATAAAGAGTGGGTAAGTAAGAATACATACTGTTACTGAATCCTTCAAGATCCACATCTTCTCAGGAAACTGCAAAGTGATACTTGTAATCTGTACTTAAACAGATAGAGCGTATAAAAGGTAGATTATGCTTATCTTGATACATTCTGGGTACAAAGATAATCTAAAGGATCAGTATAGCTCTTCTCCCTTCCACCTTGGGATAAACTCTTATTTATCCTTCAAAGACTTGACTCAAACACTCCCATTTTGCCATAACAGGCAGAGAGGATCATTTACTCATTTGCGACTCCTTGAGGTCAGAGACTGCATATCATATTTCTTTTTAAATTTTTAGTGCTTATCTCAGTCCTTGGAGCAGAGGAAATATTCGATACAATTTTTAATGAATGAATAAATATAGATGTAAAATAATTTTACTTCAATATGTCCTTTTTTTCTTTCTTCTAAATTGAACACCTACAGTCTGTTTTCTCACCCAGTATCTGGGAGGGAGTTTTAAAAAGTGAGGAAGAACAGGGGAAAAAATTTCTGCCCAGATAAGTATGTAACCTTTGCACATTTACAAGGCAAAAAATATCCCCATTTTCATCCCGTGGACAGGGGAGGAGGGGAACAGGGGAAGGGGGAGAATGTGACCTTGTGAGTGCCTGACCTGGAAGCTGCATCATCTCTTCCACTCACCTCCCATTGGCAGGACTCAGTCACGTGGTGTAAGGAGCGTGGGAATTACTGCAGCTGCGTAGCCATGTGCTTAGCGAATCAGGTGGGAACACGTCATTAAGGACAAGCATTCAGCTCTCCGACACCGTCCACCTCTCAAATATATTGTGAAAATTAAAACAAAATCATGTATGTCGACATGTTCTGAAAAACGTAAAGAGCTCTACAGAGGTGAGGTATGAATTTTTATTGTCAATAATAATAAAAGCAAGAGTGCTTGAGAAGTGATTCTCTTGAGCTGTTTAGGTGAAAGGAATTAGACAAACGCTTTAGAAATTGTTGCCTCACTTAACTTCTTCATTCAGTGGGATAGAGTCTTTGCAATTATTTCAACAGCATTTGACTAAAGATTTTCAAATGAGTTTTGAGATAATTTATTTTACATAAAACGTATTACCAAGTACCTTTTCTTGATGTTTAAAGGAAATATACTAAAATTTATGACTGATATAATTTGATATATTGACTTAAAGATAAATATTTAGTGAACTTGCATGGCCCCAGTCTGAATAGATTTTTTTTATTAATAACATTATTGTTTGAAGTATGGATGTCAGAACATCATCCATGAACCAGTATCATTTATAGTTTGATAAAATACTCAAAATAAACTGAAACCAGTACTATACATTAAGTTTAAATATAATGGTGAGAAGATATTATTTGCATGTCTATAAGTGCACTACTATTTGATAATTAGAATGTTAGAATTAGAAGGCACCAGGGAAATCCCAGGTCAGATTTCTTCTCAGGACCAACTCCTTGCAGTGGCCCTGGGGTCCTCTAGCTTCTGCTCGACTATTTGCGGCAAGAGGAACCCAGCTCCTCTCAAGTTGCCCACTCGATTTTATCTTTTATATTGATTGGAAACCTGCCTCTGTATGGGACTCACCCGCGGTTGTCTCTGCCTCCATAAATCTCAAAGAATAAAACAAACTGCTTTTTGACGAGACAGCTTTTCAAATATCTGAAAAGGCCACTATGTTCTTCCTAAGTATTTTCTACTTTATTCACACTCATGGCTGCTCCTCCGAGAAGAATTAGAGGGAGCTGGCATTTAGTCAGGGCTCCTTCTTGGGAGACTGCGGTGGGGCAGACAGGAATGTGGTTGAATTCTGAGAAAGCAAATGTGGCTGTTGAGAGGGCTCTTTGTCTTCTGACACTTGAGGAAACGGTGGGGAGGGAGAGGGAAGAGTTGACCTTTCTATCTCCCCAGAGGTGGGTCTTTGAGGAACAGAGCAGAACAGGGATGTCTGTGGGAGCTGCCTGTGTCCATCGCCCTTACCAAGGGGCTGCAGACGGTGGAGATGACTGAGGACACCCAAAGTAGGAAGGGCGTTCTGGGCTCCGCGTTCTGGGAACCAGCTGTGCAGCCGGGGCCAGGTGCAGCAATGCGCAGTTCACGTCATAGGATCAGCGCGTGGAGGGGCCGAAGCTCAGATGGGAGAGGAGGGGAAGGACACGAAGCAGGAGAAGTGAGCCCAGACTCTTTGAAGGCTTCTCTTAAGATTTGATGTGCAGACCAAATTTCAGCTGCCCCAGATGTTCAGGGCACATTTCTTATTCTGGACACCGAATCCTGTCCCTGCCGTCCAAGACTGCATTCGCAGTTTTGGCTGTTAACTTCCTGCGGACTCGGATTAGTTTGTGGTCAGCGAAAACCTCTCAGGCTTTTAAATTTTTCCCCATGTGAATTGCTGTTAAGCCAGACTTCCCTTGTCATCTCCTTTTGTCACTTGTTTTTGAACTTTTAATCGTATTAAATTTCATCCTCAATGTGTAAAGGTGAGAGGAGGATTACCACAGATGGTGGATGCTTCTTAAAAATTGGAAATAACCTGAATATACTAGGGTGATCTGTTAAAGGAATAGCAGTGCACAGGTATAGTGGAATAAATAGTATTCGGCCATTATAAAGTTAATGTACGGTGATTAAAATGTTGCACATGGTATGTTATTAAGAGAAAAATGCCATGTGATATATTATGCTTCTTATGTATCTCTGTTGTGTGAAGAAGTGTGAATAAGTAGAGAGCACTCTATAGCTCTTTAGCTGTGCTGAGCTCTCTTCAGCCACTGTCCTTTCCCCCAGCTTCTTTCGTGGCATGCCCAAGCCTAGATTTGTTATCCCTGCTTTCTGCTCCCATAAAATCCTGTACTGCCCTTCTAATAATACTTCACACATTTTATTGAAATTATTTGTTTGTCTTTCCCCAAAGACCTCAGCTTTGAGATGCTAGGAGTCATGTTTATCTTGCTTTCCATTTATATCCAGAGCATGAATGAAAGAGTGCACTGGCTCCCCCCGCCCCCTCCCCCACAAATGTGAAAGGGAAAAAGAAAAATGTTAACAGTGGGTTATTTCTGGATAGTGCGCTTATGGGTAATTTTTTCTTTCTGATTATCTGGATTTTCTAATTGTTCTATAAGCAAAATGTAATACTTTTGTGATGGAGAAATCGTAAGTGGTGTTTCTGGGAAAAGATGGCTGAGTGAATTTACCCATCTAATTTATTTTCCCTCTTGAAACCCCATTAAACTTTAGTAAAGAAACAGTTAAAGCAAAGAAGGGGGGCGGCAAGGGGAGGGAAGGAGCAAAGGAGGGAAGGGTGAGGGAGAAAGACCCACAGTGATGGAGAGAGCAGAATAGTAACAGAAATTTGGAAGCTGAGAAGCAGGTGGGAGAGTATTCCTGACTCAGCGGATCTGAGCAAGCTGACTGCTGAATTGACTGTGGGAGAAGCCAAGAACCAATCCTACGATTGCAGAATCTTCCAGAGGCTCAGAGAATAGCAAGAGCAGGTACTATGGAACTGGAGGTGAAGGGAGTGGGTGCTTAAAATGAGAATTGGTTGAAAGCTGTGTAAGAAACAACTAGATTTCTGGGTCTCTTCCCCCATTCCCGCCTGTTGGGCATATGCTGCTTCTCCACTCAAGGAGAAAACTCGAAGTGAACTTTCTGGAGAGTATAAAATGGAAAGTGTCTGGACTGAGGGACATCAGGCACAACTGAGGGCATGAGCACCACACTGAAAATAAGGACTAAGTGAACATATGCGACAAGTTTGAGACACCCACCCCTTCCCCAGACCCCTCCTCCACCCCGCTCCCAGCTGTCCTCGCCCACCAGGCTCTTGGAATGTTGGCTGTGTGACTTCTACTCTCCAGGGAGGGACTGGACGTGTCTTCTCCAGGGAGTCTGATGAGCTCATGCGGAAAGACCTAAGATGCTGATCCTAAAGGTTCCACAACAAATGGCAGAGACAGATCACTCCACAGTGAAGCTCAAAATCAACATGCCCCACCCACATGCTCAGACCTTCCAGTCAGGGTTTTTGTTTCTCGTTCTTAAACATGAGTAGACAATCAAGAATCAACAGGATCCGAGGAAAGCCTCTAACTTGAAAGATTGAGACCCACCTAAATAAAGAGGGGAAAAAACTCAACTTTCTGGGGCAAAAACTTGGAGGAAACTGAGAATATATAAGGAGGAAAAAAAGCTAAAAAGAAAAACAGAAGACTCAGTCAAAAGATATTACAAACTTCTAGTTATAAAATAAGTCATGGGATGTAATGTACAGCATGGTGATTATAGTTAATACTGTATTTTGTGTTTGAAATTTGCTAAGGGAGTAGATCTTAAAAGTTCTCACAAGAAAAAAAAAATTGTAACTATGTGTGGTGATGAATGTTAACTAGACAGGTTGTTTCACCCGAGTAAAGTGGGCAAGTAGGAGAAGTTGTGGCCCTGGGTGAGCATGTGCCCCAAGTAATTCTCTGTCAGGAGGGATGAGGTATGGTCCTGCCAGATTCTCTGATTTTAAAAGAAGCTAGAAACTCAGAATTTTGAGTGAAATTTCCTGAATTTTAAAGATTATCTCAAAAAAAAAAAATTTAAGCCTGACAAAGGCCAAACAAATCTGTATGGATTTTGAGTTTATAACCCCCGACCTATAGCATCTGGCTCATCTGAAGCCCTGACAGGAGCGTGACTCCACACCCTCCAGTGTGCCTCGTCCATCACTATCTCCCTGAGGCTCTAGACGGGGGCTGTGGCCTCCCACTGAAGTGGTGAAATTTCCCCAAATTGAATGGTTGCATATGTTGAAGAATGTGGATTTTTGAGCGTGTTCAGATTGGGTAGTGCCAGGGATTAGATCCTGCAATATTAAATAAATAATGGATATTCACTTAAACTTATTTTATTCGATGACATCAGTAGGTCTTTGTCAGATCATTAGACAATCTACTTAATCGCAAAGAATACTCACACCCTACCATATTCCCAGGCCTGAGACTGGAGGCTTGCTTTCTGGAGTAATTGAAAGACAGGGGAGTGGAACTTTGGGGCTACATAGAGCAAAGACAGGAGTGAGACACGGGGATGAACACAGTGGCTCAACTGGAATTGGACCTACAAACTTTCCATCACCTCCCAGCAGCCTGATCACTCTAAGCAGATAGCATCTGTCTCTCCTGGTAGGGGAAGGGAGGGTATTCGGTGCCTTTGAACGGCACCAAAGTAAGGATCTCACCCACTGACATTGGGGGCTGGTCCCCTAATGAAGTGACTGACTTCCTGGCAAATGAGCATAGCTTGCTGCCTATAAAGTGTCCCCATGCCTATAATTTTGACTAGATTTTAAACACTTTTCTCTTAAATATGAATGGACAGCCAAGCATCAAAAGGTATTTGAGGAAAAGTGTCCACCATGAAACAGGGAGAATAAAATAAATACACAGAAAAGCAAACCATGAAAAACACATTATGCAGGAAATTAAATACACACAAACTGAAAAAGGAACAAATCAGAGAATATTTAAAAATTCTTGAACATCAACGTGACTGTTGAAATAAGATGTTTAGTAAAAAGATTGAAAGATATAGGAAAAGAAGTGCCCCCAAAGTAGTACAAAATGACAAAGAAATGGAAATATTAAAGAAAGGGGAAAAAGATTTAAAAGATGAAACATAAAAGTCCAACATCAAACTAATAAGAATTCAGAAAGACAATAAGGAAATGGAGAGCAGGAAATTATTAAAGAAAGAATATAAGAAAATCCTTCAGAACTGAGGAACACAAGCCTTTAGCTTTAAAGATCCTTCTGAATTCCTAGCACAATGAATGCACAGTTATGTAGGGATTTAGAAAGCTTACCTTCTGATATGGTACTGGCACAAAAACAGAAATATAGATCAATGGAACAGGACAGAAAGCCCAGAGATAAACCCACACACATACGGTCACCTTATCTTTGGTAAAGGAGGAAAGAATATACAATGGAGAAAAGGCAGCCTCTTCAATAAGTGGTGCTGGAAAAAATGGACAGCTACATGTAAAACAATGAAATTAGAACACTCCCTAACACCATACACAAAAATAAACTCAAAATGCATTAAAGACCTAAATGTAAGCAAGATCCTTTTTGACCCACCTCCTAGAGAAATGGAAATAAAAACAAGAATAAACAAATGGGACCTAATGAAACTTAAAAAAGCTTTTGCACAGACCATAAAGAAGACGAAAAGACAACCCTCAGAATGGGAGAAAATATTTGCCAACAAAGCAACTGACAAAGGATTAATCTCCAAAATACACAAGCAACTCATGCAGCTCAATATCAAAAAAAAACCCAATCCAAAAATGGGCAGAAGACCTAAATAGACATTTCTCCAGAGAAGATATACAGATGGCCAACAAACACGTGAAAGGATGCTCAACATCACTAATCATTAGAGAAATGCAAATCAAAGCTACAATGAGGTATCACCTCATACCGGTCAGAATGGACATTATCAGAAAATCTACAAGCAATAAATGCAGGAGAGGGTGTGGAGAAAATGGAACATTCTTGCACTGTTGGTGGAAATGTAAATTGATACAGTCACTATGGAGGACAGTATGGAGGTTCCTTAAAAAACTAAAAATAGAACTATCATACGACCCAGCAATCCCACTACCGGGCATATACCCTGAGAAAACCATAATTCAAAAAGAGTCATGTACCACAATGTTCATTTTAGTTCTATTTACAATATCCAGGCCATGGAAGCAACCTAAGTGTCCATCGACAGATGAATGGATAAAGAAGATGTGGCACATATATACAATGGAATATTACTCAGCCATAAAAAGAAATTGAGTTATTTGTAGTGAGGTGGATGGATCTAGAGACTATCATACAGAGTGAAGTAAGTCAGAAAAACAAATACCGTATATTAACACATATACATAGAATCTAAAAAAAAAAAAAGCTTCTGATGAACCTAGGGGCAGAAGAGGAATAAAGACACAGACGTAGAGAATGGACTTGAGGACACGGGGAGCAGGAAGGCTAAGCTGGGACAAAGTGAGAGAGTGGCATGGACATATATACACTACCAAATGTAAAATAGCTAGTGGGAAGCAGCCGCATAGCACAGGGAGATCAGCTCGGTGCTTTGTGACCACCTAGAGGGATGGGATAGGGAGGGTGGGAAGGAGATGCAAGAGGGAAGGGATATGGGTATAGATGTATACATATAGCTGATTCACTTTGTTATACAGCAGAAACTAACACACCATTGTAAAGCAATTATACTCTAATAAAGATGTTAAAAAAAAATAAATCCTACCTTCTGTGTAATCTTTCCTAAGAAGCTAATGGAAGGCATGCACCAACAAAATTACAGAGTAAATAAACGGGGAGAAAACAGATGTAGAAAAGTATAGCTATAATCCATAAGAAATAAAGAAAAATTCTAGGACGAGAGCAGTTCTAGACAGCATCTCGTCCAGATGGAACCAGGAGGATGGAAGAATCTAGCAGAGAAGGGAGAGCTCTAAGTAAAAAAGTAGACTCAATAGAATAGAGGGTAGTGAATATGATGGAGAATCACGAAAACATTAAAACACGTAGGAAGTATTACACAAGTTTAATAGTGAGGTGATGATTTATTCAAGGGAAAATAAAAAGCTGTACAAAAAAAGAAATATTATAGTGTCCTATTTGGCTCTCCAGTGAACAATATTTATATGAGAACCTCGATGCGACTATTGGTTAATGATTTGAATAAGAACAGACATTTGGGAGAATGAGGCAAGAAAATTGAGGGGTGTGAGAGAGCTAACTCTTCATTATGTTGAATTATTAAATGTTGGAAGAAGCATATTATTTAGAAATATGGTAGTAATTACTGGAAGAAACAGCTAAAAGTTAACTGTAGTTGTCTGCAGGGAGCAGAAGTGGGAGTTTGAGAAGGCCTGGGGAAGATGCTTACTGTTTTTCATAAGCCTTTGATTTTAAACTACATTAATGAGTTTATTTAATTAAAAATAATTTTGAAAAAGCCTGTACCACTGAATAATGCTTTAAAGTTTCTGAAATGCTTTTGTGTATTTTGGGGGGCCGGTAAAATAGTTGAGAGGCTCAGATTTTAGGGATCTAAACTGCCAAGGGATCAAACTGGGATCAGAACCCAGGTTTTCTAGCCATCTTACCACTGGGCGTATACCCTGAGAAAACCATAATTCAAAAAGATATATGCACCCCAATGTTCATTGCAGCACTATTTGCAATAGCCAGGACATGGAAGCAACCTAAGTGTCCATCGACAGATGAATAGATAAAGAAGATGTGGTACATATATATACAAAGGAATATTACTCAGCCATAAAAAGAAATGAAATTGAGTTATTTGTAGTGAGGTGGATAGACCTAGAGACTGTCATACAGAGTGAAGTAAGTCAGAAAGAGAAAAACCAATATTGTATATTAACACATATATGGGGAATGTAGAAAAATAGTGCAGATGAACGTATTTCCAGGGCAGGAATGGACGTAGATGTAGAGAATGGACATGTGGACACAGCGGGGGAAGGGCAGGGTGGGATGAATTGGGAGATTGGGACTGACATACATACACTACTATGTATAAAATAGATAACTAATGAGAACATGCTGTATAGCACAGGGAACTCTACTCAGTGCTCTGTGGTGACCTAAATGGGAAGGAAATCCAAAAAAGGGGATATATGTATACGTATAGCTGATTCACTTCGCTGTACAGCAGAAACTAACACAACATTGTAAAGCAACTCTATTCCAATTAAAAAAAAAAAGAGCCCAGCTTTTCTGAACCCCTGGTTGCAGTGCTCACTGCCTTACTGCATGCTGTCTTTAGCCCACAGTTTTCATTTGTGTGTGTGCTGGTGAATGTCTAGACCAAGGGTAGGTTCCCTCCTTGTCACATCGGTGCTCAGAAATGGAGGTGTCACGAGTGTACCTGGGTTGTGATCTCTGCATATTCCCCCATAATAACTTGCCCGTTGTGTAAATATTTGCTTGGTGGAGTAATGATTCCACGATAACTCAAATAGTAGTCATGAAAAAGGCACATTTCAATTCAGAGCTCTCATTTTTTTTCTTCTACATGAGTCTCATTTCTGAAAAATTAAAGAAACCAAACAATCTTTCATGAGGAGTTACAGCAGAAACCGTGTGTGGATGTTTCCTGGTGTTTATTGCTACTCTGTGAGAAATAAGATGGGGGAACGAAAACCGCGTCATTCACAATTTGATTAAAAAGCTTTTCTTCTTTTTTTTCTTTTCCTTTCATGTTTAAGCCTTGCAGTTTTGAATTTTCCCTTTCTTCATAAAGGAGGACAGGTCAAGCAGCTATGATTCCAGTTCCCCATTCTGGAAACACCCTCACAGCTGTTTAATACATTTGGCCTCAACTCAACCCCCTGTCCCCTCACTCACTGCCTTTCAGCCACAGGAAGGGCTTGCTGTTGTGCCTTGGGGCCCTTTTTTCTGGTTCTTCTCTCTGCCTGGAATGTTCTCCCCACCCCACTGTACCCCCAGATCCACAGCTCCCTCACCTCCTTTAAGCCTATGCTCAAAAGACACGTTCTCAAATGAGGCACATCCTGAACACCCCATTTAAAATGCTTCTCCCAGCACCCCAGACTTAGTGGGAGTAGAGGACCCCTTCCTGGCTCAAGAAGCACTTTCTGGGGGCCTGGAGAAGAGAGGAGTTCACCGAGTTCATAGGTACTGCAGATGAAATGTGTGAACACGACTTTCTTGGGTTTGGTTTTTAGCTTCAGAATAGAAGACCCTAGAAGAGCAATTAAAAAACCAAACAAAAACAAACACACAGCCTCTGGCGTAATAGTGGCTATTGAAAAGGCAGCCTTCGATTCCTTATGCAACCCCCAGACAAAAGCTCATTCTTTGGATTTAGTAGTTGCTCAACACTGCAGGGCCAAGAGGCTTATGCGTGTTAATTAACACCCTTGATGAACATTTGTAAATGAGTCCCACCAAAGCCCAAGCTGACCAGCTTTTTTTGTGGTAAAGAATAATCTTCAGGGATTATTTAAGATCACAAAAGGAGGCTAAGGAAAAATGTTCCTAGACTTGGAAATGGGGCAGAAGGATTACTGACGTCCTTCTGAGCAGCTGCCTGGGTTAATCCTATTCTCTGATTCTGACTCTCTGTGGGTGCAGAAGGGAGTGTGTCTTTTTTAGATTCGTTGTTTACTGTGGATCAGGGTATTTTAAGTTCTATAAGGGTAGATGTTAATGGAAATGATTCTTGCCTAATAGGAGCACATACGGATTTTGTCCTACGGAGATGGAAAATGAAAAGATTAAAACTACGGCATATTCAATGAAAGGAAAATAAAGACTCCTGTGAGTGCTACCAAAAGCAATGGCATCTCCTCTCCTTGGCACCCAGGGCTCCCTTATTTTGTTCCCTTATTTTCACACCACTTACCATCTTTTAACATGCTTTTTAGTTCACGTTTGTTATGTTTGTTGTTTTTTTCTTCTCTCCTCCTACTGAGATGGAAGTTCCATGAGGGCAGAGGTTTTTGTCTGACTTGTTCACTATTGGATCCCTAAGCGCCAGAACTGGGCCAAGCCTATAGTAGGTGCTCAATAAATACTTGCAGAATGAAAATAGCCCTTAACATCGATCACTGACTTTCAAACTTTTCTGACCTTGACCCTGACAGTAAGAAAGGCATCTTATGTGTTGACACATACACAACAGAAGTCTCACAAAACAATACTTACCCTTATGACATGTGGTGCACTCTGAATAGAATTAGTTCTATTTTATTTCCATTTTCAAAATTTCTGTGGCTATACATAACTCGATTTCACAGCTAGAATCTGTGGTGTGAAAAACTTTGACTTAAGACCATGTAGAGACTGCTACCACATAAGGCAAATGGGAAAAGGGGGGGAAAGAGGGGCAAGCAGATTACTTTCTATTATAGGCTATTCCATAAAACATATTTCCTATTCCTGTAATCTTATCCTGTCTGACAACGTAGAAGACCTCACACATCCACATGTCACTTTTCCTTTACGCGAAAAGTGTTCTCTCTTGCAAGGGAAATTGAGTTATTTCCAAAGCAAAGAGCTATGAATGAGCCTGGGAACTGAGAAATGATCTTAAAGTCTCAGAGTCAGTTGGTTGGCATCTGCTGTTGATAAGTCAAAGCAGGAGAATTAGGTGAGGAGGCAGAAGTAAACATTTAGAAAGTAAAGGTGACTGTTATGGAAGAAAAACACTTTTCTCAATTTTGTTGAAGTCAAAGAGTAGCCGTTTCATGAGGGTATTACAGAATTACTTTGGCAATTACAGTGATAGATGTTTACTGGAAAGAGCCTGGTTGACTGATGAAACTTAGGATGCTTTGGCTGATCTTGGGAATACATCCTTTATCTGAGTCCTTTATCTTCTTGTCGCTTTTTCTCATCTAGCCTGATGTCTCCCTCCCTGTTCCTGTCTCGGCTCTCATTTTGTTGCTATTAGAAAAACAGGTGCAAAAACCAGGAATTGGAACCCCTCTGTGTCTCCAATAACGTTGTGATTAATGAACCAGATGGATTCTGGTCACAAGCCAGATATTTTGTTAACAACCTAGCATCAGTGATTTGGAAGGATTTTCATAGCAGCATGATTTAGTATTAAATAGAATGATTTAACTGATGTTGATTAGTCCTGTACAGATAAATTAATGAGGCAAGAAACCTAATCTCTGATTTATTGATGTATTTACCAAGAGTGAGTTATGAAATAATTTTTACTTCATTTGAAGGAACTTTTTATTCATAAATGAATGAGTAAGGCCTTTTATGTAACCTACTTTGGAAAAATCCAGACAAAATGATCATAAGTAACAAAACTACACCATGATTTTAAAAAAATCTACCTTGATCTGTATCTTACCTAGTTGTAAAAGCATTCCTTTGAGTGAGTTCTTATAGAATCTCAAACTTGGTTATATGTGTATTAGGAATTCTATATTTGCAAATGACCAACCTCAACTAAAACTTGGTTAAAGAGGAAAAGGGACTTTATTAGAAGGACACTGGGGTGGGTCACAGAATTGGCGAAGAGCTCCAATGACTTTGGGAATAGGACTTGCAAATCACCATTCCCTTTGAGGAGGGCAGTCTTTCTCTCTCACTACACACATGCGCATGTGAGGGCGCTTTCCAGTAATCATCACCTTTGTCCAGGACCTTAATCATAACTACATTTTGGCAGTAGCGTTCCAACTTGCAGCATCCAGTTGTTCACATTTTAATCCATTCTGCAAGAGATGATTTTGATTGTATGATTTTGATCCTCATTGTCTCAGAAGTTTATGCTCACCTGTTATGATCTGTTCTATCAAATCCAAATAATTTTGCATTCAAAAGTTTTCATATTCTGGTCCCACACTTTCTATTGTAAACTTATATGCCAAAAGCCACAAAGTTTTAAACGCTTTCTCTAATTAGGCTAGTGTCATTATTTTCACAACACTGAATACATTCTTATGTCTGTGCCTTTAATCATAATTTCCATGCTTAGATACTCCACTGCCCTCCCCAAGCACCAGCCACATTCCACTATGAGGATATTTTAGTTGCTTGTTGCGCCTACACCACTCACCCCAAATGTGGCCCAGGCTAGAAAAGAGATCCTAGTTGTTTGGCTTAATACATGGATCTTAGAGTTTTGGGGTGAATTCCAGATGATCTGATGAACTACAACTTGGTCAAAAACATTTTGATGGAGAATAATGTAATGAACGGGATCATTTGGTCAAAAATAAATCTCAGTTACTAGACTTTCTGTATTAATAATTTTGTTTTTCTGTGAATCTTTTAAGCATTCCTAACTTTTTTTCCCCCAGAAATTATGAGGCTAAAATGTAAGAAACTGTTCTTCCATGTTTGTGAAATTTTGGAGCAACTGAAATGTGTGACAATAGGAGATTAGTAAATCAATAAGTAATTGTTGGATGGTGTGAGATAGAATTAGTTGGAACAATCCAAGTCATCCATCTTTGTGCAAAACATGAAAACATAGCTAAACAAGCGGGACAGACATCATCAGTTTAGAAAATAATCTAGTAAATAGTTTGAAGCAGAAAATTCCCCAAACTTGAAAATTTCAGTTACTTTTATTATTTATTTTATTTTTCTTATTAGAAAAGCAATGCATGCATGCTTATTACATAAAAGTTAGAAAATCAGAATAGCAGAACAGCATTAAAAAATGGCCATAGTCCCACTCAATAGAGATGACAACAATTATCCCCTTGGTACAAATTCTTCAAAATCCTGTCTTATGTATATTTATTTTATAGATGTGCATATGATTCCATAAATTAGGTAATACTGCTTATGATTTGACTGTAGCTAACTATAATTTATTAAAGTGATTGATTTGTAGCCAACGATTAATGTGTTCCATTTAACCCCTAATTTGTGAGTTATTTCAACTAATCCCTATTGTTGGCCTTTTAGATTTGTTTCAAGTAATCTAAGAGCTATGACTGGCACATAGTAGCTACTCAATAAATGTTTGACTAAAAGAATAAGTAAATGAATAATCTCATGTTGTTGGATGTTCAGATTGTTTCAAGTCAACTCTGTTGTTGATGGAGAGTGTACAGTCTTGATGAAGAGCTGCCAGTTTATGAAGAAGCATGACATCTACCCCAGCTGTATTTGTGCAGAGGGCAATGGGAAAGGGATGTCTACTCTGTCTGGGGAGCCAAACAAGCCTTCACAGGGGAGATGAGAGTGGAGGTGAATTTGGAAGGAGAGAGAATTTTTCAGAGAATAACTGGGGAAAATAGCAGTAAGAGGAAGCAGGATTAATTAGGGACTCCTTCTTGGAAGAGGCAAGTGTAAACAGAAGGCAGGGAGGGATAGAGATGATAGAGGAAAAGTAGAATGTCATTACAGAGTTGATAGGTTGTCATCCAAGGTACGTACAGGCTTGGGTGAGGGGTAACAAGAAGTTGACCTGACAGTAGCAAAAGAGCAGGGTTGGGGAGCGATGAGATATACATTGATAGGAAATTGTTAATTTGTGGGAGGCTGTAAGGCTTGGTGATCGAGCTAGAAATTCTACTTATTTAATTGGCTAAGAAGTACAAAATAAAGTCAAGCAAGCCCAGCTGCTGCCTAAGTCCATGATTTTTCTGACTGGGTATCAGCGAGGGTGGACATAAGGCCCTGGGCATAGGTTGGGGCCTGGGTGATAGAGGCAGGTCCCAGGCAACTTTTGAGGAACTGCACACAGAGATTACTGGTTATTTTTGTAGATAAAAGTCATAGGGGCCTATTTTTTTGAAATTATTTATGTGCTCTATTAGGTGGTTGTTTTGGGGGAGGATGCTTGAAATTCTTTCTGAAGGAACTTTAGTTTACAATCCATGGGGCTGTGCTGATAGAAATAAGAGGAATAATTCGGCCTACAGTCATGAAATTTAGGCTAGTTGGTGTACTTGTGTAACAGCCCAGGGCAGCAGTGACTTTTAAGAAAGTCCCTAGATGTGTAATCATGATACTATTCTTGAACTTGTGGTAACAGGATGCCAAAGGGGAAAAAAACTTTCCAGTGCTCTCTGAAATTTATCTAGTCCTTCGACCTTTCTCAGAAGAGTGCACCTTTATTTTACAACTAAAACAATATCTTGAGGGCTCTTTTTGGGTAGGGAGTAGACACAAATTAGCCGTTTGAATGTTATTCTGTTTATGGGCTGCATTTCAGTTCTTTTACCATTGGTCTCAGTCCATTTAATTAAGATTATTTGTAGGATTAAATTAATCCTTTAAGAATTATTCCATTTCAAGTTTTTTAAAAATCTAAAGAATGATTTAAAAAAAAGTGACCCATTCACTATCACCTCTGAAATACATTTGAATGTTTAGTACTGTCCATGTCTTTTCCAACTTCAGACTCAGTTACCCAGCTGCCAACCAGGCATCTTCATTGGGATGCCAAACCCATGACCTAAACAGAACTTGATCGCTTCCCTTCCCCAGTCCCTTATTTTTTGCTTTCTCTGTTGTCCTTGATTCTTCCCCTCACAAGTCATATGTAACATCCAATTCATCAGCAAGTTCTACTGATTCCACCTTCAATGATAGCCTAAATCTGGCCCCTTCTCACTATCTCCTTTGGTCCAAACCAAACTCATCTTTTGCCTGGACCATTGCAACAGCTCCCTAACTGGTCTTCTTGCTCCCATCTTGCCCTTCTAGAGTCTGTTCACCACACAACAGCCAGTCATCTTTTAAAAATCATAAATCAAGTGACATTACCACCACACTTGATAATAGACATAAATGGCCAGTCACAATTCTAAGTGCTTTCCATATATTAACTTATTCAATCGTCATAAAGATGTGAACATAAGGTGCTATTGTTATCCCTATTTTCCAGATGAGGAAACAGAGGCACAGAGAGTTAGATTATGTGTCCAAAGTCACACAGCTAATAAGAGTACAGATTTAGAACAGTCTGAGTGACTGTTGTGGTTTTGGTTTGTATTTCCCTATTGATATTGGTGTTGAGCACCTTTCCATGTGCTTATTGAGCATTGGTGTGGATGCTCTAGTGAAATGTCTGTTCAAATTTTTTGTTCATGGTGGGGAGGGGGGTGGTTTCTTTTTTATTATCGATTGGTAGGAATAGTGTATTTACTTGGATATAACTCTTTTGTCATTTACATATTTTTAATATTTCCCCTCAGTGTTTTTGTCTTTTCTTTTTGTTAACTTTTGATGAGCAGATTTCAATCTTGATGATATCCAGTTTATCAGTTTTTTTCTTCTATGATTAATGCTTTCTGTGTTCTAAGAAATCTTTTCCTACTCCAAAATCAAGAGGCTATGTTTTGTTCCACAAGCTTTATAGTTTTAGCTTTTACATTTGGATCTATGAGTTATCTCATATGAATTTTTATGCACAGTGTAAGGTTGAGTTCATTTTTCTCCATATATTTTCACAATTGTTGCAGGAGAATTTGTTGAAAAGTCTCTCCTTTTGCCATATAAGTGCCTTGGTACATTTGTTGGAAATCAGCTGGCCATGGGCTTTAAAAAGTCTCTATTCTTCTCCTTTGATCTATTTGTCTATCCTTATGTCAATATCACACTGTATTGACTATTATGCTTCGACTTTGTTCTTCCTTTTGCAGAGTATTTTAACTGTTCTAGGTGCTTTGAATTATCATATACATTTTAGAATCAATTTATTAATTTCCACAAAAATTGTATTGGGATTTTGGGTGGGATGGTGTTGAACCTAGAGATCAACTCAGGGAGAACAGATAATTTAACAAGGTTGAGTCTTACAGTCCATAAAAGTGGCATCCCTCTCACATATACATTATTGATACTATGTATAAAATAGACAAGTGATGGGAATACACTGAACATAGCACAGGGAACTCTACCTAATGCACTGTGGTAACTTAAATGAGAGGGAAGTCCAAAAGGGAGGGGATATCTGTATATGTCTGGCTGATTCATTTTGTTGTGCGGTGGAGGCTAAAACAACATTGTAAAGCAACATACTCCAATAAAAATTAATAAAAAATGGTATTTCTTTCCATTTATTTAGGTCTTCTTTAATTTCTTTTAGTACTGTTTTATGTAGTCGGTTTGCACATCTTTTGTGAAATTATTCCTAAGTATTTTATGGTTTCAGTGCTATTGGAAGTGGTATTGTATTTAAAATTTATTTTCCAAATGCTTGTTGCTCATATATTAAAATACAATTGAGTTTTGTATCTTGACAGTGTATTCTGGTAACTTGCTAAATTCACTTATTAATTCTAATTAGGGTTTTTATTTTTTTTTAGATTCCTTAGGGTTTCTATATAGTTAATCGTGTTTTATATGAATGAGTTATTTTCTCTTCTTTCCAATCAACATGACTTCATTTCTTTGATTTGCCTTACTACACTGGCTAGGACCTCCAGTATAGTGTAAATAAAAGTTGTGAGAGTGGTTAAGTTTATTTCTAAGTATTTTATTCTTTTTGTATCTATTATAAATGGAATTATTTTCTTAATTTCCTCTTTGGATTATTCATTGATATTGTATAGAAATACAACTGATTTTTTTTTTTTTTTTTGCGGTACGCGGGCCTCTCACTGTTGTGGCCTCTCCCGTTGCGGAGCACAGGCTCCAGACGCGCAGGCCCAGCAGCCATGGTTCACGGGCCTAGCCGCTCTGCGGCACGTGGGATCTTCCCAGACCGGGGCACGAACCTGTGTCCCCTGCATCGGCAGGCGGACTCTCAACCACTGCGCCACCAGGGAAGCCCAATACAACTGATTTTTGAATGTTGATATCATATCCTACAATTTGCTGAACTCACTTATTAGCTCTAATAATTTTTTTGTGTGTGTGAATTCTTTAGCACAAAAGAATTATGTAGAATCACGTCATTGGTGAATAGAGATAGTTTTACTACTTTCCGACTTCTTTCCTTTTTCTCCCCCTTGCCTAATTACTCTGGTTAGAACTTGCAATGCACTGTTTCTGTCTTGATCCTGATCTTAGGAAAGTCTTTCACCAGTTGAGTATGATGCTAACTGTGGGTTTTTCAGAAATGCCCCTATCACATCACAGTAGTTCCCTTTTATTCCTGTTTTTTTTAGTGTTTTTGTCATGAAATACGTTTGGATTTTGTCAGATGCCGTTTCTGCATTCACTGAGATGATCGTATGGGATTTCCCCTTCTTCATTCCATTAATGCGATGTATTGCATTGATTGATTTTCATATGTTGAACCATCCTTGCATTCCTGGGATAAATCCTACTTGATCATGGTATATACTCCTTTTAGTATGCTGCTGGAATTGTTCTGTCAGTATTTTGTGGAGTTTTTTTGTATCTATACCCATAAGGGCTATTGGTGTGTAGCTTTTTTTTTTCTTCTTGTGATGTCCTTATTTTACAAAAGAGAAATTGAAGCAGAGAAGTCTGTCACTCACAGGTCCTGGAGGAAGTACGTAGCATGCCTTAAGGGACCACATGGGGTGGTTAAGGCAGAGCACAGAGAGAGGGAGAGAGACAGAACCCCGGACTCATGCCTTTAATAGGGTCCGTGTGTGAGTGCTTTGGGGTTCCTGGGCCAGATTGGTCAATTCAAACCAAAGGAGGGGTTTTGGTAAGCCCCACAGGGGTCTTTTGTAAGGGGTGCATAAGGCATATACAGTCTGCGAGGCATGGGAGACCTGTTGATCACAGGGGCTGCTGGGGAGGTCATCTCAGGAACTTACACTTGTCTGTGATTGTGGGCTGCTATCTAGGCAGGGCATGCGCTTGCATGAGGGGCTAGTGTCAGTTTAAGTTCCCTGTAGGACACACAGTTAAACAAAATGTATGCCAAGGCAGAATACCATGAAGTAGCTGGTTAAACTCTTGACAGATGCTTTACCTGCCATGTGGGGGGTCCCTCAGTCCAGTCAGTCGACACATAAAACTAATCATCACACTTTCCAGTGCTACAAATTTATACTGTACTTCTCTAAAATAATTGACCACTTGAAAAACACTTTCACTTATATCATATTTAATCCTTGCAATGTCCCTGAAGGAGAATAGATGCTATTCCCATTTGTTCAAAGAAGTACCTGAGGCTCACACTGGTAACAGAGGATTTGGTATCCAAACTTGAGATTCTTCTAATCCAAACTCCAGGTCGTATCACTATATCACAGCGATGCTATGGGCTGAATTCCTCAGCAGGTGGCGTTTCCTTTACCTGCTGTGTTTTTCTTTTTGTTCTGTTGATCCTTTAGGGAGAGAAGGAATAAGCATTCATGGAGACCCTACCATGTGGAAACTCTGTTAGGTGTTTTGTGTAAAGTATCTCATTTAATCCTTATTACAGCCCTGTGAGAGACAGAGGAAAGTTAGTTTTACCTGCCCTGGTTAAGTTATGTGGTCAAAGGCACACAAAAAAGTGATGGAGCAGGAATTTTATCTGATATCAAACGCCACGTGTGCACTTCCCTATAGCCAGGGTCATTCGTTTCCTTGCCAGACCTCCTCTGAGCCATGTCAGAGTACTCAAGGTTAGAAGAGTGGTCTGTGATTGTAGACAGTTCTACTGTATGGCTCTGACTTCAGCTACCTGCAAAACTGACCCATATCAGGAAGTTCTTGGTTGCTGCCACTTCTCCCTGGCCTCCTGACTCCCCCCTCTTAGTGCTTGTCCTGTAGAGGTATGTCTGTTAGGGTTAGGCCATGACTATCCACGGGCTTCAAATCAGCCAAATTAGCGAAGTCCTCTAGGCTAACATCGTGAGTGCTACAGCGTGGATTTCCCCTTTTCTTTTCTGTTTAACTGTTAACTGGTGAGATTTCTTGTCAGTGGGGAAGGGAGAGATAGGGTGGTGAAGGTGAGGAAGATAGAGAAGGGTGGGGTACATCACAAATCCAGCAGCATAGCACAATCAAGCCTCAGTTTCTTGAATCACATGGGCAAAGGCCACTATTCTTATGATCAATATTGTATTCTCCATTTCCTTCCTAGCATATAGATAGCTGCTTTAGGTCATGAAAAAACACATTCCGTGAAATGAAACCTAGTAGATGTTTACTAAGAAACTAAAAATGAAAGACATGCACTATTTGATTCCACTGAAATATCTGGCTGAACTCATAAGAATGGTGATGAGGCCATTCTTGGACACCTGCACTGAAATGAACTGAGAGCAGAATATTAAGGAACAAGGAAGAGGAAGTTTGGCATATGAGTGCAAGAGCTTCTTCAGGCCCAGGGAGTGGAATGAAAACTGGCATGATCATTGGGAGAATGTGAGTCAAACAGAGAATTAGAATGGAATTTTCCAAGAGAATATATTAGGAGAGCAAAAGGCTGATAAACAGCTCTTGCATTTGGAGAAAAACAGGGGGAGTAAATCAGGAATTCAAAAGTAAAGAAAAACCTAATTCAAGTAAGGGAGGAAAAAAACACTATTCTTTGTAAATAGAAAGGAGACAAATGAAAATAAGATATCAGAAGTCAGCAAGATTTTATGGGAGTCTGAAGTTGATTTAATGGAAGCAAAGCCCATTTCATTGCTGTAGGAAACACCCAGCTGAGTTGCTGATTCACTGTGGACATCTGATCTCTTCAAAGCTGCATTTAGGTGTTTTTGCTCTTGGCTTGTATCTTGTACCCTGCGGGGGTCGGCAGGAAGCCAGCCATGTCCCAGAGTACTGGGTGGTGGGCCAAGATTAGATGTCGGAGTTGGTTCTTTACCGCGCTGATTCTTCTTAGAGAAGAACAAAGATTGTGAGAACATGTGTTAGAATTTTTGTTATGAGACATGAATACAAAATATTAAATTGACTCCAACAATTTAAGTCGACTTGAAAACTCCCGGTCTCTTAGGATAAAAAAATATAATCCTATTTAGAAATTCCTGGTGTAATCACAGATGCGGGATTGATTCTTTTCGCGAAGGCTATTAATTAAAAACTACATAATCCAAAGTCATTTAAGTAGTAAGATATTATAACAAATTCTTATTTCATTAACTTTTCAAAGTATGAATAATAACTACATAGTCAACACAAGAAATTCACGTTTCTCCACTGGCTGCTGAAAACCAGTGGAAGTGATTCCAGTTATGGTTGCAGCTCACTGTGGGCTGACTTACCTCTGGAATTATTTATTGGTTCCAGGTGACTTTTACATTGTGGGGTTAGTCATTAGGTTAGACTTGATGAGAAACAGATACAACTAGAAATGGGGATTCAAATACATGTTGT